>NW_027175712.1:969876-1293168 GCF_028021215.1 Eschrichtius robustus | reverse complement strand
GGTGTACCATGTTCTGGGTTTCTCATGCATGTTTTCGATGTAGGAAGATGCCCTTGAACCTGGAGATTTGGGACCCATGGGATGGGTACCACGCAGTATTACTTTAAAGGGTCTGTGTTTGCTCACCCAACCTCACTCAACCTCTCAGCCCCAAGAGTGTCCACCCTTATGTCTCATCCAGGTGTGGGTCTAGATATGGTCAATCCAGGTTGCATCACAGCCCCTGAACGAATTTTGTAAGAATTTCTCTCTCTTTCACTGTCTTTGTTTTACGGGTTTTTAAAAGTAATTTATTTTTATAATGGGGTTTAGCTGCTTTTCACGGCTGTGTTTATGCGGCTTTACACACACTTGACTCACTTCCAGACAGATATCAATACATAGGTTTTAAGATTCTTACTACTCAGATATATTCTTGTGCGGTGAATAGGGGGTGTTGAGTCCAGTTCACTGAGCAAGGAGTAGGTCTTGTCTATTACATATTGGCTGTATGGAACGGTATCTGAGCGAATTTGAAACCCTTGTTTTATGCATCACCCCACCTCATCTTTCCCGTTAAGCAGCCATAGTGTGTTTTGTAAACGTGTGACTCTGTTCTGTTTTGTAATTCAGTTCAAGTGTACTGGTTTTTACATTCCCTCTATAAGTGATAGCTTTTGATAAGTGTCTTTTTCTGTGTGACTTATTTCACTTAGAATCCTCGTACCTAAATCCACTCATCTTGCTTCTACTAGCCTTATGACATTGATTTCATGTCTGTGTGATTTTCCATTGTACATAAGGACCACAACTTCTTTATCCATTTTTCTCTTTCCTGGGATATTTAAGGTGTCATGAAGTGGAGGTTCTTGTCAACAGAGCAGCCCTAAACTTTGGGGTGCCTGTGTCTTGCTGATTTTTAGTTTTCCCAATTTATACGCCCATGAGTGGACGTGCCCTATGCTCCCTAAGCTGTGTTTTTTCGATGTTTCAGGACACACCGTACACTTCTCCAGAGTGGCTGTTGGCAATTTACATCCCGCCCATCAGCGTAGCAAGGCTGCCATTTCTCCATGGCCTGTCCTGCATTTCTGATTTTGACACTTTTTGCAGCATGGCCCTTTTGACCAATGGGAAGCGAGACTTCTTTGTAGCGCTGATTTGCCTTTCCAGGTTGCTTGGTTGGCTAAAAAGGGCGTATGCGTTTTTTCCTGAATATATTCAGGAAAAAATGCATACGCCCTTTTTGGCCAAGGGCATCATTGTCGACATTTTGCCACTTTTCATGTGCTTTAAAGGCGATTCGAATCCACCTCCTGAAACCTGTTTCCTGCAATTCTGCCTTGCTTTCAAATCCTCTTCGTTGCCTTCCCTCAATATATTTGTGAACGAGAGTTATCATTTACAACTCAGCAGGTTTGTGAATTGCAGTGCCCCTGAGCTCTGTTTTTCAACTGTCTTTTTTGGGAGCTGGCCGCAAAAGCACGGGATTGCCTCAGGCCCTATTCTGGTTTCTGGCGGCAGGCTGAGCCTGTGGTTAATTCTTCTTCCTGATGGGAAAATAGAGTGACCTGTGCCTGTCCCAACACCTAGATCTATTCTCTCATTGGTTGCCCCTCTTCCCGTTCATCCTCAGGACAAATTGCAACCTGTAGGGAACAGGAGCTTAAAGGTGCTGATTCTCCAAGTAGGGAGATTGCTAGTAAAGTAGCTGGAAAGGCGAACCCGAGCACAAGGAGATGAGAAATGAGGTACGTTTTAGAAACCTTTCAAAATCACACGGTGTACCATGTTCTGGGTTTCTCATGCATGTTTTCGATGTAGGAAGATGCCCTTGAACCTGGAGATTTGGGACCCATGGGATGGGTACCACGCAGTATTACTTTAAAGGGTCTGTGTTTGCTCTCCCAACCTCACTCAACCTCTCAGCCCCAAGAGTGTCCACCCTTATGTCTCATCCAGGTGTGGGTCTAGATATGGTCAATCCAGGTTGCATCACAGCCCCTGAACGAATTTTGTAAGAATTTCTCTCTCTTTCACTGTCTTTGTTTTACGGGTTTTTAAAAGTAATTTATTTTTATAATGGGGTTTAGCTGCTTTTCACGGCTGTGTTTATGCGGCTTTACACCCACTTGATTCACTTCCAGACAGATATCAATACATAGGTTTTAAGATTCTTACTAGTCACATATATTCTTGTGCGGTGAATAGGGGGTGTTGAGTACAGTTCACTGAGCAAGGAGTAGGTCTTGTCTATTACATATTGGGTGTATGGAACGGTATCTGAGCAAATTTGAAACCCTTGTTTTATGCATCACCCCATCTCACCTTTCCCGTTAAGCAGCCATAGTGTGTATTCTAAACGTGTGACTCTGTTCTGTTTTGTAATTCAGTTCAAGTGTAGCGGTTTTTACATTCCCTCAATAATTGATAGCTTATGATATGTGTCTTTTTCTGTGTGACTTATTTCACTTAGAATCTTCGTACCTAAGTCCACTCATCTTGCTTCTACTAGCCATATGACATTGATTTCATGTCTGAGTGATATTCCATTGTACATAAGGACCACAACTTCTTTATCCATTTTTCTCTTTCCTGGGATATTTAAGGTGTCATGAAGTGGAGGTTCTTGTCAACAGAGCAGCCCTAAACTTTGGGGTGCCTGTGTCTTGCTGATTTTTAGTTTTCCCAATTTATACGCCCATGAGTGGACGTGCCCTATGCTCCCTAAGCTGTGTTTTTTCGATGTTTCAGGACACACCGTACACTTCTCCAGAGTGGCTGTTGGCAATTTACATCCCGCCCATCAGCGTAGCAAGGCTGCCATTTCTCCATGGCCTGTCCTGCATTTCTGGTTTTGACACTTTTTGCAGCATGGCCCTTTTGACCGATAGGAAGCGAGAGTTCTTTGTAGCGCTGATTTGCCTTTCCAGGTTGCTTGGTTGGCCAAAAAGGGCGTATGCGTTTTTTCCTGAATATATTCAGGAAAAAACGCATACGCCCTTTTTGGCCAAGGGCATCATTGTCGACATTTTGCCAGTTTTCATGTGCTTTAAAGGCGATTCGAATCTACCTCCTGAAACCTGTTTCCTGCAATTCTGCCTTGCTTTCAAATCCTCTTCGTTGCCTTCCCTCAATATATTTGTGGACGAGAGTTATCATTTACAACTAAGCAGGGTTGTGAATTGCAGTGCCCCTGAGCTCCATTTTTCAACTGTCTTTTTTGGGAGCTGGCCGCAAAAGCACGGGATTGCCTCAGGCCCTATTCTGGTTCCTGGCGGCAGGCTGAGCCTGTGGTTAATTCTTCTTCCTGATGGGAAAATAGAGTGACATGTGCCTGTCCCAACACCTAGATCTAGTCTCTCATTGGTTGCCCCTCTTCCCGTTCATCCTCAGGACAAATTGCAACCTGTAGGGAACAGGAGCTTAAAGATGCTGATTCTCCAAGTAGAGAGATTGCTAGTAAAGTAGCTGGAAAGGCGAACCCGAGCACAAGAGATGAGAAATGAGGTGCGTTTTAGAAACCATTCAAAATCACACGGTGTACCATATTCTGGGTTTCTCATGCATGTTTTCGATGTAGGAAGATGCCCTTGAACCTGGAGATTTGGGACCCATGGGATGGGTACCACGCAGTATTACTTTAAAGGGTCTGTGTTTGCTCACCCAACCTCACTCAACCTCTCAGCCCCAAGAGTGTCCACCCTTATGTCTCATCCAGGTGTGGATCTAGATATGGTCAATCCAGGTTGCATCACAGCCCCTGAACGAATTGTGTAAGAATTTCTCTGTCTTTCACTGTCTTTGTTTTACGGGTTTTTAAAAGTAATTTATTTTCATAATGGGGTTTAGCTGCTTTTCACGGCTGTGTTTATGCGGCTTTACACCCACTTGACTCACTTCCTGACAGATATCAATACATAGGTTTTAAGATTCTTACTAGTCAGATATATTCTTGTGCGGTGAATAGTGGGTGTTGAGTCCAGTTCACTGAGCAAGGAGTAGGTCTTGTCTATTACATATTGGGTGTATGGAACGGTATCTGAGCGAATTTGAAACCCTTGTTTTTTGCATCACCCCACCTCACCTTTCCCGTTAAGCAGCCATAGTGTGTTTTCTAAACGTGTGACTCTGTTCTGTTTTGTAATTCAGTTCAAGTGTAGCGGTTTTTACATTCCCTCAATAAGTGATAGCTTATGATAAGTGTCTTTTTCTGTGTGACTTATTTCACTTAGAATCTTCGTACCTAAGTCCACTCATCTTGCTTCTACTAGCCTTATGACATTGATTTCATGTCTGAGTGATATTCCATTGTACATAAGGACCACAACTTCTTTATCCATTTTTCTCTTTCCTGTGATATTTAAGGTGTCATGAAGTGGAGGTTCTTGTCAACAGAGCAGCCCTAAACTTTGGGGTGCCTGTGTCTTGCTGAGTTTTAGTTTTCCCAATTTATACGCCCATGAGTGGACGTGCCCTATGCTCCCTAAGCTGTGTTTTTTCGATGTTTCAGGACACACCGTACACTTCTCCAGAGTGGCTGCTGGCAATTTACATCCTGCCCATCAGCGTAGCAAGGCTGCCATTTCTCCATGGCCTGTCCTGCATTTCTGATTTTGACACTTTTTGCAGCATGGCCCTTTTGACCGATAGGAAGCGAGAGTTTTTGTAGCGCTGATTTGCCTTTCCAGGTTGCTTGGTTGGCCAAAAAGGGCGTATGCGTTTTTTCCTGAATATATTCAGGAAAAAACGCATACGCCCTTTTTGGCCAAGGGCATCATTGTTGACACTTTGCCACTTTTCATGTGCTTTAAAGGCGATTCGAATCTACCTCCTGAAACCTGTTTCCTGCAATTCTGCCTTGCTTTCAAATCCTCTTCGTTGCCTTCCCTCAATATATTTGTGGACGAGAGTTATCATTTACAACTCAGCAGGTTTGTGAATTGCAGTGCCCCTGAGCTCCATTTTTCAACTGTCTTTTTTGGGAGCTGGCCGCAAAAGCATGGGATTGCCTCAGGCCCTATTCTGGTTCCTGGCGGCAGGCTGAGCCTGTGGTTAATTCTTCTTCCTGATGGGAAAATAGAGTGACCTGTGCCTGTCCCAACACCTAGATCTAGTCTCTCATTGGTTGCCCCTCTTCCCGTTCATCCTCAGGACAAATTGCAACCTGTAGGGAACAGGAGTTTAAAGGTGCTGATTCTCCAAGTAGGGAGATTGCTAGTAAAGTAGCTGATAAGGCGAAGCCGAGCACAATGAGATGAGAAATGAGGTGCGTTTTAGAAACCTTTCAAAATCACACGGTGTACCATGTTCTGGGTTTCTCATGCATGTTTTCGATGTAGGAAGATGCCCTTGAACCTGGAGATTTGGGACCCATGGGATGGGTACCACGCAGTATTACTTTAAAGGGTCTGTGTTTGCTCACCCAACCTCACTCAACCTCTCAGCCCCAAGAGTGTCCACCCTTATGTCTCATCCAGGTGTGGGTCTAGATATGGTCAATCCAGGTTGCATCACAGCCCCTGAACGAATTGTGTAAGAATTTCTCTGTCTTTCACTGTCTTTGTTTTACGGGTTTTTAAAAGTTATTTATTTTTATAATGGGGTTTAGCTGCTTTTCACGGCTGTGTTTATGCGGCTTTACACCCACTTGACTCACTTCCAGACAGATATCAATACATAGGTTTTAAGATTCTTACTAGTCAGATATATTCTTGTGCGGTGAATAGGGGGTGTTGAGTCCAGTTCACTGAGCAAGGAGTAGGTCTTGTCTATTACATATTGGGTGTATGGAACGGTATCTGAGCGAATTTGAAACCCTTGTTTTATGCATCACCCCACCTCACCTTTCCCGTTAAGCAGCCATAGTGTGTTTTCTAAACGTGTGACTCTGTTCTGTTTTGTAATTCAGTTCAAGTGTAGCGGTTTTTACATTCCCTCAATAAGTGATAGCTTATGATATGCGTCTTTTTCTGTGTGACTTATTTCACTTAGAATCTTCATACCTAAGTCCACTCATCTTGCTTCTACTAGCCTTATGACATTGATTTCATGTCTGAGTTATATTCCATTGTACATAAGGACCACAACTTCTTTATCCATTTTTCTCGTTCCTGTGATATTTAAGGTGTCGTGAAGTGGAGGTTCTTGTCAACAGAGCAGCCCTAAACATTGGGGTGCCTGTGTCTTGCTGATTTTTAGTTTTGCCAATTTATACGCCCATGAGTGGACGTGCCCTATGCTCCCTAAGCTGTGTTTTTTCGATGTTTCAGGACACACGGTACACTTCTCCAGAGTGGCTGTTGGCAATTTACATCCCGCCCTTCAGCGTAGCAAGGCTGCCATTTCTCCATGGCCTGTCCTGCATTTCTGATTTTGACACTTTTTGCAGCATGGCCCTTTTGACCGATAGGAAGCGAGAGTTTTTGTAGTGCTGATTTGCCTTTCCAGGTTGCTTGGTTGGCCAAAAAGGGCGTATGCGTTTTTTCCTGAATATATTCAGGAAAAAACGCATACGCCCTTTTTGGCCAAGGGCATCATTGTTGACATTTTGCCACTTTTCATGTGCTTTAAAGGCGATTCGAATCTACCTCCTGAAACCTGTTTCCTGCAATTCTGCCTTGCTTTCAAATCCTCTTCGTTGCCTTCCCTCAATATATTTGTGGACGAGAGTTATCATTTATAACTCAGCAGGTTTGTGAATTGCAGTGCCCTTGAGCTCCATTTTTCAACTGTCTTTTTTGGGAGCTGGCCGCAAAAGCATGGGATTGCCTCAGGCCCTATTCTGGTTCCTGGCGGCAGGCTGAGCCTGTGGTTAATTCTTCTTCCTGATGGGAAAATAGAGTGACCTGTGCCTGTCCCAACACCTAGATCTAGTCTCTCATTGGTTGCCCCTCTTCCCGTTCATCCTCAGGACAAATTGCAACCTGTAGGGAACAGGAGTTTAAAGGTGCTGATTCTCCAAGTAGGGAGATTTCTAGTAAAGTAGCTGATAAGGCGAAGCCGAGCACAATGAGATGAGAAATGAGGTGCGTTTTAGAAACCTTTCAAAATCACACGGTGTACCATGTTCTGGGTTTCTCATGCATGTTTTCGATGTAGGAAGATGCCCTTGAACCTGGAGATTTGGGACCCATGGGATGGGTACCACGCAGTATTACTTTAAAGGGTCTGTGTTTGCTCACCCAACCTCACTCAACCTCTCAGCCCCAAGAGTGTCCACCCTTATGTCTCATCCAGGTGTGGGTCTAGATATGGTCAATCCAGGTTGCATCACAGCCCCTGAACGAATTGTGTAAGAATTTCTCTGTCTTTCACTGTCTTTGTTTTACGGGTTTTTAAAAGTTATTTATTTTTATAATGGGGTTTATCTGCTTTTCACGGCTGTGTTTATGCGGCTTTACACCCACTTGACTCACTTCCAGACAGATATCAATACATAGGTTTTAAGATTCTTACTAGTCAGATATATTCTTGTGCGGTGAATAGGGGGTGTTGAGTCCAGTTCACTGAGCAAGGAGTAGGTCTTGTCTATTACATATTGGCTGTATGGAACGGTATCTGAGCGAATTTGAAACCCTTGTTTTATGCATCACCCCACCTCACCTTTCACGTTAAGCAGCCATAGTGTGTTTTCTAAACGTGTGACTCTGTTCTGTTTTGTAATTCAGTTCAAGTGTAGCGGTTTTTACATTCCCTCAATAAGTGATAGCTTATGATATGTGTCTTTTTCTGTGTGACTTATTTCACTTAGAATCTTCATACCTAAGTCCACTCATCTTGCTTCTACTAGCCTTATGACATTGATTTCATGTCTGAGTTATATTCCATTGTACATAAGGACCACAACTTCTTTATCCATTTTTCTCGTTCCTGTGATATTTAAGGTGTCATGAAGTGGAGGTTCTTGTCAACAGAGCAGCCCTAAACATTGGGGTGCCTGTGTCTTGCTGATTTTTAGTTTTGCCAATTTATACGCCCATGAGTGGACGTGCCCTATGCTCCCTAAGCTGTGTTTTTTCGATGTTTCAGGACACACGGTACACTTCTCCAGAGTGGCTGTTGGCAATTTACATCCCGCCCTTCAGCGTAGCAAGGCTGCCATTTCTCCATGGCCTGTCCTGCATTTCTGATTTTGACACTTTTTGCAGCATGGCCCTTTTGACCGATAGGAAGCGAGAGTTCTTTGTAGCGCTGATTTGCCTTTCCAGGTTGCTTGGTTGGCCAAAAAGGGCATATGCGTTTTTTCCTGAATATATTCAGGAAAAAACGCATATGCCCTTTTTGGCCAAGGGCATCATTGTCGACATTTTGCACTTTTCATGTGCTTTAAAGGCGATTCGAATCTACCTCCTGAAACCTGTTTCCTGCAATTCTGCCTTGCTTTCAAATCCTCTTCGTTGCCTTCCCTCAATATATTTGTGGACGAGAGTTATCATTTACAACTCAGCATGTTTGTGAATTGCAGTGCCCCTGAGCTCCATTTTTCAACTGTCTTTTTTGGGAGCTGGCCGCAAAAGCACGGGATTGCCTCAGGCCCTATTCTGGTTCCTGGCGGCAGGCTGAGCCTGTGGTAAATTCTTCTTCCTGATGGGAAAATAGAGTGACCTGTGCCTGTCCCAACACCTAGATCTAGTCTCTCATTGGTTGCCCCTCTTCCCGTTCATCCTCAGGACAAATTGCAACCTGTAGGCAACAGGAGCTTAAAGGTGCTGATTCTCCAAGTAGAGAGATTGCTAGTAAAGTAGCTGGAAAGGCGAACCCGAGCACAAGGAGATGAGAAATGAGGTGCGTTTTAGAAACCTTTCAAAATCACACGGTGTACCATGTTCTGGGTTTCTCATGCATGTTTTCGATGTAGGAAGATGCCCTTGAACCTGGAGATTTGGGACCCATGAGATGGGTACCACGCAGTATTACTTTAAAGGGTCTGTGTTTGCTCACCCAACCTCACTCAACCTCTCAGCCCCAAGAGTGTCCACCCTTATGTCTCATCCAGGTGTGGGTCTAGATATGGTCAATCCAGTTTGCATCACAGCCCCTGAACGAATTTTGTAAGAATTTCTCTCTCTTTCACTGTCTTTGTTTTACGGGTTTTTAAAAGCAATTTATTTTTATAATGGGGTTTAGCTGCTTTTCACGGCTGTGTTTATGCGGCTATACACCCAGTTGACTCACTTCCAGACAGATATCAATACATAGGTTTTAAGATTCTTACTACTCAGATATATTCTTGTGCGGTGAATAGGGGGTGTTGAGTCCAGTTCACTGAGCAAGGAGTAGGTCTTGTCTATTACATATTGGCTGTATGGAACGGTATCTGAGCGAATTTGAAACCCTTGTTTTATGCATCACCCCACCTCATCTTTCCCGTTAAGCAGCCATAGTGTGTTTTGTAAACGTGTGACTCTGTTCTGTTTTGTAATTCAGTTCAAGTGTACTGGTTTTTACATTCCCTCTATAAGTGATAGCTTTTGATAAGTGTCTTTTTCTGTGTGACTTATTTCACTTAGAATCCTCGTACCTAAATCCACTCATCTTGCTTCTACTAGCCTTATGACATTGATTTCATGTCTGTGTGATTTTCCATTGTACATAAGGACCACAACTTCTTTATCCATTTTTCTCTTTCCTGGGATATTTAAGGTGTCATGAAGTGGCGGTTCTTGTCAACAGAGCAGCCCTAAACTTTGGGGTGCCTGTGTCTTGCTGATTTTTAGTTTTCCCAATTTATACGCCCATGAGTGGACGTGCCCTATGCTCCCTAAGCTGTGTTTTTTCGATGTTTCAGGACACACCGTACACTTCTCCAGAGTGGCTGTTGGCAATTTACATCCCGCCCATCAGCGTAGCAAGGCTGCCATTTCTCCATGGCCTGTCCTGCATTTCTGGTTTTGACACTTTTTGCAGCATGGCCCTTTTGACCGATAGGAAGCGAGAGTTCTTTGTAGCGCTGATTTGCCTTTCCAGGTTGCTTGGTTGGCCAAAAAGGGCGTATGCGTTTTTTCCTGAATATATTCAGGAAAAAACGCATACGCCCTTTTTGGCCAAGGGCATCATTGTCGACATTTTGCCACTTTTCATGTGCTTTAAAGGCGATTCGAATCCACCTCCTGAAACCTGTTTCCTGCAATTCTGCCTTGCTTTCAAATCCTCTTCGTTGCCTTCCCTCAATATATTTGTGAACGAGAGTTATCATTTACAACTCAGCAGGTTTGTGAATTGCAGTGCCCCTGAGCTCTGTTTTTCAACTGTCTTTTTTGGGAGCTGGCCGCAAAAGCACGGGATTGCCTCAGGCCCTATTCTGGTTTCTGGAGGCAGGCTGAGCCTGTGGTTAATTCTTCTTCCTGATGGGAAAATAGAGTGACCTGTGCCTGTCCCAACACCTAGATCTATTCTCTCATTGGTTGCCCCTCTTCCCGTTCATCCTCAGGACAAATTGCAACCTGTAGGGAACAGGAGCTTAAAGGTGCTGATTCTCCAAGTAGGGAGATTGCTAGTAAAGTAGCTGGAAAGGCGAACCCGAGCACAAGGAGATGAGAAATGAGGTACGTTTTAGAAACCTTTCAAAATCACACGGTGTACCATGTTCTGGGTTTCTCATGCATGTTTTCGATGTAGGAAGATGCCCTTGAACCTGGAGATTTGGGACCCATGGGATGGGTACCACGCAGTATTACTTTAAAGGGTCTGTGTTTGCTCACCCAACCTCACTCAACCTCTCAGCCCCAAGAGTGTCCACCCTTATGTCTCATCCAGGTGTGGGTCTAGATATGGTCAATCCAGGTTGCATCACAGCCCCTGAACGAATTTTGTAAGAATTTCTCTCTCTTTCACTGTCTTTGTTTTACGGGTTTTTAAAAGTAATTTATTTTTATAATGGGGTTTAGCTGCTTTTCACGGCTGTGTTTATGCGGCTTTACACCCACTTGATTCACTTCCAGACAGATATCAATACATAGGTTTTAAGATTCTTACTAGTCACATATATTCTTGTGCGGTGAATAGGGGGTGTTGAGTACAGTTCACTGAGCAAGGAGTAGGTCTTGTCTATTACATATTGGGTGTATGGAATGGTATCTGAGCAAATTTGAAACCCTTGTTTTATGCATCACCCCATCTCACCTTTCCCGTTAAGCAGCCATAGTGTGTTTTCTAAACGTGTGACTCTGTTCTGTTTTGTAATTCAGTTCAAGTGTAGCGGTTTTTACATTCCCTCAATAATTGATAGCTTATGATATGTGTCTTTTTCTGTGTGACTTATTTCACTTAGAATCTTCGTACCTAAGTCCACTCATCTTGCTTCTACTAGCCATATGACATTGATTTCAGGTCTGAGTTATATTCCATTGTACATAAGGACCACAACTTCTTTATCCATTTTTCTCGTTCCTGTGATATTTAAGGTGTCATGAAGTGGAGGTTCTTGTCAACAGAGCAGCCCTAAACATTGGGGTGCCTGTGTCTTGCTGATTTTTAGTTTTGCCAATTTATACGCCCATGAGTGGACGTGCCCTATGCTCCCTAAGCTGTGTTTTTTCGATGTTTCAGGACACACGGTACACTTCTCCAGAGTGGCTGTTGGCAATTTACATCCCGCCCTTCAGCGTAGCAAGGCTGCCATTTCTCCATGGCCTGTCCTGCATTTCTGATTTTGACACTTTTTGCAGCATGGCCCTTTTGACCGATAGGAAGCGAGAGTTCTTTGTAGCGCTGATTTGCCTTTCCAGGTTGCTTGGTTGGCCAAAAAGGGCATATGCGTTTTTTCCTGAATATATTCAGGAAAAAACGCATATGCCCTTTTTGGCCAAGGGCATCATTGTCGACATTTTGCACTTTTCATGTGCTTTAAAGGCGATTCGAATCTACCTCCTGAAACCTGTTTCCTGCAATTCTGCCTTGCTTTCAAATCCTCTTCGTTGCCTTCCCTCAATATATTTGTGGACGAGAGTTATCATTTACAACTCAGCATGTTTGTGAATTGCAGTGCCCCTGAGCTCCATTTTTCAACTGTCTTTTTTGGGAGCTGGCCGCAAAAGCACGGGATTGCCTCAGGCCCTATTCTGGTTCCTGGCGGCAGGCTGAGCCTGTGGTAAATTCTTCTTCCTGATGGGAAAATAGAGTGACCTGTGCCTGTCCCAACACCTAGATCTAGTCTCTCATTGGTTGCCCCTCTTCCCGTTCATCCTCAGGACAAATTGCAACCTGTAGGGAACAGGAGCTTAAAGGTGCTGATTCTCCAAGTAGAGAGATTGCTAGTAAAGTAGCTGGAAAGGCGAACCCGAGCACAAGGAGATGAGAAATGAGGTGCGTTTTAGAAACCTTTCAAAATCACACGGTGTACCATGTTCTGGGTTTCTCATGCATGTTTTCGATGTAGGAAGATGCCCTTGAACCTGGAGATTTGGGACCCATGAGATGGGTACCACGCAGTATTACTTTAAAGGGTCTGTGTTTGCTCACCCAACCTCACTCAACCTCTCAGCCCCAAGAGTGTCCACCCTTATGTCTCATCCAGGTGTGGGTCTAGATATGGTCAATCCAGTTTGCATCACAGCCCCTGAACGAATTTTGTAAGAATTTCTCTCTCTTTCACTGTCTTTGTTTTACGGGTTTTTAAAAGCAATTTATTTTTATAATGGGGTTTAGCTGCTTTTCACGGCTGTGTTTATGCGGCTTTACACCCAGTTGACTCACTTCCAGACAGATATCAATACATAGGTTTTAAGATTCTTACTACTCAGATATATTCTTGTGCGGTGAATAGGGGGTGTTGAGTCCAGTTCACTGAGCAAGGAGTAGGTCTTGTCTATTACATATTGGCTGTATGGAACGGTATCTGAGCGAATTTGAAACCCTTGTTTTATGCATCACCCCACCTCATCTTTCCCGTTAAGCAGCCATAGTGTGTTTTGTAAACGTGTGACTCTGTTCTGTTTTGTAATTCAGTTCAAGTGTACTGGTTTTTACATTCCCTCTATAAGTGATAGCTTTTGATAAGTGTCTTTTTCTGTGTGACTTATTTCACTTAGAATCCTCGTACCTAAATCCACTCATCTTGCTTCTACTAGCCTTATGACATTGATTTCATGTCTGTGTGATTTTCCATTGTACATAAGGACCACAACTTCTTTATCCATTTTTCTCTTTCCTGGGATATTTAAGGTGTCATGAAGTGGCGGTTCTTGTCAACAGAGCAGCCCTAAACTTTCCGGTGCCTGTGTCTTGCTGATTTTTAGTTTTCCCAATTTATACGCCCATGAGTAGACGTGCCCTATGCTCCCTAAGCTGTGTTTTTTCGATGTTTCAGGACACACCGTACACTTCTCCAGAGTGGCTGTTGGCAATTTACATCCCGCCCATCAGCGTAGCAAGGCTGCCATTTCTCCATGGCCTGTCCTGCATTTCTGATTTTGACACTTTTTGCAGCATGGCCCTTTTGACCAATGGGAAGCGAGACTTCTTTGTAGCGCTGATTTGCCTTTCCAGGTTGCTTGGTTGGCTAAAAAGGGCGTATGCGTTTTTTCCTGAATATATTCAGGAAAAAATGCATACGCCCTTTTTGGCCAAGGGCATCATTGTCGACATTTTGCCACTTTTCATGTGCTTTAAAGGCGATTCGAATCCACCTCCTGAAACCTGTTTCCTGCAATTCTGCCTTGCTTTCAAATCCTCTTCGTTGCCTTCCTTCAATATATTTGTGAACGAGAGTTATCATTTACAACTCAGCAGGTTTGTGAATTGCAGTGCCCCTGAGCTCTGTTTTTCAACTGTCTTTTTTGGGAGCTGGCCGCAAAAGCACGGGATTGCCTCAGGCCCTATTCTGGTTTCTGGCGGCAGGCTGAGCCTGTGGTTAATTCTTCTTCCTGATGGGAAAATAGAGTGACCTGTGCCTGTCCCAACACCTAGATCTATTCTCTCATTGGTTGCCCCTCTTCCCGTTCATCCTCAGGACAAATTGCAACCTGTAGGGAACAGGAGCTTAAAGGTGCTGATTCTCCAAGTAGGGAGATTGCTAGTAAAGTAGCTGGAAAGGCGAACCCGAGCACAAGGAGATGAGAAATGAGGTACGTTTTAGAAACCTTTCAAAATCACACGGTGTACCATGTTCTGGGTTTCTCATGCATGTTTTCGATGTAGGAAGATGCCCTTGAACCTGGAGATTTGGGACCCATGGGATGGGTACCACGCAGTATTACTTTAAAGGGTCTGTGTTTGCTCACCCAACCTCACTCAACCTCTCAGCCCCAAGAGTGTCCACCCTTATGTCTCATCCAGGTGTGGGTCTAGATATGGTCAATCCAGGTTGCGTCACAGCCCCTGAATGAATTTTGTAAGAATTTCTCTCTCTTTCACTGTCTTTTTTTCATGGGTTTTTAAAAATAATTTATTTTTATAATGGGGTTTAGCTGCTTTTCACGGCTGTGTTTATGCGGCTTTACACCCACTTGATTCACTTCCAGAGAGATATCAATACATAGGTTTTAAGATTCTCACTATTCAGATATATACTTGTGCGGTGAATAGGGGGTGTTGAGTCCAGTTCACTGAACAAGGAGTAGGTCTTGTCTATTACATACTGGGTGTATGGAAGTGTATCTGAGCTAATTTGAAACCCTTGTTTTATGCATCACCCCACTTCATCTTTCCCGTTAAGCAGCCATAGTGTGTTTTCTAAACGTGTGACTCTGTTCTCTTTTGTAATTCAGTTCAAGTGTAGCAGTTTTTATATTCCCTCTGTAAGTGATAGTTTATGATAATGGCTTTTTCTGTGTGACTTATTTCACTTAGAGTCGTCGTACCTAAATCCACTCATCTTGCTTCTACTAGCCATATGACATTGATTTCAGGTCTGAGTTATATTCCATTGTACATAAAGACCACAACTTCTTTATCCATTTTTCTCGTTCCTGTGATATTTAAGGTGTCATGAAGTGGAGGTTCTTGTCAACAGAGCAGCCCTAAACTTTGGGGTGCCTGTGTCTTGCTGATTTTTAATTTTCCCAATTTATACGCCCATGAGTGGAAGTGCCCTATGCTCCCTAAGCTGTGTTTTTTCGATGTTTCAGGACACACCGTACACTTCTCCAGAGTGGCTGCTGGCAATTTACATCCCGCCCATCAGTGTAGCAAGGCTGCCATTTCTCCATGGCCTGTCCTGCTTTTGTGGTTTTGACACTTTTTGCAGCATGGCCCTTTTGACCGATAGGAAGCGAGACTTCTTTGTAGCGCTGATTTGCCTTTCCAGGTTGCTTGGTTGGCCAAAAAGGGCGTATGCGTTTTTTCCTGAATATATTCAGGAAAAAACCCATACGCCCTTTTTGGCCAAGGGCATCATTGTCGACGTTTTGCCGCTTTTCATGTGCTATAAAGCCGATTCGAATCTACCTCCTGAAACCTGTTTCCTGCAATTCTGCCTTGCTTTCAAATCCTCTTCGTTGCCTTCCCTCAATATATTTGTGGACGAGAGTTATCATTTATAACTCTGCAGGTTTGTGAATTGCAGTGCCCATGTTCTCCATTTTTCAACTGGCTTTTTTGGGAGCTGGCCGCAGAAGCGCGGGATTGCCTCAGGCACTATTCTGCTTCCCGGCGGCAGGCTGAGCCTGTGCTTAATTGTTCTTCCTGATGAGAAAATAGAGTGACCTATGCCTGTCCCAACACCTACATCTAGTCTCTCATTGGTTGCCCCTCTTCCCGTTCATCCTCAGGACAAATTGCAACCTGTACAGAACAGGAGGTTAAAGGTGCTGATTCTCCAAGTAGGGAGATTGCTAGTAAAGTAGCTGGAATGGCAAACCCAAGCACAAGGAGATGAGAAATGAGGTGCGTTTTAGAAACTTTCCCAATCACACATAGTACCATCTTCTGGGTTTCTCATGCATGTTTTCGATGTAGGAAGATGCCCTTGAACCTGGAGATTTGGGACCCATGGGATGGGTACCACGCAGTATTACTTTAAAGGGTATGCGTTTGCTCACCCTATCTCACCAAACCTCTCAGCCCCAAGAGTGTCCACCCTTATGTCTAATCCACCTGTGGGTCTAGATATGGTCAATCCAGGTTGCGTCACAGCCCCTGAATGAATTTTTTAAGAATTTCTCTCTCTTTCACTGTCTTTGTCTCATGGGTTTTTAAAAATAATTTATTTTTATAATGTGGTTAGATGCTTTTCATGGCTGTGTTTATGCGGCTTTACACCCACTTGACTCACTTCCAGAGAGATATCAATACATAGGTTTTAAAATTCTCACTATTCAGATATATTCTTGTGTGGTGAATAGGGGGTGTTGAGTCCAGTTCACTGAGCAAGGAGTAGGTCTTGTCTATTACATATTGGGTGTATGGAACGGTATCTGAGCTAATTTGAAACCCTTGTTTTATGCATCACCCCACCTCACCTTTCCCGTTAAGCAGCCATAGAGTGTTTTCAAATTGGGTGACTCTGTTCTGATTTGTAATTCAGTTCAAGTGTAGCGGTTTTTACATTCCGTCTATAAGTGATAGCTTTTGATACGTGTCTTTTTCTGTGTGACTTATTTCACTTAGACTCGTCGTACCTAAATCCACTCATCATGCTGCTGCTAGCCTTATGACATTGATTTCATGGCTGAGTGATATTCCATTGTAAGGACCACAATTTCTTTATCCATTTTTCTCTTTCCTGGGATATTTAAGGTGTCATGAAGTGGAGGTTCTTGTCAACAGAGCAGCCCTAAACTTTGGGGTGCCTGTGTCTTGCTGATTTTTAGTTTTCCCAATTTATACGCCCATGAGTGGAAGTGCCCTAAGCTCCCTAAGCTGTGTTTTTTCGATATTTCAGGCCACACCGTACACTTCTCCAGAGTGGCTGCTGGCAATTTACATCCCGCCCATCAGCGTAGCAAGGCTCCCATTTCTCCATGGCCTCTCCTGCTTTTGTGGTTTTGACACATTTTTCAGCATGGCCCTTTTGACCGATGGGAAGCGAGACTTCTTTGTAGCGCTGATTTGCCTTTCCAGGTTGCTTGGTTGGCCAAAAAGGGCGTATGCGTTTTTTCCTGAATATATTCAGGAAAAAATGCATACGCCCTTTTTGGCCAAGGGCATCATTGTCGACGTTTTGCCGCTTTTCATGTGCTTTAAAGGCGATTCGAATCTACCTCCTAAAATCTGTTTCCTGCAATTCTGCCTTGCTTTCAAATCCTCTTCGTTGCCTTCCCTCATTACATGTGTGGACGAGAGTTGTCATTTATAACTCAGCAAGTTTGTGAATTGCAGTGCCCCTGAGCTCCATTTTTCAACTCGCTTTTTTGGGATCTGGCCGCAAAAGCGCGGGATTGACTCAGGCCCTATTCTGGTTCCGGGCGGCAGGCTGAGCCTGTGGTTAATTCTTCTTCCTGATGGGAAATTCGAGTGACCTGTGCCTGTCCCAACACCTACATCTAGTCTCTCATTGGTTGCCCCTCCTCCCGTTCATCCTCAGGACAAATTGCAACCTGTACGGAACAGAAGGTTAAAGGTGCTGATTTTCCAAGTAGGGAGATTGCTAGTAAAGTAGCTGGAATGGCGAACCCGAGCACAAGGAGATGAGAAATGAGGTGCGTTTTAGAAACTTTCCCAATCACACGGTGTACCATCTTCTGGGTTTCTCATGCATGTTTTCGATGTAGGAGAATGTCCTTGAACCTACAGATTTGGGACCCATGGGATGGGTACCACGCAGTATTACTTTAAAGGGTCTGCGTTTGCTCACCCAACCTCACCAAACCTGTCAGCCCCAAGAGTGTCCACCCTTAGGTCTCATCCAACTGTGGGTCTAGATATGTTCAATCCAGGTTGCATCACAGCCCCTGAACGAATTGTGTAAGAATTTCTCTCTCTTTCACTGTCTTTGTTTTACGGGTTTTTACAAGTAATTTATTTTTATAATGGGGTTAGATGCTTTTCACGGCTGGGTTTATGCGGCTTTACACCCACTTGACACACTTCCAGAGAGATATCAATACATAGGTTTTAAGATTCTCACTAGTTAGATATATTCTTGTGTGGTGAATAGGGGGTGTTGAGTCCAGTTCACTGAGCAAGGATTAGGTCTTGTCTATTACATATTGGGTGTATGGAACAGTATCTGAGCTAATTTGAAACCCTTGTTTTATGCATCACCCCACCTTACCTTTCCCGTTAAGCAGCCATAGTGTGTTTTCAAATTGGGTGACTCTGTTCTCATTTGTAATTCAGTTCAAGTGTAGTGGTTTTTACATTCCCTCTATAAGTGATAGCTTTTGATACGTGTCTTTTTCTGTGTGACTTATTTCACTTAGAATCGTCGTACCTAAATCCACTCATCATGCTGCTGCTAGCCTTATGACATTGATTTCATGGCTGAGTGATATTCCATTGTACATAAGGACCACAATTTCTTTATCCATTTTTCTCTTTCCTGGGATATTTAAGGTGTCATGAAGTGGAGGTTCTTGTCAACAGAGCAGCCCTAAACTTTGGGGTGCCTGTGTCTTGATGATTTTTAGTTTTCCCAATTTATACACCCATGAGTGGAAGTGCCCTAAGCTCCCTAAGCTGTGTTTATTCGATATTTCAGGCCACACCGTACACTTCTCCAGAGTGGCTGCTGGCAATTTACATCCTGCCCATCAGCGTAGCAAGGCTCCCATTTCTCCATGGCCTCTCCTGCTTTTGTGGTTTTGACACATTTTTCAGCATGGCCCTTTTGACCGATGGGAAGCGAGACTTCTTTGTAGCGCTGATTTGCCTTTCCAGGTTGCTTGGTTGGCCAAAAAGGGCGTATGCGTTTTTTCCTGAATATATTCAGGAAAAAACCCATACGCCCTTTTTGGCCAAGGGCATCATTGTCGACGTTTTGCCGCTTTTCATGTGCTTTAAAAGCGATTCGAATCTACCTCCTGAAATCTGTTTCCTGCAATTCTGCCTTGCTTTCAAATCCTCTTCGTTGCCTTCCCTCAATACATTTGTGGACGAGAGTTATCATTCATAACTCTGCAGGTTTGTGAATTGCAGTGCCCCTGAGCTCCATTTTTCAACTCGCTTTTTTGGGATCTGCCCGCAAAAGCGCGGGATTGCCTCAGGCCCTAATCTGGTTCCGGGCGGCAGGCTGAGCCTATGGTTAATTCTTCTTCCTGATGGGAAAATAGAGTGACCTGTGCCTGTCCCAACACCTACATCTAGTCTCTCATTGGTTGCCCCTCCTCCCGTTCATCCTCAGGACAAATTGCAACCTGTACGGAACAGGAGGATAAAGGTGCTGATTCTCCAAGTAGGGAGATTGCTAGTAAAGTAGCTGGAATGGCGAACCCGAGCACAAGGAGATGAGAAATGAGGTGCGTTTTAGAAACTTTCCGAATCACACGGTGTACCATATTCTGGGTTCCTCATGCATGTTTTCGATGTAGGAGAATGTCCTTGAACCTACAGATTTGGGACCCATGGGATGGGTACCACGCAGTATTACTTTAAAGGGTCTGCGTTTGCTCACCCAACCTCACCAAACCTGTCAGCCCCAAGAGTGCCCACCCTTAGGTCTCATCCAACTGTGGGTCTAGATATGTTCAATCCAGGTTGCATCACAGCCCCTGAACGAATTGTGTAAGAATTTCTCTCTCTTTCACTGTCTTTGTTTTACGGGTTTTTAAAAGTAATTTATTTTTATATTGGGGTTTAGCTTCTTTTAACGGCTGTGTTTATGCGGCTTTACACCCACTTGACACACTTCCAGAGCGATATCAATACATAGGTTTTAAGATTCTTACTAGTCTGATAT
This sequence comes from Eschrichtius robustus, assembly GCF_028021215.1. NCBI lineage: Eukaryota > Metazoa > Chordata > Mammalia > Artiodactyla > Eschrichtiidae > Eschrichtius > Eschrichtius robustus. The sequence goes on along the minus strand of NW_027175712.1, from coordinate 1,273,412 downwards.
ATACTTGTGCGGTGAATAGGGTGTGTTGAGTCCAGTTCACTGAGCAAGGAGTAGGTCTTGTCTATTACATATTGGGTGTATGGAACGGTATCTGAGCTAATTTGAAACCCTTGTTTTATGCATCACCCCACCTCACCTTTCCCGTTAATCAGCCATAGTGTGTTTTCTAAACGTGTGACTCTGTTCTCTTTTGTAATTCAGTTCAAGTGTAGCAGTTTTTACATTCTCTCTGTAAGTGATAGCTTATGATAAGTGTCTTTTTCTGTGTGACTTATTTCACTTAGAGTCGTCGTACCTAAATCCACTCATCATGCTGCTACTAGCCATATGACATTGATTTCATGGCTGAGTGATATTCCATTGTACATAAGGACCACAACTTCTGTATCCATTTTTCTCTTTCCTGGGATATTTAAGGTGTCATGAAGTGGAGGTTCTTGTCAACAGAGCAGCCCTAAACTTTGGGGTGCCTGTGTCTTTCTGATTATTAATTTTCCCAATTTATACGCCCATGAGTGGACGTGCCTTATGCTCCCTAATCTGTGTTTTTTCGATGTTTCAGGACACACCGTACACTTCTCCAGAGAGGCTGCTGGCAATTTACATCCCGCCCATCAGTGTAGCAAGGCTCCCATTTCTCCATGGCCTGTCCTGCTTTTGTGGTTTTGACACTTTTTTCAGCATGGCCCTTTTGACCGATGGGAAGCGAGACTTCTTTGTAGCGCTGATTTGCCTTTCCAGGTTGCTTGGTTGGCCAAAAAGGGCGTATGCGTTTTTTCCTGAATATATTCAGGAAAAAACCCATACGCCCTTTTTGGCCAAGGGCATCATTGTCGACGTTTTGCCGCTTTTCATGTGCTATAAAGCCGATTCGAATCTACCTCCTGAAACCTGTTTCCTGCAATTCTGCCTTGCTTTCAAATCCTCTTCGTTGCCTTCCCTCAATATATTTGTGGACGAGAGTTATCATTTATAACTCTGCATGTTTGTGAATTGCAGTGCCCATGTGCTCCATTTTTCAACTGGCTTTTTTGGGAGCTGGCCGCAGAAGCGCGGGATTGCCTCAGGCACTATTTTGCTTCCCTGCGGCAGGCTGAGCCTATGCTTAATTCTTCTTCCTGATGAGAAAATAGAGTGACCTGTGCCTGTCCCAACACCTACATCTAGTCTCTCATTGGTTGCCACTCTTCCCGTTCATCCTCAGGACAAATTGTAACCTGTACAGAACAGGAGGTTAAAGGTGCTGATTCTCCAAGTAGGGAGATTGCTAGTAAAGTAGGTGGAATGGCGAACCCGAGCACAAGGAGATGAGAAATGAGGTGCGTTTTAGAAACTTTCCCAATCACACGGTGTACCATCTTCTGGGTTTCTCATGCATGTTTTCGATGTAGGAAGATGCCCTTGAACCTGGAGATTTGGGACCCATGGGATGGGTACCACGCAGTATTACTTTAAAGGGTATGCGTTTGCTCACCCTATCTCACCAAACCTCTCAGCCCCAAGAGTGTCCACCCTTATGTCTAATCCACCTGTGGGTCTAGATATGGTCAATCCAGGTTGCGTCACAGCCCCTGAATGAATTTTTTAAGAATTTCTCTCTCTTTCACTGTCTTTGTCTCATGGGTTTTTAAAAATAATTTATTTTTATAATGTGGTTAGATGCTTTTCATGGCTGTGTTTATGCGGCTTTACACCCACTTGACTCACTTCCAGAGAGATATCAATACATAGGTTTTAAGATTCTCACTATTCAGATATATTCTTGTGTGGTGAATAGGGGGTGTTGAGTCCAGTTCACTGAGCAAGGAGTAGGTCTTGTCTATTACATATTGGGTGTATGGAACGGTATCTGAGCTAATTTGAAACCCTTGTTTTATGCATCACCCCACCTCACCTTTCCCGTTAAGCAGCCATAGAGTGTTTTCAAATTGGGTGACTCTGTTCTGATTTGTAATTCAGTTCAAGTGTAGCGGTTTTTACATTCCGTCTATAAGTGATAGCTTTTGATACGTGTCTTTTTCTGTGTGACTTATTTCACTTAGACTCGTCATACCTAAATCCACTCATCATGCTGCTGCTAGCCTTATGACATTGATTTCATGGCTGAGTGATATTCCATTGTAAGGACCACAATTTCTTTATCCATTTTTCTCTTTCCTGGGATATTTAAGGTGTCATGAAGTGGAGGTTCTTGTCAACAGAGCAGCCCTAAACTTTGGGGTGCCTGTGTCTTGCTGATTTTTAGTTTTCCCAATTTATACGCCCATGAGTGGAAGTGCCCTAAGCTCCCTAAGCTGTGTTTTTTCGATATTTCAGGCCACACCGTACACTTCTCCAGAGTGGCTGCTGGCAATTTACATCCCGCCCATCAGCGTAGCAAGGCTCCCATTTCTCCATGGCCTCTCCTGCTTTTGTGGTTTTGACACATTTTTCAGCATGGCCCTTTTGACCGATGGGAAGCGAGACTTCTTTGTAGCGCTGATTTGCCTTTCCAGGTTGCTTGGTTGGCCAAAAAGGGCGTATGCGTTTTTTCCTGAATATATTCAGGAAAAAATGCATACGCCCTTTTTGGCCAAGGGCATCATTGTCGACGTTTTGCCGCTTTTCATGTGCTTTAAAGGCGATTCGAATCTACCTCCTAAAATCTGTTTCCTGCAATTCTGCCTTGCTTTCAAATCCTCTTCGTTGCCTTCCCTCAATACATGTGTGGACGAGAGTTATCATTTATAACTCAGCAAGTTTGTGAATTGCAGTGCCCCTGAGCTCCATTTTTCAACTCGCTTTTTTGGGATCTGGCCGCAAAAGCGCGGGATTGACTCAGGCCCTATTCTGGTTCCGGGCGGCAGGCTGAGCCTGTGGTTAATTCTTCTTCCTGATGGGAAATTCGAGTGACCTGTGCCTGTCCCAACACCTACATCTAGTCTCTCATTGGTTGCCCCTCCTTCCGTTCATCCTCAGGACAAATTGCAACATGTACGGAACAGAAGGTTAAAGGTGCTGATTCTCCAAGTAGGGAGATTGCTAGTAAAGTAGCTGGAATGGCGAACCCGAGCACAAGGAGATGAGAAATGAGGTGCGTTTTAGAAACTTTCCCAATCACACGGTGTACCATCTTCTGGGTTTCTCATGCATGTTTTCGATGTAGGAGAATGTCCTTGAACCTACAGATTTGGGACCCATGGGATGGGTACCACGCAGTATTACTTTAAAGGGTCTGCGTTTGCTCACCCAACCTCACCAAACCTGTCAGCCCCAAGAGTGTCCACCCTTAGGTCTCATCCAACTGTGGGTCTAGATATGTTCAATCCAGGTTGCATCACAGCCCCTGAACGAATTGTGTAAGAATTTCTCTCTCTTTCACTGTCTTTGTTTTACGGGTTTTTACAAGTAATTTATTTTTATAATGGGGTTAGATGCTTTTCACGGCTGTGTTTATGCGGCTTTACACCCACTTGACACACTTCCAGAGAGATATCAATACATAGGTTTTAAGATTCTCACTAGTTAGATATATTCTTGTGTGGTGAATAGGGGGTGTTGAGTCCAGTTCACTGAGCAAGGAGTAGGTCTTGTCTATTACATATTGGGTGTATGGAACAGTATCTGAGCTAATTTGAAACCCTTGTTTTATGCATCACCCCACCTCACCTTTCCCGTTAAGCAGCCATAGTGTGTTTTCAAATTGGGTGACTCTGTTCTCATTTGTAATTCAGTTCAAGTGTAGCGGTTTTTACATTCCCTCTATAAGTGATAGCTTTTGATACGTGTCTTTTTCTGTGTGACTTATTTCACTTAGAGTCGTCGTACCTAAATCCACTCATCATGCTGCTGCTAGCCTTATGACATTGATTTCATGGCTGAGTGATATTCCATTGTACATAAGGACCACAATTTCTTTATCCATTTTTCTCTTTCCTGGGATATTTAAGGTGTCATGAAGTGGAGGTTCTTGTCAACAGAGCAGCCCTAAACTTTGGGGTGCCTGTGTCTTGCTGATTTTTAGTTTTCCCAATTTATACGCCCATGAGTGGAAGTGCCCTAAGCTCCCTAAGCTGTGTTTTTTCGATATTTCAGGCCACACCGTACACTTCTCCAGAGTGGCTGCTGGCAATTTACATCCCGCCCATCAGCGTAGCAAGGCTCCCATTTCTCCATGGCCTCTCCTGCTTTTGTGGTTTTGACACATTTTTCAGCATGGCCCTTTTGACCGATGGGAAGCGAGACTTCTTTGTAGCGCTGATTTGCCTTTCCAGGTTGCTTGATTGGCCAAAAAGGGCGTATGCGTTTTTTCCTGAATATATTCAGGAAAAAACGCATACGCCCTTTTTGGCCAAGGGCATCATTGTCGACGTTTTGCCGCTTTTCATGTGCTTTAAAGGCGATTCGAATCTACCTCCTGAAATCTGTTTCCTGCAATTCTGCCTTGCTTTCAAATCCTCTTCGTTGCCTTCCCTCAATACATTTGTGGATGAGAGTTATCATTTATAACTCTGCAGGTTTGTGAATTGCAGTGCCCCTGAGCTCCATTTTTCAACTCGCTTTTTTGGGATCTGGCTGCAAAAGCGCGGGATTGCCTCAGGCCCTATTCTGGTTCCGGGCGGCAGGCTGAGCCTGTGGTTAATTCTTCTTCCTGATGGGAAAATAGAGTGACCTGTGCCTGTCCCAACACCTACATCTAGTCTCTCATTGGTTGCCCCTCCTCCCGTTCATCCTCAGGACAAATTGCAACCTGTACGGAACAGGAGGATAAAGGTGCTGATTCTCCAAGTAGGGAGATTGCTAGTAAAGTAGCTGGAATGGCGAACCCGAGCACAAGGAGATGAGAAATGAGGTGCGTTTTAGAAACTTTCCGAATCACACGGTGTACCATCTTCTGGGTTCCTCATGCATGTTTTCGATGTAGGAGAATGTCCTTGAACCTACAGATTTGGGACCCATGGGATGGGTACCACGCAGTATTACTTTAAAGGGTCTGCGTTTGCTCACCCAACCTCACCAAACCTGTCAGCCCCAAGAGTGTCCACCCTTAGGTCTCATCCAACTGTGGGTCTAGATATGTTCAATCCAGGTTGCATCACAGCCCCTGAACGAATTGTGTAAGAATTTCTCTCTCTTTCACTGTCTTTGTTTTACGGGTTTTTAAAAGTAATTTATTTTTATATTGGGGTTTAGCTTCTTTTAACGGCTGTGTTTATGCGGCTTTACACCCACTTGACACACTTCCAGAGAGATATCAATACATAAGTTTTAAGATTCTTACTAGTCTGATATATACTTGTGCGGTGAATAGGGGGTGTTGAGTCCAGTTCACTGAGCAAGGAGTAGGTCTTGTCTATTACATATTGGGTGTATGGAACGGTATCTGAGCTAATTTGAAACCCTTGTTTTATGCATCACCCCACCTCTCCTTTCCCGTTAAGCAGCCATAGTGTGTTTTCTAAACGTGTGACTCTGTTCTGTTTTGTAATTCAGTTCAAGTGTAGCAGTTTTTACATTCTCTCTGTAAGTGATAGCTTATGATAAGTGTCTTTTTCTGTGTGACTTATTTCACTTAGAGTCGTCGTACCTAAATCCACTCATCATGCTGCTACTAGCCATATGACATTGATTTCATGGCTGAGTGATATTCCATTGTACATAAGGACCACAACTTCTGTATCCATTTTTCTCTTTCCTGGGATATTTAAGGTGTCATGAAGTGGAGGTTCTTGTCAACAGAGCAGCCCTAAACTTTGGGGTGCCTGTGTCTTGCTGATTATTAATTTTCCCAATTTATACGCCCATGAGTGGACGTGCCCTATGCTCCCTAATCTGTGTTTTATCGATGTTTCTGGACACACCGTACACTTCTCCAGAGAGGCTGCTGGCAATTTACATCCCGCCCATCAGTGTAGCAAGGCTCCCATTTCTCCATGGCCTGTCCTGCTTTTGTGGTTTTGACACTTTTTTCAGCATGGCCCTTTTGACCGATGGGAAGCGAGACTTCTTTGTAGCGCTGATTTGCATTTCCAGGTTGCTTGGTTGGCCAAAAAGGGCGTATGTTTTTTTTCCTGAATATATTCAGGAAAAAACGCATACGCCCTTTTTGGCCAAGGGCGTCACTGTCGACGTTTTGTCGCTTTTCATGTGCTTTAAAGCCGATTCGAATCTACCTCCTGAAACCTGTTTCCTGCAATTCTGCCTTGCTTTCAAATCCTCTTCGTTGCCTTCCCTCAATATATTTGTGGACGAGAGTTATCATTTATAACTCTGCAGGTTTGTGAATTGCAGTGCCCATGTGCTCCATTTTTCAACTGGCTTTTTTGGGAGCTGGCCGCAGAAGCGCGGGATTGCCTCAGGCACTATTCTGCTTCCCTGCGGCAGGCTGAGCCTGTGCTTAATTCTTCTTCCTGATGAGAAAATAGAGTGACCTCTGCCTGTCCCAACACCTACATCTAGTCTCTCATTGGTTGCCCCTCTTCCCGTTCATCCTCAGGACAAATTGTAACCTGTACAGAACAGGAGGTTAAAGGTGCTGATTCTCCAAGTAGGGAGATTGCTAGTAAAGTAGGTGGAATGGCGAACCCGAGCACAAGGAGATGAGAAATGAGGTGCGTTTTAGAAACTTTCCCAATCACACGGTGTACCATCTTCTGGGTTTCTCATGCATGTTTTCGATGTAGGAAGATGCCCTTGAACCTGGAGATTTGGGACCCATGGGATGGGTACCACGCAGTATTACTTTAAAGGGTCTGCGTTAGCTCACCCAATCTCACCAAACCTCTCACCCGAAGAGTGTCCACCCTTATGTCTCATCAACCTGTGGGTCTAGATATGGTCAATCCAGGATGCGTCACAGCCCCTGAATGAATTTTTTAAGAATTTCTCTCTCTTTCACTGTCTTTGTTTCATGGGTTTTTAAAACTAATTTATTTTTATAATGTGGTTAGATGCTTTTCACGGCTGTGTTTACGCGGCTTTACACCCACTTGACTCACTTCCAGAGAGATATCAATGTATAGGTTTTAAGATTCTTACTAGTCAGATATATTCTTCTGCAGTGAATAGGGGGTGTTGAGTCCAGTTCACTGAGCAAGGAGTAGGTCTTGTCTATTACATATTGGGTGTATGGAACGGTATCTGAGCTAATTTGAAACCCTTGTTTTATGCATCACCCCACCTCACCTTTCCCGTTAAGCAGCCATAGTGTGTTTTCAAAATGGGTGACTCTGTTCTGATTTGTAATTCAGTTCAAGTGTAGCGGTTTTTACATTCCCTCTATGAGTGATAGCTTTCGATACGTGTCTTTTTCTGTGTGACTTATTTCACTTAGAGTCGTCCTACCAAAATCCACTCATCATGCTGCTACTAGCCTTATGACATTGATTTCATGGCTGAGTGATATTCCATTGTACATAAGGACCAGAACTTCTTTATCCATTTTTCTCTTTACTGGGATATTTAAGGTGTCATGAAGTGGAGGTTCTTGTCAACAGAGCAGCCCTAAACTTTGGGGTGCCTGTGTCTTGCTGATTTTTAGTTTTCCCAATTTATACGCCCATGAGTGGAAGTGCCCTAGGCTCCCTATGCTGTGTTTTTTCGGTGTTTAAGGCCACACCGTACACTTCTCCAGAGTGGCTGCTGGCAGTTTACATCCCGCCCATCAGTGTAGCAAGGCTTTCATTTCTCCATGGCCTGTCCTGCTTTTGTGGTTTTGACACATTTTTCAGCATGGCCCTTTTGACCGATGGGAAGCGAGACTTCTTTGTAGCGCTGATTTGCCTTTCCAGGTTGCATGGTTGGACAAAAAGGGCGTATGCGTTTTTTCCTGAATATATTCAGGAAAAAACGCATACGCCCTTTTTGGCCAAGGGCGTCACTGTCGACGTTTTGCCGCTTTTCATGTGCTTTAAAGCCGATTCGAATCTACCTCCTGAAACCAGTTTCCTGCAATTCTGCCTTGCTTTCAAATCCTCTTCGTTGCCTTCCCTCAAGATATTTGTGGACGAGAGTTATCATTTATAACTCTGCAGGTTTGTGAATTGCAGTGCCCATGTGCTCCATTTTTCAACTGGCTTTTTTGGGAGCTGGCCGCAGAACCGCGGGATTGCCTCAGGCACTATTCTGCTTCCTGGCGGCAGGCTGAGCCTGTGCTTAATTCTTCTTCCTGATGGGAAAATAGATTGACCTGTGCCTGTTCCAACACCTAGATCTAGTCTCTCCTTGGTTGCCCCTCTTCCCGTTCATCCTCAGGACAAATTGCAACCTGTACAGAACAGGAGGTTAAAGGTGCTGATTCTCCAAGTAGGGAGATTGCTAGTAAAGTAGCTGGAATGGCGAACCCGAGCACAAGGAGATGAGAAATGAGGTGCGTTTTAGAAACTTTCCCAATCACACGGTGTACCATCTTCTGGGTTTCTCATGCATGTTTTCGATGTAGGAAGATGCCCTTGAACCTGGAGATTTGGGACCCATGGGATGGGTACCACGCAGTATTACTTTAAAGGGTCTGCGTTTGCTCACCCAACCTCACCAAACCTCTCAGCCCTAAGAGTGTCCACCCTTATGTCTCATCCAGCTGTGGGTCTAGATATGGTCAATCCAGGTTGCGTCACAGCCCCTGAATGAATTTTGTAAGAATTTCTCTCTCTTTCACTGTCTTTGTCTCATGGGTTTTTAAAAATAATTTATTTTTATAATGTGGTTAGATGCTTTTCACGGCTGTGTTTATGCGGCTTTACACCCACTTGTCTCACTTCCAGAGAGATATCAATACATAGGTTTTAAGATTCTCACTACTCAGATATATTCTTGTGTGGTAAATAGGGGGTGTGGAGTCCAGTTCACTGAGAAAGGAGTAGGTCTTGTCTATTACATATTGGGTGTATGGAACAGTATCTGAGCTAATTTGAAACCCTTGTTTTATGCATCACCCCACCTCACCTTTCCCGTTAAGCAGCCATAGTGTGTTTTCAAATTGGGTGACTCTGTTCTGATTTGTAATTCAGTTCAAGTGTAGCGGTTTTTACATTCCCTCTATAAGTGATAGCTTATGATAAGTGTCTTTTTCTGTGTGACTTATTTCACTTAGAGTCGTCGTACCTAAATCCACTCATCATGCTGCTGCTAGCCTTATGACATTGATTTCATGGCTGAGTGATATTCCATTGTACATAAGGACCACAATTTCTTTATCCATTTTTCTCTTTCCTGGGATATTTAAGGTGTCATGAAGTGGAGGTTCTTGTCAACAGAGCAGCCCTAAACTTTGGGGTGCCTGTGTCTTGCTGATTTTTAGTTTTCCCAATTTATACGCCCATGAGTGGAAGTGCCCTAAGCTCCCTAAGCTGTGTTTTTTCGATATTTCAGGCCACACCGTACACTTCTCCAGAGTGGCTGCTGGCAATTTACATCCCGCCCATCAGCGTAGCAAGGCTCCCATTTCTCCATGGCCTCTCCTGCTTTTGTGGTTTTGACACATTTTTCAGCATGGCCCTTTTGACCGATGGGAAGCGAGACTTCTTTGTAGCGCTGATTTGCCTTTCCAGGTTGCTTGGTTGTCCAAAAAGGGCGTATGCGTTTTTTCCTGAATATATTCAGGAAAAAACGCATACGCCCTTTTTGGCCAAGGGCATCATTGTCGACGTGTTGCCGCTTTTCATGTGCTTTAAAGGCGATTCGAATCTACCTCCTGAAATCTGTTTCCTGCAATTCTGCCTTGCTTTCAAATCCGCTTCGTTGCCTTCCCTCAATATATTTGTGGACGAGAGTTATCATTTATAACTCTGCGAGTTTGTGAATGGCAGTGTCCCTGGTCTCCATTTTTCAACTCGCTTTTTTGGGAGCTGGCCGCAAAAGCACGGGATTGCTTAAGTCCCTTTTCTGGTTCCGGGCGGCAGGCTGAGCCTGTGGTTAATTCTTCTTCCTGATGGGAAAATAAACTGACCTGTGCCTGTCCCAACACCTAGATCTAGTCTCTCATTGGTTGCCCCTCTTCCCTTTCATCCTCAGGACAAATTGCAACCTGTACGGAAGAGGAGGTTAAATGTGCTGATTCTCCCAGTAGGGAGATTGTTAGTAAAGTAGCTGGAATGGCGAACCCGAACACAAGGAGATGAGAAATGAGGTGCGTTTTAGAAACCTTTCAAAATCACACGGTGTACCATCTTCTGGTTTCTCATGCATGTTTTCGATGTAGGAAGATGCCCTTGAACCTGGAGATTGGGGACCCATGGGATGCGTACCACGCAGTATTACTTTAAAGGGTCTGCATTTGCTCACCCAACCTCACCCAAACTCTCAGCCCCAAGAGAGTCCACCCTTATGTCTCATCCAGCTGTGGGTCTAGATATGGTCAATCCAGGTTGCATCACAGCCTCTGAACGAATTTTGTAAGAATTTATCTCTCTTTCACTGTCTTTGTTTTACGGGTTTTTAAAAGTAATTTATTTTTATAATGGGGTTTAGCTGCTTTTCACGGCTGTGTTTATGCGGCTTTACACCCACTTGACTCACTTCCAGACAGATATCAATACATAGGTTTTAAGATTCTTACTAGTCACATATAGTCTGGTGCCGTGAATAGGGGGTGTTGAGTCCAGTTCACTGAGGAAGGAGTTGGTCTTTTCTATTACATATTGGGTGTATGGAATGGTATCTGAGCGAATTTGAAACCCTTGTTTTATGCATCACCCCACCTCACCTTTCCCGTTAAGCAGCCATAGTGTGTTTTCTAAACGTGAGACACTGTTCTGTTTTGTAATTCAGTTCAAGTGTAGCGGTTTTTACATTCCCTCTATAAGTGATAGCTTATGATAAGTGTCTTTTTCTGTGTGACTTATTTCACTTAGAATCGTCGTACCTAAATCCACTCATCTTGCTTCTACTTGCCTTATGACATTGATTTCATGTCTGAGTGATATTCCATTGTACATAAGGACCACAACTTCTTTATCCATTTTTCTCTTTCCTGGGATATTTAAGGTGTCATGAAGTGGAGGTTCTTGTCAACAGAGCAGCCCTAAACTTTGGGGTGCCTGTGTCTTGCTGATTTTTAGTTTTCCCAATTTATACGCCCATGAGTGGACGTGCCCTATGCTCCCTAAGCTGTGTTTTTCGATGTTTCAGGACACACCGTACACTTCTCCAGAGTGGCTGTTGGCAATTTACATCCCGCCCATCAGCGTAGCAAGGCTGCCATTTCTCCATGGCCTGTCCTGCATTTCTGGTTTTGACACTTTTTGCAGCATGGCCCTTTTGACCGATGGGAAGCGAGACTTCCATGTAGCGCTGATTTGCCTTTCCAGGTTGCTTGGTTGGCCAAAAAGGGCGTATGCGTTTTTTCCTGAATATATTCAGGAAAAAACTCATACGCCCTTTTTGTCCAAGGGCATCATTGTCGATGTTTTGCCACTTTTCATGTGCTTTAAAGGCGATTCGAATCTACCTCCTAAAACCTGTTTCCTGCAATTCTGCCTTGCTTTCAAATCCTCTTCATTGCCTTCCCTCAATATATTTGTGGACGAGATTATCATTTATAACGCTGCTGGTTTGTGAATGGCAGTGTCCCTGGCCTACATTTTTCAACTCGCTTTTTTGGGTGCTGGCCGCAAAAGCGCGGGATTGCCTCAGGCCCTATTCTGCTTCTGGGCGTCAGGCTGAGCCTGTGGTTAATTCTTCTTCCTGATGGGAAAATAGAGTGACCTGTGCCTGTCCCAACACCTAGATCTAGTCTCTCATTGGTTGCCCCTCTTCCCTTTCACCCTCAGGACAAATCGCAACCTGTACGGAACAGGAGGTTAAAGGTGCTGATTCTCCAAGTAGGGAGATTGTTAGTAAAGTAGATGGAATGGCGAACCCGAACACAAGGAGATGAGAAATGAGGTGCGTTTTAGAAACCTTTCAAAATCACACGGTGTACCATCTTCTGGGTTTCTCATGCATGTTTTTGATGTAGGAAGATGCCCTTGAACCTGGAGATTTGGGACCCATGGGATGGGTACCACGCAGTATTACTTTAAAGGGTCTGCGTTTGCTCACCCAACCTCACCCAACCTCTCAGCCCCAAGAGTGTCCACCCTTATGTCTCATCCAGCTGTGGGTCTAGATATGGTCAATCCAGGTTGCATCACAGCCCCTGAACGAATTTTGTAAGAATTTCTCTGTCTTTCACTGTCTTTGTTTTACGGGTTTTTAAAAGTAATTTATTTTTATAATGGGGTTTAGCTGCTTTTCACGGCTGTGTTTATGTGACTTTACACCCACTGGACTCACTTCCAGACAGAAATCAATACATAGGTTTTAAGATTCTTACTAGTCACATATATTGTTGTGCAGTGAATAGGGGGTGTTGAGTCCAGTTCACTGAGCAAGGAGTAGGTCTTGTCTATTAAATATTGGGTGTATGGGACGGTATCTGAGCGAATTTGAAACCCTTGTTTTATGCATCACCCCACCTCACCTTTCCCGTTAAGCAGCCATAGTGTGTTTTCTAAACGTGAGACTCTGTTCTGTTTTGTAATTCAGTTCAAGTGTAGCAGTTTTTACATTCCCTCTAAAAGTGATAGCTTATGATAAGAGTCTTTTTCTGTGTGACTTATTTCACTTAGAAACGTCGTGCCTAAATCCACTCATCTTTCTTCTACTAGCTTTATGACATTGATTTTATGTCTGAGTGATATTCCAGTGTACATAAGGTCCACAACTTCTTTATCCATTTTTCTCTTTCCTGGGATATTTAAGGTGTCATGAAGTGGAGGTTCTTGTCAACAGAGCAGCCCTAAACTTTGGGGTGCCTGTGTCTTGCTGATTTTTAGTTTTCCCAATTTATACGCCCATGAGTGGACGTGCCCTATGCTCCCTAAGCTGTATTTTTCGATGTTTCAGGACACACCGTACACTTCTCCAGAGTGGCTGTTGGCAATTTACATCACGCCCATCAGCGTAGCAAGGCTGCCATTTCTCCATGGCCTGTCCTGCATTTCTGGTTTTGACACTTTTTGCAGCATGGCCCTTTTGACCGATGGGAAGCGAGACTTCCTTGTAGCGCTGATTTGCCTTCCCAGGTTGCTTGGTTGGCCAAAAGGGGCGTATGCGTTTTTTCCTGAATATATTCAGGAAAAAACGCATACGCCCCTTTTGGCCAAGGGCATCATTTTCGATGCTTTGCCACTTTTCATGTGCTTTACAGGCGATTCGAATCTGCCTCCTGAAACCTGTTTCCTGCAATTCTGCCTTGCTTTCAAATCCTCTTCGTTGCCTTCCCTCAATATATTTGTGGACGAGAGTTATCATTTATAACTCTGCGGGTTTGTGAATGGCAGTGTCCCTGGCCTTCATTTTTCAACTCGCTTTTTTGGGTGCTGGCCGCAAAAGCGCGGGATTGCCTCAGGCCCTATTCTGCTTCTGGGCGGCAGGCTGAGCCTGTGGTTAATTCTTCTTCCTGATGGGAAAATAGAGTGACCTGTGCCTGTCCCAACACCTAGATCTAGTCTCTCATTGGTTGCCCCTCTTCCCTTTCACCCTCAGGACAAATCGCAACCTGTACGGAACAGGAGGTTAAAGGTGCTGATTCTCCAAGTAGGGAGATTGCTAGTAAAGTAGCTGGAATGGCGAACGCAAACACAAGGAGATGAGAAATGAGATGCGTTTTAGAAACCTTTCAAAATCACACGGTGTACCATCTTCTGGGTTTCTCATGCATGTTTTCGATGTAGGAAGATGCCCTTGAACCTGGAGATTTGGGACCCATGGGATGGGTACCACGCAGTATTACTTTAAAGGGTCTGCGTTTGCTCACCCAACCTCACCCAACCTCTCAGCCCCAAGAGTGTCCACCCTTATGTCTCATCCAGCTGTGGGTCTAGATATGGTCAATCCAGGTTGCATCACAGCCTCTGAACGAATTTTGTAAGAATTTCTCTCTCTTTCACTGTCTTTGTTTTACGGGTTTTTAAAAGTAATTTATTTTTATAATGGGGTTTAGCTGCTTTTCACGGCTGTGTTTATGCGCCTTTACACCCACTGGACTCACTTCCAGACAGATATCAATACATAGGTTTTAAGATTCTTACTAGTCACATATATTGTTGTGCAGTGAATAGGTGGTGTTGAGTCCAGTTCACTGAGCAAGGAGTAGGTCTTGTCTATTACATATTGGGTGTATGGAACGGTATCTGAGCGAATTTGAAACCCTTGTTTTATGCATCACCCCACCTCACCTTTCCCGTTAAGCAGCCATAGTGTGTTTTCTAAACGTGAGACTCTGTTCTGTTTTGTAATTCAGTTCAAGTGTAGCGGTTTTTACATTCCCTCTATAAGTGATAGCTTATGATAAGTGTCTTTTTCTGTGTGACTTATTTCACTTAGAATCGTCGTACCTAAATCCACTCATCTTGCTTCTACTAGCCTTATGACATTGATTTCATGTCTGAGTGATATTCCATTGTACATAAGGACCACAACTTCTTTATCCATTTTTCTCTTTCCTGGGATATTTAAGGTGTCATGAAGTGGAGGTTCTTGTCAACAGAGCAGCCCTAAACTTTGGGGTGCCTGTGTCTTGATGATTTTTATTTTTCCCAATTTATACGCCCATGAGTGGACGTGCCCTATGCTCCCTAAGCTGTGTTTTTTCGATGTTTCAGGACACACCGTACACTTCTCCAGAGTGGCTGTTGGCAATTTACATCCCGCCCATCAGCGTAACAAGGCTGCCATTTCTCCATGGCCTGTCCTGCATTTCTGGTTTTGACACTTTTTGCAGCATGGCCCTTTTGACCGATGGGAAGCGAGACTTCCTTGTAGCGCTGATTTGCCTTTCCAGGTTGCTTGGTTGGCCAAAAAGGGCGTATGCGTTTTTTCCTGAATATATTCAGGAAAAAACGCATACGCCCTTTTTGGCCATGGGCATCATTGTCGATGTTTTACCGCTTTTCATGTGCTTTAAAGGCGATTCGAATCTACCTCCTGAAACCTGTTTCCTGCAATTCTGCCTTGCTTTCAAATCCGCTTCGTTGCCTTCCCTCAATATATTTGTGGACGAGAGTTATCATTTATAACTCTGCGAGTTTGTGAATGGCAGTGTCCCTGGGCTCCATTTTTCAACTCGCTTTTTTGGGAGCTGGCCGCAAAAGCACGGGATTGCTTAAGGCCCTTTTCTGGTTCCGGGCGGCAGGCTGAGCCTGTGGTTAATTCTTCTTCCTGATGGGAAAATAGACTGACCTGTGCCTGTCCCAACACCTAGATCTAGTCTCTCATTGGTTGCCCCTCTTCCCTTTCATCCTCAGGACAAATTGCAACCTGTACGGAAGAGGAGGTTAAATGTGCTGATTCTCCCAGTAGGGAGATTGTTAGTAAAGTAGCTGGAATGGCGAACCCGAACACAAGGAGATGAGAAATGAGGTGCGTTTTAGAAACCTTTCAAAATCACACGGTGTACCATCTTCTGGTTTCTCATGCATGTTTTCGATGTAGGAAGATGCCCTTGAACCTGGAGATTGGGGACCCATGGGATGCGTACCACGCAGTATTACTTTAAAGGGTCTGCATTTGCTCACCCAACCTCACCCAAACTCTCAGCCCCAAGAGAGTCCACCCTTATGTCTCATCCAGCTGTGGGTCTAGATATGGTCAATCCAGGTTGCATCACAGCCTCTGAACGAATTTTGTAAGAATTTCTCTCTCTTTCACTGTCTTTCTTTTACGGGATTTTTAAAGTAATTTATTTTTATAATGGGGTTTAGCTCCTTTTCACGGCTGTGTTTATGCGGCTTTACACCCACTTGACTCACTTCCAGAGAGATATCAATAAATAGGTTTTACGATTCTTACTAGTCAGATATATTCTTGTGCGGTGAATAGGGGGTGTTGAGTCCAGTTCACTGAGCAAGGAGTAGGTCTTGTCTATTACATATTGGGTGTATGGATCGGGATCTGAGCGAATTTGAAACCCTTGTTTTATGCATCACCCCACCTCACCTTTCCCGTTAAGCAGCCATAGTGTGTTTTCTAAACGTGAGACTCTGTTCTGTTTTGTAATTCAGTTCAAGTGTAGCGGTTTTTACATTCCCTCTATAAGTGATAGCTTATGATAAGTGTCTTTTTCTGTGTGACTTATTTCACTTAGAATCGTCGTACCTAAATCCAATCATCTTGCTTCTCCTAGCCTTATGACATTGATTTCATATCTGAGTGATATTCCATTGTACATAAGGACCACAACTTCTTTATCCATTTTTCTCTTTCCTGGGATATTTAAGGTGTCATGAAGTGGAGGTTCTTGTCAACAGAGCAGCCCTAAACTTTGGGGTGCCTGTGTCTTGCTGATTTTTAGTTTTCCCAATTTATACGCCCATGAGTGGACGTGCCCTATGCTCCCTAAGCTGTGTTTTTTCGATGTATCAGGACACACTGTACACATCTCCAGAGTGGCTGTTGGCAATTTACATCCCACCCATCAGCGTAGCAAGGCTGCCATTTCTCCATGGCCTGTCCTGCATTTCTGGTTTTGACACTTTTTGCAGCATGGCCCTTTTGACCGATGGGAAGCGAGACTTCTTTGTAGCGCTGATTTGCCTTTCCAGGTTGCTTGGTTGGCCAAAAAGGGCGTATGCGTTTTTTCCTGAATATACTCAGGAAAAAACCCATACGCCCTTTTTGGCCAAGGGCATAATTGTCGACGTTTTGCCGCTTTTCATGTGCTTTAAAGGCGATTCGAATCTACCTCCTGAAACCTGTTTCCTGCAATTCGGCCTTGCTTTCAAATCCTCTTCGTTGCCTTCCCTCAATATATTTGTGGACGAGAGTTATCATTTATAACTCAGCAGGTTTGTGAATTGCAGTGCCCCTGAGCTCCATTTTTCAACTGTCTATTTTGGGAACTGGCCGCAAAAGCACGGGATTGCTTAAGGCCCTTTTCTGGTTCCGGGCGGCAGGCTGAGCCTGTGGTTAATTCTTCTTCCTGATGGGAAAATAGACTGACCTCTGCCTGTCCCAACACCTAGATCTAGTCTCTCATTGGTTGCCCCTCTTCCCTTTCATCCTCAGGACAAATTGCAACCTGTACGGAAGAGGAGGTTAAATGTGCTGATTCTCCCAGTAGGGAGATTGTTAGTAAAGTAGCTGGAATGGCGAACCCGAACACAAGGAGATGAGAAATGAGGTGCGTTTTAGAAACCTTTCAAAATCACACGGTGTACCATCTTCTGGTTTCTCATGCATGTTTTCGATGTAGGAAGATGCCCTTGAACCTGGAGATTGGGGACCCATGGGATGCGTACCACGCAGTATTACTTTAAAGGGTCTGCATTTGCTCACCCAACCTCACCCAAACTCTCAGCCCCAAGAGAGTCCACCCTTATGTCTCATCCAGCTGTGGGTCTAGATATGGTCAATCCAGGTTGCATCACAGCCTCTGAACGAATTTTGTAAGAATTTATCTCTCTTTCACTGTCTTTGTTTTACGGGTTTTTAAAAGTAATTTATTTTTATAATGGGGTTTAGCTGCTTTTCACGGCTGTGTTTATGCGGCTTTACACCCACTTGACTCACTTCCAGACAGATATCAATACATAGGTTTTAAGATTCTTACTAGTCACATATAGTCTGGTGCCGTGAATAGGGGGTGTTGAGTCCAGTTCACTGAGGAAGGAGTTGGTCTTTTCTATTACATATTGGGTGTATGGAATGGTATCTGAGCGAATTTGAAACCCTTGTTTTATGCATCACCCCACCTCACCTTTCCCGTTAAGCAGCCATAGTGTGTTTTCTAAACGTGAGACACTGTTCTGTTTGTAATTCAGTTCAAGTGTAGCGGTTTTTACATTCCCTCTATAAGTGATAGCTTATGATAAGTGTCTTTTTCTGTGTGACTTATTTCACTTAGAATCGTCGTACCTAAATCCACTCATCTTGCTTCTACTTGCCTTATGACATTGATTTCATGTCTGAGTGATATTCCATTGTACATAAGGACCACAACTTCTTTATCCATTTTTCTCTTTCCTGGGATATTTAAGGTGTCATGAAGTGGAGGTTCTTGTCAACAGAGCAGCCCTAAACTTTGGGGTGCCTGTGTCTTGCTGATTTTTAGTTTTCCCAATTTATACGCCCATGAGTGGACGTGCCCTATGCTCCCTAAGCTGTGTTTTTTCGATGTTTCAGGACACACCGTACACTTCTCCAGAGTGGCTGTTGGCAATTTACATCCCGCCCATCAGCGTAGCAAGGCTGCCATTTCTCCATGGCCTGTCCTGCATTTCTGGTTTTGACACTTTTTGCAGCATGGCCCTTTTGACCGATGGGAAGCGAGACTTCCTTGTAGCGCTGATTTGCCTTTCCAGGTTGCTTGGTTGGCCAAAAAGGGCGTATGCGTTTTTTCCTGAATATATTCAGGAAAAAACTCATACGCCCTTTTTGGCCAAGGGCATCATTGTCGATGTTTTGCCACTTTTCATGTGCTTTAAAGGCGATTCGAATCTACCTCCTAAAACCTGTTTCCTGCAATTCTGCCTTGCTTTCAAATCCTCTTCATTGCCTTCCCTCAATATATTTGTGGACGAGAGTTATCATTTATAACTCTGCTGGTTTGTGAATGGCAGTGTCCCTGGCCTACATTTTTCAACTCGCTTTTTTGGGTGCTGGCCGCAAAAGCGCGGGATTGCCTCAGGCCCTATTCTGCTTCTGGGCGTCAGGCTGAGCCTGTGGTTAATTCTTCTTCCTGATGGGAAAATAGAGTGACCTGTGCCTGTCCCAACACCTAGATCTAGTCTCTCATTGGTTGCCCCTCTTCCCTTTCACCCTCAGGACAAATCGCAACCTGTACGGAACAGGAGGTTAAAGGTGCTGATTCTCCAAGTAGGGAGATTGTTAGTAAAGTAGATGGAATGGCGAACCCGAACACAAGGAGATGAGAAATGAGGTGCGTTTTAGAAACCTTTCAAAATCACACGGTGTACCATCTTCTGGGTTTCTCATGCATGTTTTTGATGTAGGAAGATGCCCTTGAACCTGGAGATTTGGGACCCATGGGATGGGTACCACGCAGTATTACTTTAAAGGGTCTGCGTTTGCTCACCCAACCTCACCCAACCTCTCAGCCCCAAGAGTGTCCACCCTTATGTCTCATCCAGCTGTGGGTCTAGATATGTTCAATCCAGGTTGCATCACAGCCCCTGAACGAATTGTGTAAGAATTTCTCTCTCTTTCACTGTCTTTGTTTTACGGGTTTTTAAAAGTAATTTATTTTTATATTGGGGTTTAGCTTCTTTTAACGGCTGTGTTTATGCGGCTTTACACCCACTTGACACACTTCCAGAGAGATATCAATACATAAGTTTTAAGATTCTTACTAGTCTGATATATACTTGTGCGGTGAATAGGGGGTGTTGAGTCCAGTTCACTGAGCAAGGAGTAGGTCTTGTCTATTACATATTGGGTGTATGGAACGGTATCTGAGCTAATTTGAAACCCTTGTTTTATGCATCACCCCACCTCTCCTTTCCCGTTAAGCAGCCATAGTGTGTTTTCTAAACGTGTGACTCTGTTCTGTTTTGTAATTCAGTTCAAGTGTAGCAGTTTTTACATTCTCTCTGTAAGTGATAGCTTATGATAAGTGTCTTTTTCTGTGTGACTTATTTCACTTAGAGTCGTCGTACCTAAATCCACTCATCATGCTGCTACTAGCCATATGACATTGATTTCATGGCTGAGTGATATTCCATTGTACATAAGGACCACAACTTCTGTATCCATTTTTCTCTTTCCTGGGATATTTAAGGTGTCATGAAGTGGAGGTTCTTGTCAACAGAGCAGCCCTAAACTTTGGGGTGCCTGTGTCTTGCTGATTATTAATTTTCCCAATTTATACGCCCATGAGTGGACGTGCCCTATGCTCCCTAATCTGTGTTTTATCGATGTTTCAGGACACACCGTACACTTCTCCAGAGAGGCTGCTGGCAATTTACATCCCGCCCATCAGTGTAGCAAGGCTCCCATTTCTCCATGGCCTGTCCTGCTTTTGTGGTTTTGACACTTTTTTCAGCATGGCCCTTTTGACCGATGGGAAGCGAGACTTCTTTGTAGCGCTGATTTGCATTTCCAGGTTGCTTGGTTGGCCAAAAAGGGCGTATGTTTTTTTTCCTGAATATATTCAGGAAAAAACGCATACGCCCTTTTTGGCCAAGGGCGTCACTGTCGACGTTTTGTCGCTTTTCATGTGCTTTAAAGCCGATTCGAATCTACCTCCTGAAACCTGTTTCCTGCAATTCTGCCTTGCTTTCAAATCCTCTTCGTTGCCTTCCCTCAATATATTTGTGGACGAGAGTTATCATTTATAACTCTGCAGGTTTGTGAATTGCAGTGCCCATGTGCTCCATTTTTCAACTGGCTTTTTTGGGAGCTGGCCGCAGAAGCGCAGGATTGCCTCAGGCAATATTCTGCTTCCCTGCGGCAGGCTGAGCCTGTGCTTAATTCTTCTTCCTGATGAGAAAATAGAGTGACCTCTGCCTGTCCCAACACCTACATCTAGTCTCTCATTGGTTGCCCCTCTTCCCGTTCATCCTCAGGACAAATTGTAACCTGTACAGAACAGGAGGTTAAAGGTGCTGATTCTCCAAGTAGGGAGATTGCTAGTAAAGTAGGTGGAATGGCGAACCCGAGCACAAGGAGATGAGAAATGAGGTGCGTTTTAGAAACTTTCCCAATCACACGGTGTACCATCTTCTGGGTTTCTCATGCATGTTTTCGATGTAGGAAGATGCCCTTGAACCTGGAGATTTGGGACCCATGGGATGGGTACCACGCAGTATTACTTTAAAGGGTCTGCGTTAGCTCACCCAATCTCACCAAACCTCTCAGCCCCAAGAGTGTCCACCCTTATGTCTCATCAACCTGTGGGTCTAGATATGGTCAATCCAGGATGCGTCACAGCCCCTGAATGAATTTTTTAAGAATTTCTCTCTCTTTCACTGTCTTTGTTTCATGGGTTTTTAAAACTAATTTATTTTTATAATGTGGTTAGATGCTTTTCACGGCTGTGTTTACGCGGCTTTACACCCACTTGACTCACTTCCAGAGAGATATCAATGTATAGGTTTTAAGATTCTTACTAGTCAGATATATTCTTCTGCAGTGAATAGGGGGTGTTGAGTCCAGTTCACTGAGCAAGGAGTAGGTCTTGTCTATTACATATTGGGTGTATGGAACGGTATCTGAGCTAATTTGAAACCCTTGTTTTATGCATCACCCCACCTCACCTTTCCCGTTAAGCAGCCATAGTGTGTTTTCAAAATGGGTGACTCTGTTCTGATTTGTAATTCAGTTCAAGTGTAGCGGTTTTTACATTCCCTCTATGAGTGATAGCTTTCGATACGTGTCTTTTTCTGTGTGACTTATTTCACTTAGAGTCGTCGTACCAAAATCCACTCATCATGCTGCTACTAGCCTTATGACATTGATTTCATGGCTGAGTGATATTCCATTGTACATAAGGACCAGAACTTCTTTATCCATTTTTCTCTTTACTGGGATATTTAAGGTGTCATGAAGTGGAGGTTCTTGTCAACAGAGCAGCCCTAAACTTTGGGGTGCCTGTGTCTTGCTGATTTTTAGTTTTCCCAATTTATACGCCCATGAGTGGAAGTGCCCTAGGCTCCCTATGCTGTGTTTTTTCGGTGTTTAAGGCCACACCGTACACTTCTCCAGAGTGGCTGCTGGCAGTTTACATCCCGCCCATCAGTGTAGCAAGGCTTTCATTTCTCCATGGCCTGTCCTGCTTTTGTGGTTTTGACACTTTTTTCAGCATGGCCCTTTTGACCGATGGGAAGCGAGACTTCTTTGTAGCGCTGATTTGCCTTTCCAGGTTGCATGGTTGGACAAAAAGGGCGTATGCGTTTTTTCCTGAATATATTCAGGAAAAAACGCATACGCCCTTTTTGGCCAAGGGCGTCACTGTCGACGTTTTGCCGCTTTTCATGTGCTTTAAAGCCGATTCGAATCTACCTCCTGAAACCAGTTTCCTGCAATTCTGCCTTGCTTTCAAATCCTCTTCGTTGCCTTCCCTCAAGATATTTGTGGACGAGAGTTATCATTTATAACTCTGCAGGTTTGTGAATTGCAGTGCCCATGTGCTCCATTTTTCAACTGGCTTTTTTGGGAGCTGGCCGCAGAAGCGCGGGATTGCCTCAGGCACTATTCTGCTTCCTGGCGGCAGGCTGAGCCTGTGCTTAATGCTTCTTCCTGATGGGAAAATAGATTGACCTGTGCCTGTTCCAACACCTAGATCTAGTCTCTCCTTGGTTGCCCCTCTTCCCGTTCATCCTCAGGACAAATTGCAACCTGTACAGAACAGGAGGTTAAAGGTGCTGATTCTCCAAGTAGGGAGATTGCTAGTAAAGTAGCTGGAATGGCGAACCCGAGCACAAGGAGATGAGAAATGAGGTGCGTTTTAGAAACTTTCCCAATCACACGGTGTACCATCTTCTGGGTTTCTCATGCATGTTTTCGATGTAGGAAGATGCCCTTGAACCTGGAGATTTGGGACCCATGGGATGGGTACCACGCAGTATTACTTTAAAGGGTCTGCGTTTGCTCACCCAACCTCACCAAACCTCTCAGCCCTAAGAGTGTCCACCCTTATGTCTCATCCAGCTGTGGGTCTAGATATGGTCAATCCAGGTTGCGTCACAGCCCCTGAATGAATTTTGTAAGAATTTCTCTCTCTTTCACTGTCTTTGTCTCATGGGTTTTTAAAAATAATTTATTTTTATAATGTGGTTAGATGCTTTTCACGGCTGTGTTTATGCGGCTTTACACCCACTTGTCTCACTTCCAGAGAGATATCAATACATAGGTTTTAAGATTCTCACTACTCAGATATATTCTTGTGTGGTAAATAGGGGGTGTGGAGTCCAGTTCACTGAGCAAGGAGTAGGTCTTGTCTATTACATATTGGGTGTATGGAACAGTATCTGAGCTAATTTGAAACCCTTGTTTTATGCATCACCCCACCTCACCTTTCCCGTTAAGCAGCCATAGTGTGTTTTCAAATTGGGTGACTCTGTTCTGATTTGTAATTCAGTTCAAGTGTAGCGGTTTTTACATTCCCTCTATAAGTGATAGCTTATGATAAGTGTCTTTTTCTGTGTGACTTATTTCACTTAGAGTCGTCGTACCTAAATCCACTCATCATGCTGCTGCTAGCCTTATGACATTGATTTCATGGCTGAGTGATATTCCATTGTACATAAGGACCACAATTTCTTTATCCATTTTTCTCTTTCCTGGGATAGTTAAGGTGTCATGAAGTGGAGGTTCTTGTCAACAGAGCAGCCCTAAACTTTGGGGTGCCTGTGTCTTGCTGATTTTTAGTTTTCCCAATTTATACGCCCATGAGTGGAAGTGCCCTAAGCTCCCTAAGCTGTGTTTTTTCGATATTTCAGGCCACACCGTACACTTCTCCAGAGTGGCTGCTGGCAATTTACATCCCGCCCATCAGCGTAGCAAGGCTCCCATTTCTCCATGGCCTCTCCTGCTTTTGTGGTTTTGACACATTTTTCAGCATGGCCCTTTTGACCGATGGGAAGCGAGACTTCTTTGTAGCGCTGATTTGCCTTTCCAGGTTGCTTGGTTGTCCAAAAAGGGCGTATGCGTTTTTTCCTGAATATATTCAGGAAAAAACGCATACGCCCTTTTTGTCCAAGGGCATCATTGTCGACGTGTTGCCGCTTTTCATGTGCTTTAAAGGCGATTCGAATCTACCTCCTGAAATCTGTTTCCTGCAATTCTGTCTTGCTTTCAAATCCGCTTCGTTGCCTTCCCTCAATATATTTGTGGACGAGAGTTATCATTTATAACTCTGCGAGTTTGTGAATGGCAGTGTCCCTGGTCTCCATTTTTCAACTCGCTTTTTTGGGAGCTGGCCGCAAAAGCACGGGATTGCTTAAGGCCCTTTTCTGGTTCCGGGCGGCAGGCTGAGCCTGTGGTTAATTCTTCTTCCTGATGGGAAAATAAACTGACCTGTGCCTGTCCCAACACCTAGATCTAGTCTCTCATTGGTTGCCCCTCTTCCCTTTCATCCTCAGGACAAATTGCAACCTGTACGGAAGAGGAGGTTAAATGTGCTGATTCTCCCAGTAGGGAGATTGTTAGTAAAGTAGCTGGAATGGCGAACCCGAACACAAGGAGATGAGAAATGAGGTGCGTTTTAGAAACCTTTCAAAATCACACGGTGTACCATCTTCTGGTTTCTCATGCATGTTTTCGATGTAGGAAGATGCCCTTGAACCTGGAGATTGGGGACCCATGGGATGCGTACCACGCAGTATTACTTTAAAGGGTCTGCATTTGCTCACCCAACCTCACCCAAACTCTCAGCCCCAAGAGAGTCCACCCTTATGTCTCATCCAGCTGTGGGTCTAGATATGGTCAATCCAGGTTGCATCACAGCCTCTGAACGAATTTTGTAAGAATTTATCTCTCTTTCACTGTCTTTGTTTTACGGGTTTTTAAAAGTAATTTATTTTTATAATGGGGTTTAGCTGCTTTTCACGGCTGTGTTTATGCGGCTTTACACCCACTTGACTCACTTCCAGACAGATATCAATACATAGGTTTTAAGATTCTTACTAGTCACATATAGTCTGGTGCCGTGAATAGGGGGTGTTGAGTCCAGTTCACTGAGGAAGGAGTTGGTCTTTTCTATTACATATTGGGTGTATGGAATGGTATCTGAGCGAATTTGAAACCCTTGTTTTATGCATCACCCCACCTCACCTTTCCCGTTAAGCAGCCATAGTGTGTTTTCTAAACGTGAGACACTGTTCTGTTTTGTAATTCAGTTCAAGTGTAGCGGTTTTTACATTCCCTCTATAAGTGATAGCTTATGATAAGTGTCTTTTTCTGTGTGACTTATTTCACTTAGAATCGTCGTACCTAAATCCACTCATCTTGCTTCTACTTGCCTTATGACATTGATTTCATGTCTGAGTGATATTCCATTGTACATAAGGACCACAACTTCTTTATCCATTTTTCTCTTTCCTGGGATATTTAAGGTGTCATGAAGTGGAGGTTCTTGTCAACAGAGCAGCCCTAAACTTTGGGGTGCCTGTGTCTTGCTGATTTTTAGTTTTCCCAATTTATACGCCCATGAGTGGACGTGCCCTATGCTCCCTAAGCTGTGTTTTTCGATGTTTCAGGACACACCGTACACTTCTCCAGAGTGGCTGTTGGCAATTTACATCCCGCCCATCAGCGTAGCAAGGCTGCCATTTCTCCATGGCCTGTCCTGCATTTCTGGTTTTGACACTTTTTGCAGCATGGCCCTTTTGACCGATGGGAAGCGAGACTTCCATGTAGCGCTGATTTGCCTTTCCAGGTTGCTTGGTTGGCCAAAAAGGGCGTATGCGTTTTTTCCTGAATATATTCAGGAAAAAACTCATACGCCCTTTTTGTCCAAGGGCATCATTGTCGATGTTTTGCCACTTTTCATGTGCTTTAAAGGCGATTCGAATCTACCTCCTAAAACCTGTTTCCTGCAATTCTGCCTTGCTTTCAAATCCTCTTCATTGCCTTCCCTCAATATATTTGTGGACGAGATTATCATTTATAACGCTGCTGGTTTGTGAATGGCAGTGTCCCTGGCCTACATTTTTCAACTCGCTTTTTTGGGTGCTGGCCGCAAAAGCGCGGGATTGCCTCAGGCCCTATTCTGCTTCTGGGCGTCAGGCTGAGCCTGTGGTTAATTCTTCTTCCTGATGGGAAAATAGAGTGACCTGTGCCTGTCCCAACACCTAGATCTAGTCTCTCATTGGTTGCCCCTCTTCCCTTTCACCCTCAGGACAAATCGCAACCTGTACGGAACAGGAGGTTAAAGGTGCTGATTCTCCAAGTAGGGAGATTGTTAGTAAAGTAGATGGAATGGCGAACCCGAACACAAGGAGATGAGAAATGAGGTGCGTTTTAGAAACCTTTCAAAATCACACGGTGTACCATCTTCTGGGTTTCTCATGCATGTTTTTGATGTAGGAAGATGCCCTTGAACCTGGAGATTTGGGACCCATGGGATGGGTACCACGCAGTATTACTTTAAAGGGTCTGCGTTTGCTCACCCAACCTCACCCAACCTCTCAGCCCCAAGAGTGTCCACCCTTATGTCTCATCCAGCTGTGGGTCTAGATATGGTCAATCCAGGTTGCATCACAGCCCCTGAACGAATTTTGTAAGAATTTCTCTGTCTTTCACTGTCTTTGTTTTACGGGTTTTTAAAAGTAATTTATTTTTATAATGGGGTTTAGCTGCTTTTCACGGCTGTGTTTATGTGACTTTACACCCACTGGACTCACTTCCAGACAGAAATCAATACATAGGTTTTAAGATTCTTACTAGTCACATATATTGTTGTGCAGTGAATAGGGGGTGTTGAGTCCAGTTCACTGAGCAAGGAGTAGGTCTTGTCTATTAAATATTGGGTGTATGGGACGGTATCTGAGCGAATTTGAAACCCTTGTTTTATGCATCACCCCACCTCACCTTTCCCGTTAAGCAGCCATAGTGTGTTTTCTAAACGTGAGACTCTGTTCTGTTTTGTAATTCAGTTCAAGTGTAGCAGTTTTTACATTCCCTCTAAAAGTGATAGCTTATGATAAGAGTCTTTTTCTGTGACTTATTTCACTTAGAAACGTCGTGCCTAAATCCACTCATCTTTCTTCTACTAGCTTTATGACATTGATTTTATGTCTGAGTGATATTCCAGTGTACATAAGGTCCACAACTTCTTTATCCATTTTTCTCTTTCCTGGGATATTTAAGGTGTCATGAAGTGGAGGTTCTTGTCAACAGAGCAGCCCTAAACTTTGGGGTGCCTGTGTCTTGCTGATTTTTAGTTTTCCCAATTTATACGCCCATGAGTGGACGTGCCCTATGCTCCCTAAGCTGTATTTTTCGATGTTTCAGGACACACCGTACACTTCTCCAGAGTGGCTGTTGGCAATTTACATCCCGCCCATCAGCGTAGCAAGGCTGCCATTTCTCCATGGCCTGTCCTGCATTTCTGGTTTTGACACTTTTTGCAGCATGGCCCTTTTGACCGATGGGAAGCGAGACTTCCTTGTAGCGCTGATTTGCCTTCCCAGGTTGCTTGGTTGGCCAAAAGGGGCGTATGCGTTTTTTCCTGAATATATTCAGGAAAAAACGCATACGCCCCTTTTGGCCAAGGGCATCATTTTCGATGCTTTGCCACTTTTCATGTGCTTTACAGGCGATTCGAATCTGCCTCCTGAAACCTGTTTCCTGCAATTCTGCCTTGCTTTCAAATCCTCTTCGTTGCCTTCCCTCAATATATTTGTGGACGAGAGTTATCATTTATAACTCTGCGGGTTTGTGAATGGCAGTGTCCCTGGCCTTCATTTTTCAACTCGCTTTTTTGGGTGCTGGCCGCAAAAGCGCGGGATTGCCTCAGGCCCTATTCTGCTTCTGGGCGGCAGGCTGAGCCTGTGGTTAATTCTTCTTCCTGATGGGAAAATAGAGTGACCTGTGCCTGTCCCAACACCTAGATCTAGTCTCTCATTGGTTGCCCCTCTTCCCTTTCACCCTCAGGACAAATCGCAACCTGTACGGAACAGGAGGTTAAAGGTGCTGATTCTCCAAGTAGGGAGATTGCTAGTAAAGTAGCTGGAATGGCGAACGCAAACACAAGGAGATGAGAAATGAGATGCGTTTTAGAAACCTTTCAAAATCACACGGTGTACCATCTTCTGGGTTTCTCATGCATGTTTTCGATGTAGGAAGATGCCCTTGAACCTGGAGATTTGGGACCCATGGGATGGGTACCACGCAGTATTACTTTAAAGGGTCTGCGTTTGCTCACCCAACCTCACCCAACCTCTCAGCCCCAAGAGTGTCCACCCTTATGTCTCATCCAGCTGTGGGTCTAGATATGGTCAATCCAGGTTGCATCACAGCCTCTGAACGAATTTTGTAAGAATTTCTCTCTCTTTCACTGTCTTTGTTTTACGGGTTTTTAAAAGTAATTTATTTTTATAATGGGGTTTAGCTGCTTTTCACGGCTGTGTTTATGCGCCTTTACACCCACTGGACTCACTTCCAGACAGATATCAATACATAGGTTTTAAGATTCTTACTAGTCACATATATTGTTGTGCAGTGAATAGGTGGTGTTGAGTCCAGTTCACTGAGCAAGGAGTAGGTCTTGTCTATTACATATTGGGTGTATGGAACGGTATCTGAGCGAATTTGAAACCCTTGTTTTATGCATCACCCCACCTCACCTTTCCCGTTAAGCAGCCATAGTGTGTTTTCTAAACGTGAGACTCTGTTCTGTTTTGTAATTCAGTTCAAGTGTAGCGGTTTTTACATTCCCTCTATAAGTGATAGCTTATGATAAGTGTCTTTTTCTGTGTGACTTATTTCACTTAGAATCGTCGTACCTAAATCCACTCATCTTGCTTCTACTAGCCTTATGACATTGATTTCATGTCTGAGTGATATTCCATTGTACATAAGGACCACAACTTCTTTATCCATTTTTCTCTTTCCTGGGATATTTAAGGTGTCATGAAGTGGAGGTTCTTGTCAACAGAGCAGCCCTAAACTTTGGGGTGCCTGTGTCTTGATGATTTTTATTTTTCCCAATTTATACGCCCATGAGTGGACGTGCCCTATGCTCCCTAAGCTGTGTTTTTTCGATGTTTCAGGACACACCGTACACTTCTCCAGAGTGGCTGTTGGCAATTTACATCCCGCCCATCAGCGTAACAAGGCTGCCATTTCTCCATGGCCTGTCCTGCATTTCTGGTTTTGACACTTTTTGCAGCATGGCCCTTTTGACCGATGGGAAGCGAGACTTCCTTGTAGCGCTGATTTGCCTTTCCAGGTTGCTTGGTTGGCCAAAAAGGGCGTATGCGTTTTTTCCTGAATATATTCAGGAAAAAACGCATACGCCCTTTTTGGCCATGGGCATCATTGTCGATGTTTTACCGCTTTTCATGTGCTTTAAAGGCGATTCGAATCTACCTCCTGAAACCTGTTTCCTGCAATTCTGCCTTGCTTTCAAATCCGCTTCGTTGCCTTCCCTCAATATATTTGTGGACGAGAGTTATCATTTATAACTCTGCGAGTTTGTGAATGGCAGTGTCCCTGGGCTCCATTTTTCAACTCGCTTTTTTGGGAGCTGGCCGCAAAAGCACGGGATTGCTTAAGGCCCTTTTCTGGTTCCGGGCGGCAGGCTGAGCCTGTGGTTAATTCTTCTTCCTGATGGGAAAATAGACTGACCTGTGCCTGTCCCAACACCTAGATCTAGTCTCTCATTGGTTGCCCCTCTTCCCTTTCATCCTCAGGACAAATTGCAACCTGTACGGAAGAGGAGGTTAAATGTGCTGATTCTCCCAGTAGGGAGATTGTTAGTAAAGTAGCTGGAATGGCGAACCCGAACACAAGGAGATGAGAAATGAGGTGCGTTTTAGAAACCTTTCAAAATCACACGGTGTACCATCTTCTGGTTTCTCATGCATGTTTTCGATGTAGGAAGATGCCCTTGAACCTGGAGATTGGGGACCCATGGGATGCGTACCACGCAGTATTACTTTAAAGGGTCTGCATTTGCTCACCCAACCTCACCCAAACTCTCAGCCCCAAGAGAGTCCACCCTTATGTCTCATCCAGCTGTGGGTCTAGATATGGTCAATCCAGGTTGCATCACAGCCTCTGAACGAATTTTGTAAGAATTTCTCTCTCTTTCACTGTCTTTCTTTTACGGGATTTTTAAAGTAATTTATTTTTATAATGGGGTTTAGCTCCTTTTCACGGCTGTGTTTATGCGGCTTTACACCCACTTGACTCACTTCCAGAGAGATATCAATAAATAGGTTTTACGATTCTTACTAGTCAGATATATTCTTGTGCGGTGAATAGGGGGTGTTGAGTCCAGTTCACTGAGCAAGGAGTAGGTCTTGTCTATTACATATTGGGTGTATGGATCGGGATCTGAGCGAATTTGAAACCCTTGTTTTATGCATCACCCCACCTCACCTTTCCCGTTAAGCAGCCATAGTGTGTTTTCTAAACGTGAGACTCTGTTCTGTTTTGTAATTCAGTTCAAGTGTAGCGGTTTTTACATTCCCTCTATAAGTGATAGCTTATGATAAGTGTCTTTTTCTGTGTGACTTATTTCACTTAGAATCGTCGTACCTAAATCCAATCATCTTGCTTCTCCTAGCCTTATGACATTGATTTCATATCTGAGTGATATTCCATTGTACATAAGGACCACAACTTCTTTATCCATTTTTCTCTTTCCTGGGATATTTAAGGTGTCATGAAGTGGAGGTTCTTGTCAACAGAGCAGCCCTAAACTTTGGGGTGCCTGTGTCTTGCTGATTTTTAGTTTTCCCAATTTATACGCCCATGAGTGGACGTGCCCTATGCTCCCTAAGCTGTGTTTTTTCGATGTATCAGGACACACTGTACACATCTCCAGAGTGGCTGTTGGCAATTTACATCCCACCCATCAGCGTAGCAAGGTTGCCATTTCTCCATGGCCTGTCCTGCATTTCTGGTTTTGACACTTTTTGCAGCATGGCCCTTTTGACCGATGGGAAGCGAGACTTCTTTGTAGCGCTGATTTGCCTTTCCAGGTTGCTTGGTTGGCCAAAAAGGGCGTATGCGTTTTTTCCTGAATATACTCAGGAAAAAACCCATACGCCCTTTTTGGCCAAGGGCATAATTGTCGACGTTTTGCCGCTTTTCATGTGCTTTAAAGGCGATTCGAATCTACCTCCTGAAACCTGTTTCCTGCAATTCGGCCTTGCTTTCAAATCCTCTTCGTTGCCTTCCCTCAATATATTTGTGGACGAGAGTTATCATTTATAACTCAGCAGGTTTGTGAATTGCAGTGCCCCTGAGCTCCATTTTTCAACTGTCTATTTTGGGAACTGGCCGCAAAAGCACGGGATTGCTTAAGGCCCTTTTCTGGTTCCGGGCGGCAGGCTGAGCCTGTGGTTAATTCTTCTTCCTGATGGGAAAATAGACTGACCTCTGCCTGTCCCAACACCTAGATCTAGTCTCTCATTGGTTGCCCCTCTTCCCTTTCATCCTCAGGACAAATTGCAACCTGTACGGAAGAGGAGGTTAAATGTGCTGATTCTCCCAGTAGGGAGATTGTTAGTAAAGTAGCTGGAATGGCGAACCCGAACACAAGGAGATGAGAAATGAGGTGCGTTTTAGAAACCTTTCAAAATCACACGGTGTACCATCTTCTGGTTTCTCATGCATGTTTTCGATGTAGGAAGATGCCCTTGAACCTGGAGATTGGGGACCCATGGGATGCGTACCACGCAGTATTACTTTAAAGGGTCTGCATTTGCTCACCCAACCTCACCCAAACTCTCAGCCCCAAGAGAGTCCACCCTTATGTCTCATCCAGCTGTGGGTCTAGATATGGTCAATCCAGGTTGCATCACAGCCTCTGAACGAATTTTGTAAGAATTTATCTCTCTTTCACTGTCTTTGTTTTACGGGTTTTTAAAAGTAATTTATTTTTATAATGGGGTTTAGCTGCTTTTCACGGCTGTGTTTATGCGGCTTTACACCCACTTGACTCACTTCCAGACAGATATCAATACATAGGTTTTAAGATTCTTACTAGTCACATATAGTCTGGTGCCGTGAATAGGGGGTGTTGAGTCCAGTTCACTGAGGAAGGAGTTGGTCTTTTCTATTACATATTGGGTGTATGGAATGGTATCTGAGCGAATTTGAAACCCTTGTTTTATGCATCACCCCACCTCACCTTTCCCGTTAAGCAGCCATAGTGTGTTTTCTAAACGTGAGACACTGTTCTGTTTGTAATTCAGTTCAAGTGTAGCGGTTTTTACATTCCCTCTATAAGTGATAGCTTATGATAAGTGTCTTTTTCTGTGTGACTTATTTCACTTAGAATCGTCGTACCTAAATCCACTCATCTTGCTTCTACTTGCCTTATGACATTGATTTCATGTCTGAGTGATATTCCATTGTACATAAGGACCACAACTTCTTTATCCATTTTTCTCTTTCCTGGGATATTTAAGGTGTCATGAAGTGGAGGTTCTTGTCAACAGAGCAGCCCTAAACTTTGGGGTGCCTGTGTCTTGCTGATTTTTAGTTTTCCCAATTTATACGCCCATGAGTGGACGTGCCCTATGCTCCCTAAGCTGTGTTTTTTCGATGTTTCAGGACACACCGTACACTTCTCCAGAGTGGCTGTTGGCAATTTACATCCCGCCCATCAGCGTAGCAAGGCTGCCATTTCTCCATGGCCTGTCCTGCATTTCTGGTTTTGACACTTTTTGCAGCATGGCCCTTTTGACCGATGGGAAGCGAGACTTCCTTGTAGCGCTGATTTGCCTTTCCAGGTTGCTTGGTTGGCCAAAAAGGGCGTATGCGTTTTTTCCTGAATATATTCAGGAAAAAACTCATACGCCCTTTTTGGCCAAGGGCATCATTGTCGATGTTTTGCCACTTTTCATGTGCTTTAAAGGCGATTCGAATCTACCTCCTAAAACCTGTTTCCTGCAATTCTGCCTTGCTTTCAAATCCTCTTCATTGCCTTCCCTCAATATATTTGTGGACGAGAGTTATCATTTATAACTCTGCTGGTTTGTGAATGGCAGTGTCCCTGGCCTACATTTTTCAACTCGCTTTTTTGGGTGCTGGCCGCAAAAGCGCGGGATTGCCTCAGGCCCTATTCTGCTTCTGGGCGTCAGGCTGAGCCTGTGGTTAATTCTTCTTCCTGATGGGAAAATAGAGTGACCTGTGCCTGTCCCAACACCTAGATCTAGTCTCTCATTGGTTGCCCCTCTTCCCTTTCACCCTCAGGACAAATCGCAACCTGTACGGAACAGGAGGTTAAAGGTGCTGATTCTCCAAGTAGGGAGATTGTTAGTAAAGTAGATGGAATGGCGAACCCGAACACAAGGAGATGAGAAATGAGGTGCGTTTTAGAAACCTTTCAAAATCACACGGTGTACCATCTTCTGGGTTTCTCATGCATGTTTTTGATGTAGGAAGATGCCCTTGAACCTGGAGATTTGGGACCCATGGGATGGGTACCACGCAGTATTACTTTAAAGGGTCTGCGTTTGCTCACCCAACCTCACCCAACCTCTCAGCCCCAAGAGTGTCCACCCTTATGTCTCATCCAGCTGTGGGTCTAGATATGTTCAATCCAGGTTGCATCACAGCCCCTGAACGAATTGTGTAAGAATTTCTCTCTCTTTCACTGTCTTTGTTTTACGGGTTTTTAAAAGTAATTTATTTTTATATTGGGGTTTAGCTTCTTTTAACGGCTGTGTTTATGCGGCTTTACACCCACTTGACACACTTCCAGAGAGATATCAATACATAAGTTTTAAGATTCTTACTAGTCTGATATATACTTGTGCGGTGAATAGGGGGTGTTGAGTCCAGTTCACTGAGCAAGGAGTAGGTCTTGTCTATTACATATTGGGTGTATGGAACGGTATCTGAGCTAATTTGAAACCCTTGTTTTATGCATCACCCCACCTCTCCTTTCCCGTTAAGCAGCCATAGTGTGTTTTCTAAACGTGTGACTCTGTTCTGTTTTGTAATTCAGTTCAAGTGTAGCAGTTTTTACATTCTCTCTGTAAGTGATAGCTTATGATAAGTGTCTTTTTCTGTGTGACTTATTTCACTTAGAGTCGTCGTACCTAAATCCACTCATCATGCTGCTACTAGCCATATGACATTGATTTCATGGCTGAGTGATATTCCATTGTACATAAGGACCACAACTTCTGTATCCATTTTTCTCTTTCCTGGGATATTTAAGGTGTCATGAAGTGGAGGTTCTTGTCAACAGAGCAGCCCTAAACTTTGGGGTGCCTGTGTCTTGCTGATTATTAATTTTCCCAATTTATACGCCCATGAGTGGACGTGCCCTATGCTCCCTAATCTGTGTTTTATCGATGTTTCAGGACACACCGTACACTTCTCCAGAGAGGCTGCTGGCAATTTACATCCCGCCCATCAGTGTAGCAAGGCTCCCATTTCTCCATGGCCTGTCCTGCTTTTGTGGTTTTGACACTTTTTTCAGCATGGCCCTTTTGACCGATGGGAAGCGAGACTTCTTTGTAGCGCTGATTTGCATTTCCAGGTTGCTTGGTTGGCCAAAAAGGGCGTATGTTTTTTTTCCTGAATATATTCAGGAAAAAACGCATACGCCCTTTTTGGCCAAGGGCGTCACTGTCGACGTTTTGTCGCTTTTCATGTGCTTTAAAGCCGATTCGAATCTACCTCCTGAAACCTGTTTCCTGCAATTCTGCCTTGCTTTCAAATCCTCTTCGTTGCCTTCCCTCAATATATTTGTGGACGAGAGTTATCATTTATAACTCTGCAGGTTTGTGAATTGCAGTGCCCATGTGCTCCATTTTTCAACTGGCTTTTTTGGGAGCTGGCCGCAGAAGCGCGGGATTGCCTCAGGCACTATTCTGCTTCCCTGCGGCAGGCTGAGCCTGTGCTTAATTCTTCTTCCTGATGAGAAAATAGAGTGACCTCTGCCTGTCCCAACACCTACATCTAGTCTCTCATTGGTTGCCCCTCTTCCCGTTCATCCTCAGGACAAATTGTAACCTGTACAGAACAGGAGGTTAAAGGTGCTGATTCTCCAAGTAGGGAGATTGCTAGTAAAGTAGGTGGAATGGCGAACCCGAGCACAAGGAGATGAGAAATGAGGTGCGTTTTAGAAACTTTCCCAATCACACGGTGTACCATCTTCTGGGTTTCTCATGCATGTTTTCGATGTAGGAAGATGCCCTTGAACCTGGAGATTTGGGACCCATGGGATGGGTACCACGCAGTATTACTTTAAAGGGTCTGCGTTAGCTCACCCAATCTCACCAAACCTCTCAGCCCCAAGAGTGTCCACCCTTATGTCTCATCAACCTGTGGGTCTAGATATGGTCAATCCAGGATGCGTCACAGCCCCTGAATGAATTTTTTAAGAATTTCTCTCTCTTTCACTGTCTTTGTTTCATGGGTTTTTAAAACTAATTTATTTTTATAATGTGGTTAGATGCTTTTCACGGCTGTGTTTACGCGGCTTTACACCCACTTGACTCACTTCCAGAGAGATATCAATGTATAGGTTTTAAGATTCTTACTAGTCAGATATATTCTTCTGCAGTGAATAGGGGGTGTTGAGTCCAGTTCACTGAGCAAGGAGTAGGTCTTGTCTATTACATATTGGGTGTATGGAACGGTATCTGAGCTAATTTGAAACCCTTGTTTTATGCATCACCCCACCTCACCTTTCCCGTTAAGCAGC
This sequence comes from Eschrichtius robustus, assembly GCF_028021215.1. Classification (NCBI taxonomy): domain Eukaryota; kingdom Metazoa; phylum Chordata; class Mammalia; order Artiodactyla; family Eschrichtiidae; genus Eschrichtius; species Eschrichtius robustus. The sequence continues at coordinate 1,238,095 of NW_027175712.1, read as the reverse complement.
CATAGTGTGTTTTCAAAATGGGTGACTCTGTTCTGATTTGTAATTCAGTTCAAGTGTAGCGGTTTTTACATTCCCTCTATGAGTGATAGCTTTCGATACGTGTCTTTTTCTGTGTGACTTATTTCACTTAGAGTCGTCGTACCAAAATCCACTCATCATGCTGCTACTAGCCTTATGACATTGATTTCATGGCTGAGTGATATTCCATTGTACATAAGGACCAGAACTTCTTTATCCATTTTTCTCTTTACTGGGATATTTAAGGTGTCATGAAGTGGAGGTTCTTGTCAACAGAGCAGCCCTAAACTTTGGGGTGCCTGTGTCTTGCTGATTTTTAGTTTTCCCAATTTATACGCCCATGAGTGGAAGTGCCCTAGGCTCCCTATGCTGTGTTTTTTCGGTGTTTAAGGCCACACCGTACACTTCTCCAGAGTGGCTGCTGGCAGTTTACATCCCGCCCATCAGTGTAGCAAGGCTTTCATTTCTCCATGGCCTGTCCTGCTTTTGTGGTTTTGACACTTTTTTCAGCATGGCCCTTTTGACCGATGGGAAGCGAGACTTCTTTGTAGCGCTGATTTGCCTTTCCAGGTTGCATGGTTGGACAAAAAGGGCGTATGCGTTTTTTCCTGAATATATTCAGGAAAAAACGCATACGCCCTTTTTGGCCAAGGGCGTCACTGTCGACGTTTTGCCGCTTTTCATGTGCTTTAAAGCCGATTCGAATCTACCTCCTGAAACCAGTTTCCTGCAATTCTGCCTTGCTTTCAAATCCTCTTCGTTGCCTTCCCTCAAGATATTTGTGGACGAGAGTTATCATTTATAACTCTGCAGGTTTGTGAATTGCAGTGCCCATGTGCTCCATTTTTCAACTGGCTTTTTTGGGAGCTGGCCGCAGAAGCGCGGGATTGCCTCAGGCACTATTCTGCTTCCTGGCGGCAGGCTGAGCCTGTGCTTAATGCTTCTTCCTGATGGGAAAATAGATTGACCTGTGCCTGTTCCAACACCTAGATCTAGTCTCTCCTTGGTTGCCCCTCTTCCCGTTCATCCTCAGGACAAATTGCAACCTGTACAGAACAGGAGGTTAAAGGTGCTGATTCTCCAAGTAGGGAGATTGCTAGTAAAGTAGCTGGAATGGCGAACCCGAGCACAAGGAGATGAGAAATGAGGTGCGTTTTAGAAACTTTCCCAATCACACGGTGTACCATCTTCTGGGTTTCTCATGCATGTTTTCGATGTAGGAAGATGCCCTTGAACCTGGAGATTTGGGACCCATGGGATGGGTACCACGCAGTATTACTTTAAAGGGTCTGCGTTTGCTCACCCAACCTCACCAAACCTCTCAGCCCTAAGAGTGTCCACCCTTATGTCTCATCCAGCTGTGGGTCTAGATATGGTCAATCCAGGTTGCGTCACAGCCCCTGAATGAATTTTGTAAGAATTTCTCTCTCTTTCACTGTCTTTGTCTCATGGGTTTTTAAAAATAATTTATTTTTATAATGTGGTTAGATGCTTTTCACGGCTGTGTTTATGCGGCTTTACACCCACTTGTCTCACTTCCAGAGAGATATCAATACATAGGTTTTAAGATTCTCACTACTCAGATATATTCTTGTGTGGTAAATAGGGGGTGTGGAGTCCAGTTCACTGAGCAAGGAGTAGGTCTTGTCTATTACATATTGGGTGTATGGAACAGTATCTGAGCTAATTTGAAACCCTTGTTTTATGCATCACCCCACCTCACCTTTCCCGTTAAGCAGCCATAGTGTGTTTTCAAATTGGGTGACTCTGTTCTGATTTGTAATTCAGTTCAAGTGTAGCGGTTTTTACATTCCCTCTATAAGTGATAGCTTATGATAAGTGTCTTTTTCTGTGTGACTTATTTCACTTAGAGTCGTCGTACCTAAATCCACTCATCATGCTGCTGCTAGCCTTATGACATTGATTTCATGGCTGAGTGATATTCCATTGTACATAAGGACCACAATTTCTTTATCCATTTTTCTCTTTCCTGGGATAGTTAAGGTGTCATGAAGTGGAGGTTCTTGTCAACAGAGCAGCCCTAAACTTTGGGGTGCCTGTGTCTTGCTGATTTTTAGTTTTCCCAATTTATACGCCCATGAGTGGAAGTGCCCTAAGCTCCCTAAGCTGTGTTTTTTCGATATTTCAGGCCACACCGTACACTTCTCCAGAGTGGCTGCTGGCAATTTACATCCCGCCCATCAGCGTAGCAAGGCTCCCATTTCTCCATGGCCTCTCCTGCTTTTGTGGTTTTGACACATTTTTCAGCATGGCCCTTTTGACCGATGGGAAGCGAGACTTCTTTGTAGCGCTGATTTGCCTTTCCAGGTTGCTTGGTTGTCCAAAAAGGGCGTATGCGTTTTTTCCTGAATATATTCAGGAAAAAACGCATACGCCCTTTTTGTCCAAGGGCATCATTGTCGACGTGTTGCCGCTTTTCATGTGCTTTAAAGGCGATTCGAATCTACCTCCTGAAATCTGTTTCCTGCAATTCTGTCTTGCTTTCAAATCCGCTTCGTTGCCTTCCCTCAATATATTTGTGGACGAGAGTTATCATTTATAACTCTGCGAGTTTGTGAATGGCAGTGTCCCTGGTCTCCATTTTTCAACTCGCTTTTTTGGGAGCTGGCCGCAAAAGCACGGGATTGCTTAAGGCCCTTTTCTGGTTCCGGGCGGCAGGCTGAGCCTGTGGTTAATTCTTCTTCCTGATGGGAAAATAAACTGACCTGTGCCTGTCCCAACACCTAGATCTAGTCTCTCATTGGTTGCCCCTCTTCCCTTTCATCCTCAGGACAAATTGCAACCTGTACGGAAGAGGAGGTTAAATGTGCTGATTCTCCCAGTAGGGAGATTGTTAGTAAAGTAGCTGGAATGGCGAACCCGAACACAAGGAGATGAGAAATGAGGTGCGTTTTAGAAACCTTTCAAAATCACACGGTGTACCATCTTCTGGTTTCTCATGCATGTTTTCGATGTAGGAAGATGCCCTTGAACCTGGAGATTGGGGACCCATGGGATGCGTACCACGCAGTATTACTTTAAAGGGTCTGCATTTGCTCACCCAACCTCACCCAAACTCTCAGCCCCAAGAGAGTCCACCCTTATGTCTCATCCAGCTGTGGGTCTAGATATGGTCAATCCAGGTTGCATCACAGCCTCTGAACGAATTTTGTAAGAATTTATCTCTCTTTCACTGTCTTTGTTTTACGGGTTTTTAAAAGTAATTTATTTTTATAATGGGGTTTAGCTGCTTTTCACGGCTGTGTTTATGCGGCTTTACACCCACTTGACTCACTTCCAGACAGATATCAATACATAGGTTTTAAGATTCTTACTAGTCACATATAGTCTGGTGCCGTGAATAGGGGGTGTTGAGTCCAGTTCACTGAGGAAGGAGTTGGTCTTTTCTATTACATATTGGGTGTATGGAATGGTATCTGAGCGAATTTGAAACCCTTGTTTTATGCATCACCCCACCTCACCTTTCCCGTTAAGCAGCCATAGTGTGTTTTCTAAACGTGAGACACTGTTCTGTTTTGTAATTCAGTTCAAGTGTAGCGGTTTTTACATTCCCTCTATAAGTGATAGCTTATGATAAGTGTCTTTTTCTGTGTGACTTATTTCACTTAGAATCGTCGTACCTAAATCCACTCATCTTGCTTCTACTTGCCTTATGACATTGATTTCATGTCTGAGTGATATTCCATTGTACATAAGGACCACAACTTCTTTATCCATTTTTCTCTTTCCTGGGATATTTAAGGTGTCATGAAGTGGAGGTTCTTGTCAACAGAGCAGCCCTAAACTTTGGGGTGCCTGTGTCTTGCTGATTTTTAGTTTTCCCAATTTATACGCCCATGAGTGGACGTGCCCTATGCTCCCTAAGCTGTGTTTTTCGATGTTTCAGGACACACCGTACACTTCTCCAGAGTGGCTGTTGGCAATTTACATCCCGCCCATCAGCGTAGCAAGGCTGCCATTTCTCCATGGCCTGTCCTGCATTTCTGGTTTTGACACTTTTTGCAGCATGGCCCTTTTGACCGATGGGAAGCGAGACTTCCATGTAGCGCTGATTTGCCTTTCCAGGTTGCTTGGTTGGCCAAAAAGGGCGTATGCGTTTTTTCCTGAATATATTCAGGAAAAAACTCATACGCCCTTTTTGTCCAAGGGCATCATTGTCGATGTTTTGCCACTTTTCATGTGCTTTAAAGGCGATTCGAATCTACCTCCTAAAACCTGTTTCCTGCAATTCTGCCTTGCTTTCAAATCCTCTTCATTGCCTTCCCTCAATATATTTGTGGACGAGATTATCATTTATAACGCTGCTGGTTTGTGAATGGCAGTGTCCCTGGCCTACATTTTTCAACTCGCTTTTTTGGGTGCTGGCCGCAAAAGCGCGGGATTGCCTCAGGCCCTATTCTGCTTCTGGGCGTCAGGCTGAGCCTGTGGTTAATTCTTCTTCCTGATGGGAAAATAGAGTGACCTGTGCCTGTCCCAACACCTAGATCTAGTCTCTCATTGGTTGCCCCTCTTCCCTTTCACCCTCAGGACAAATCGCAACCTGTACGGAACAGGAGGTTAAAGGTGCTGATTCTCCAAGTAGGGAGATTGTTAGTAAAGTAGATGGAATGGCGAACCCGAACACAAGGAGATGAGAAATGAGGTGCGTTTTAGAAACCTTTCAAAATCACACGGTGTACCATCTTCTGGGTTTCTCATGCATGTTTTTGATGTAGGAAGATGTCCTTGAACCTGGAGATTTGGGACCCATGGGATGGGTACCACGCAGTATTACTTTAAAGGGTCTGCGTTTGCTCACCCAACCTCACCCAACCTCTCAGCCCCAAGAGTGTCCACCCTTATGTCTCATCCAGCTGTGGGTCTAGATATGGTCAATCCAGGTTGCATCACAGCCCCTGAACGAATTTTGTAAGAATTTCTCTGTCTTTCACTGTCTTTGTTTTACGGGTTTTTAAAAGTAATTTATTTTTATAATGGGGTTTAACTGCTTTTCACGGCTGTGTTTATGTGACTTTACACCCACTGGACTCACTTCCAGACAGAAATCAATACATAGGTTTTAAGATTCTTACTAGTCACATATATTGTTGTGCAGTGAATAGGGGGTGTTGAGTCCAGTTCACTGAGCAAGGAGTAGGTCTTGTCTATTAAATATTGGGTGTATGGGACGGTATCTGAGCGAATTTGAAACCCTTGTTTTATGCATCACCCCACCTCACCTTTCCCGTTAAGCAGCCATAGTGTGTTTTCTAAACGTGAGACTCTGTTCTGTTTTGTAATTCAGTTCAAGTGTAGCAGTTTTTACATTCCCTCTAAAAGTGATAGCTTATGATAAGAGTCTTTTTCTGTGTGACTTATTTCACTTAGAAACGTCGTGCCTAAATCCACTCATCTTTCTTCTACTAGCTTTATGACATTGATTTTATGTCTGAGTGATATTCCAGTGTACATAAGGTCCACAACTTCTTTATCCATTTTTCTCTTTCCTGGGATATTTAAGGTGTCATGAAGTGGAGGTTCTTGTCAACAGAGCAGCCCTAAACTTTGGGGTGCCTGTGTCTTGCTGATTTTTAGTTTTCCCAATTTATACGCCCATGAGTGGACGTGCCCTATGCTCCCTAAGCTGTATTTTTCGATGTTTCAGGACACACCGTACACTTCTCCAGAGTGGCTGTTGGCAATTTACATCCCGCCCATCAGCGTAGCAAGGCTGCCATTTCTCCATGGCCTGTCCTGCATTTCTGGTTTTGACACTTTTTGCAGCATGGCCCTTTTGACCGATGGGAAGCGAGACTTCCTTGTAGCGCTGATTTGCCTTCCCAGGTTGCTTGGTTGGCCAAAAGGGGCGTATGCGTTTTTTCCTGAATATATTCAGGAAAAAACGCATACGCCCCTTTTGGCCAAGGGCATCATTTTCGATGTTTTGCCACTTTTCATGTGCTTTACAGGCGATTCGAATCTGCCTCCTGAAACCTGTTTCCTGCAATTCTGCCTTGCTTTCAAATCCTCTTCGTTGCCTTCCCTCAATATATTTGTGGACGAGAGTTATCATTTATAACTCTGCGTGTTTGTGAATGGCAGTGTCCCTGGCCTTCATTTTTCAACTCGCTTTTTTGGGTGCTGGCCGCAAAAGCGCGGGATTGCCTCAGGCCCTATTCTGCTTCTGGGCGGCAGGCTGAGCCTGTGGTTAATTCTTCTTCCTGATGGGAAAATAGAGTGACCTGTGCCTGTCCCAACACCTAGATCTAGTCTCTCATTGGTTGCCCCTCTTCCCTTTCACCCTCAGGACAAATCGCAACCTGTACTGAACAGGAGGTTAAAGGTGCTGATTCTCCAAGTAGGGAGATTGCTAGTAAAGTAGCTGGAATGGCGAACGCAAACACAAGGAGATGAGAAATGAGATGCGTTTTAGAAACCTTTCAAAATCACACGGTGTACCATCTTCTGGGTTTCTCATGCATGTTTTTGATGTAGGAAGATGCCCTTGAACCTGGAGATTTGGGACCCATGGGATGGGTACCACGCAGTATTACTTTAAAGGGTCTGCGTTTGCTCACCCAACCTCACCCAACCTCTCAGCCCCAAGAGTGTCCACCCTTATGTCTCATCCAGCTGTGGGTCTAGATATGGTCAATCCAGGTTGCATCACAGCCCCTGAACGAATTTTGTAAGAATTTCTCTGTCTTTCACTGTCTTTGTTTTACGGGTTTTTAAAAGTAATTTATTTTTATAATGGGGTTTAGCTGCTTTTCACGGCTGTGTTTATGTGCCTTTACACCCACTGGACTCACTTCCAGACAGATATCAATACATAGGTTTTAAGATTCTTACTAGTCACATATATTGTTGTGCAGTGAATAGGGGGTGTTGAGTCCAGTTCACTGAGCAAGGAGTAGGTCTTGTCTTTTAAATATTGGGTGTATGGGACGGTATCTGAGCGAATTTGAAACCCTTGTTTTATGCATTACCCCACCTCACCTTTCCCGTTAAGCAGCCATAGTGTGTTTTCTAAACGTGAGACTCTGTTCTGTTTTGTAATTCAGTTCAAGTGTAGCAGTTTTTACATTCCCTCTAAAAGTGATAGCTTATGATAAGAGTCTTTTTCTGTGTGACTTATTTCACTTAGAAACGTCGTGCCTAAATCCACTCATCTTTCTTCTACTAGCTTTATGACATTGATTTTATGTCTGAGTGATATTCCAGTGTACATAAGGTCCACAACTTCTTTATCCATTTTTCTCTTTCCTGGGATATTTAAGGTGTCATGAAGTGGAGGTTCTTGTCAACAGAGCAGCCCTAAACTTTGGGGTGCCTGTGTCTTGCTGATTTTTAGTTTTCCCAATTTATACGCCCATGAGTGGACGTGCCCTATGCTCCCTAAGCTGTATTTTTCGATGTTTCAGGACACACCGTACACTTCTCCAGAGTGGCTGTTGGCAATTTACATCCCGCCCATCAGCGTAGCAAGGCTGCCATTTCTCCATGGCCTGTCCTGCATTTCTGGTTTTGACACTTTTTGCAGCATGGCCCTTTTGACCGATGGGAAGCGAGACTTCCTTGTAGCGCTGATTTGCCTTCCCAGGTTGCTTGGTTGGCCAAAAGGGGCGTATGCGTTTTTTCCTGAATATATTCAGGAAAAAACGCATACGCCCCTTTTGGCCAAGGGCATCATTTTCGATGCTTTGCCACTTTTCATGTGCTTTACAGGCGATTCGAATCTGCCTCCTGAAACCTGTTTCCTGCAATTCTGCCTTGCTTTCAAATCCTCTTCGTTGCCTTCCCTCAATATATTTGTGGACGAGAGTTATCATTTATAACTCTGCGGGTTTGTGAATGGCAGTGTCCCTGGCCTTCATTTTTCAACTCGCTTTTTTGGGTGCTGGCCGCAAAAGCGCGGGATTGCCTCAGGCCCTATTCTGCTTCTGGGCGGCAGGCTGAGCCTGTGGTTAATTCTTCTTCCTGATGGGAAAATAGAGTGACCTGTGCCTGTCCCAACACCTAGATCTAGTCTCTCATTGGTTGCCCCTCTTCCCTTTCACCCTCAGGACAAATCGCAACCTGTACTGAACAGGAGGTTAAAGGTGCTGATTCTCCAAGTAGGGAGATTGCTAGTAAAGTAGCTGGAATGGCGAACGCAAACACAAGGAGATGAGAAATGAGATGCGTTTTAGAAACCTTTCAAAATCACACGGTGTACCATCTTCTGGGTTTCTCATGCATGTTTTCGATGTAGGAAGATGCCCTTGAACCTGGAGATTTGGGACCCATGGGATGGGTACCACGCAGTATTACTTTAAAGGGTCTGCGTTTGCTCACCCAACCTCACCCAACCTCTCAGCCCCAAGAGTGTCCACCCTTATGTCTCATCCAGCTGTGGGTCTAGATATGGTCAATCCAGGTTTCATCACAGCCTCTGAACGAATTTTGTAAGAATTTCTCTCTCTTTCACTGTCTTTGTTTTACGGGTTTTTAAAAGTAATTTATTTTTATAATGGGGTTTAGCTGCTTTTCACGGCTGTGTTTATGCGCCTTTACACCCACTGGACTCACTTCCAGACAGATATCAATACATAGGTTTTAAGATTCTTACTAGTCACATATATTGTTGTGCAGTGAATAGGTGGTGTTGAGTCCAGTTCACTGAGCAAGGAGTAGGTCTTGTCTATTACATATTGGGTGTATGGAACGGTATCTGAGCGAATTTGAAACCCTTGTTTTATGCATCACCCCACCTCACCTTTCCCGTTAAGCAGCCATAGTGTGTTTTCTAAACGTGAGACTCTGTTCTGTTTTGTAATTCAGTTCAAGTGTAGCGGTTTTTACATTCCCTCTATAAGTGATAGCTTATGATAAGTGTCTTTTTCTGTGTGACTTATTTCACTTAGAATCGTCGTACCTAAATCCACTCATCTTGCTTCTACTAGCCTTATGACATTGATTTCATGTCTGAGTGATATTCCATTGTACATAAGGACCACAACTTCTTTATCCATTTTTCTCTTTCCTGGGATATTTAAGGTGTCATGAAGTGGAGGTTCTTGTCAACAGAGCAGCCCTAAACTTTGGGGTGCCTGTGTCTTGATGATTTTTATTTTTCCCAATTTATACGCCCATGAGTGGACGTGCCCTATGCTCCCTAAGCTGTGTTTTTTCGATGTTTCAGGACACACCGTACACTTCTCCAGAGTGGCTGTTGGCAATTTACATCCCGCCCATCAGCGTAACAAGGCTGCCATTTCTCCATGGCCTGTCCTGCATTTCTGGTTTTGACACTTTTTGCAGCATGGCCCTTTTGACCGATGGGAAGCGAGACTTCCTTGTAGCGCTGATTTGCCTTTCCAGGTTGCTTGGTTGGCCAAAAAGGGCGTATGCGTTTTTTCCTGAATATATTCAGGAAAAAACGCATACGCCCTTTTTGGCCAAGGGCATCATTGTCGATGTTTTGCCGCTTTTCATGTGCTTTAAAGGCGATTCGAATCTACCTCCTGAAACCTGTTTCCTGCAATTCTGCCTTGCTTTCAAATCCGCTTCGTTGCCTTCCCTCAATATATTTGTGGACGAGAGTTATCATTTATAACTCTGCGAGTTTGTGAATGGCAGTGTCCCTGGGCTCCATTTTTCAACTCGCTTTTTTGGGAGCTGGCCGCAAAAGCACGGGATTGCTTAAGGCCCTTTTCTGGTTCCAGGCGGCAGGCTGAGCCTGTGGTTAATTCTTCTTCCTGATGGGAAAATAGACTGACCTGTGCCTGTCCCAACACCTAGATCTAGTCTCTCATTGGTTGCCCCTCTTCCCTTTCATCCTCAGGACAAATTGCAACCTGTACGGAAGAGGAGGTTAAATGTGCTGATTCTCCCAGTAGGGAGATTGTTAGTAAAGTAGCTGGAATGGCGAACCCGAACACAAGGAGATGAGAAATGAGGTGCGTTTTAGAAACCTTTCAAAATCACACGGTGTACCATCTTCTGGTTTCTCATGCATGTTTTCGATGTAGGAAGATGCCCTTGAACCTGGAGATTGGGGACCCATGGGATGCGTACCACGCAGTATTACTTTAAAGGGTCTGCATTTGCTCACCCAACCTCACCCAAACTCTCAGCCCCAAGAGAGTCCACCCTTATGTCTCATCCAGCTGTGGGTCTAGATATGGTCAATCCAGGTTGCATCACAGCCTCTGAACGAATTTTGTAAGAATTTCTCTCTCTTTCACTGTCTTTCTTTTACGGGATTTTTAAAGTAATTTATTTTTATAATGGGGTTTAGCTCCTTTTCACGGCTGTGTTTATGCGGCTTTACACCCACTTGACTCACTTCCAGAGAGATATCAATAAATAGGTTTTACGATTCTTACTAGTCAGATATATTCTTGTGCGGTGAATAGGGGGTGTTGAGTCCAGTTCACTGAGCAAGGAGTAGGTCTTGTCTATTACATATTGGGTGTATGGATCGGGATCTGAGCGAATTTGAAACCCTTGTTTTATGCATCACCCCACCTCACCTTTCCCGTTAAGCAGCCATAGTGTGTTTTCTAAACGTGAGACTCTGTTCTGTTTTGTAATTCAGTTCAAGTGTAGCGGTTTTTACATTCCCTCTATAAGTGATAGCTTATGATAAGTGTCTTTTTCTGTGTGACTTATTTCACTTAGAATCGTCGTACCTAAATCCAATCATCTTGCTTCTCCTAGCCTTATGACATTGATTTCATATCTGAGTGATATTCCATTGTACATAAGGACCACAACTTCTTTATCCATTTTTCTCTTTCCTGGGATATTTAAGGTGTCATGAAGTGGAGGTTCTTGTCAACAGAGCAGCCCTAAACTTTGGGGTGCCTGTGTCTTGCTGATTTTTAGTTTTCCCAATTTATACGCCCATGAGTGGACGTGCCCTATGCTCCCTAAGCTGTGTTTTTTCGATGTATCAGGACACACTGTACACATCTCCAGAGTGGCTGTTGGCAATTTACATCCCACCCATCAGCGTAGCAAGGCTGCCATTTCTCCATGGCCTGTCCTGCATTTCTGGTTTTGACACTTTTTGCAGCATGGCCCTTTTGACCGATGGGAAGCGAGACTTCTTTGTAGCGCTGATTTGCCTTTCCAGGTTGCTTGGTTGGCCAAAAAGGGCGTATGCGTTTTTTCCTGAATATACTCAGGAAAAAACGCATACGCCCTTTTTGGCCAAGGGCATAATTGTCGACGTTTTGCCGCTTTTCATGTGCTTTAAAGGCGATTCGAATCTACCTCCTGAAACCTGTTTCCTGCAATTCGGCCTTGCTTTCAAATCCTCTTCGTTGCCTTCCCTCAATATATTTGTGGACGAGAGTTATCATTTATAACTCAGCAGGTTTGTGAATTGCAGTGCCCCTGAGCTCCATTTTTCAACTGTCTACTTTGGGAACTGGCCGCAAAAGCACGGGATTGCTTAAGGCCCTTTTCTGGTTCCGGGCGGCAGGCTGAGCCTGTGGTTAATTCTTCTTCCTGATGGGAAAATAGACTGACCTCTGCCTGTCCCAACACCTAGATCTAGTCTCTCATTGGTTGCCCCTCTTCCCTTTCATCCTCAGGACAAATTGCAACCTGTACGGAAGAGGAGGTTAAATGTGCTGATTCTCCCAGTAGGGAGATTGTTAGTAAAGTAGCTGGAATGGCGAACCCGAACACAAGGAGATGAGAAATGAGGTGCGTTTTAGAAACCTTTCAAAATCACACGGTGTACCATCTTCTGGTTTCTCATGCATGTTTTCGATGTAGGAAGATGCCCTTGAACCTGGAGATTGGGGACCCATGGGATGCGTACCACGCAGTATTACTTTAAAGGGTCTGCATTTGCTCACCCAACCTCACCCAAACTCTCAGCCCCAAGAGAGTCCACCCTTATGTCTCATCCAGCTGTGGGTCTAGATATGGTCAATCCAGGTTGCATCACAGCCTCTGAACGAATTTTGTAAGAATTTATCTCTCTTTCACTGTCTTTGTTTTACGGGTTTTTAAAAGTAATTTATTTTTATAATGGGGTTTAGCTGCTTTTCACGGCTGTGTTTATGCGGCTTTACACCCACTTGACTCACTTCCAGACAGATATCAATACATAGGTTTTAAGATTCTTACTAGTCACATATAGTCTGGTGCCGTGAATAGGGGGTGTTGAGTCCAGTTCACTGAGGAAGGAGTTGGTCTTTTCTATTACATATTGGGTGTATGGAATGGTATCTGAGCGAATTTGAAACCCTTGTTTTATGCATCACCCCACCTCACCTTTCCCGTTAAGCAGCCATAGTGTGTTTTCTAAACGTGAGACACTGTTCTGTTTGTAATTCAGTTCAAGTGTAGCGGTTTTTACATTCCCTCTATAAGTGATAGCTTATGATAAGTGTCTTTTTCTGTGTGACTTATTTCACTTAGAATCGTCGTACCTAAATCCACTCATCTTGCTTCTACTTGCCTTATGACATTGATTTCATGTCTGAGTGATATTCCATTGTACATAAGGACCACAACTTCTTTATCCATTTTTCTCTTTCCTGGGATATTTAAGGTGTCATGAAGTGGAGGTTCTTGTCAACAGAGCAGCCCTAAACTTTGGGGTGCCTGTGTCTTGCTGATTTTTAGTTTTCCCAATTTATACGCCCATGAGTGGACGTGCCCTATGCTCCCTAAGCTGTGTTTTTTCGATGTTTCAGGACACACCGTACACTTCTCCAGAGTGGCTGTTGGCAATTTACATCCCGCCCATCAGCGTAGCAAGGCTGCCATTTCTCCATGGCCTGTCCTGCATTTCTGGTTTTGACACTTTTTGCAGCATGGCCCTTTTGACCGATGGGAAGCGAGACTTCCTTGTAGCGCTGATTTGCCTTTCCAGGTTGCTTGGTTGGCCAAAAAGGGCGTATGCGTTTTTTCCTGAATATATTCAGGAAAAAACTCATACGCCCTTTTTGGCCAAGGGCATCATTGTCGATGTTTTGCCACTTTTCATGTGCTTTAAAGGCGATTCGAATCTACCTCCTAAAACCTGTTTCCTGCAATTCTGCCTTGCTTTCAAATCCTCTTCATTGCCTTCCCTCAATATATTTGTGGACGAGAGTTATCATTTATAACTCTGCTGGTTTGTGAATGGCAGTGTCCCTGGCCTACATTTTTCAACTCGCTTTTTTGGGTGCTGGCCGCAAAAGCGCGGGATTGCCTCAGGCCCTATTCTGCTTCTGGGCGTCAGGCTGAGCCTGTGGTTAATTCTTCTTCCTGATGGGAAAATAGAGTGACCTGTGCCTGTCCCAACACCTAGATCTAGTCTCTCATTGGTTGCCCCTCTTCCCTTTCACCCTCAGGACAAATCGCAACCTGTACGGAACAGGAGGTTAAAGGTGCTGATTCTCCAAGTAGGGAGATTGTTAGTAAAGTAGATGGAATGGCGAACCCGAACACAAGGAGATGAGAAATGAGGTGCGTTTTAGAAACCTTTCAAAATCACACGGTGTACCATCTTCTGGGTTTCTCATGCATGTTTTTGATGTAGGAAGATGCCCTTGAACCTGGAGATTTGGGACCCATGGGATGGGTACCACGCAGTATTACTTTAAAGGGTCTGCGATTGCTCACCCAACCTCACCCAACCTCTCAGCCCCAAGAGTGTCCACCCTTATGTCTCATCCAGCTGTGGGTCTAGATATGGTCAATCCAGGTTGCATCACAGCCCCTGAACGAATTTTGTAAGAATTTCTCTGTCTTTCACTGTCTTTGTTTTACGGGTTTTTAAAAGTAATTTATTTTTATAATGGGGTTTAGCTGCTTTTCACGGCTGTGTTTATGTGCCTTTACACCCACTGGACTCACTTCCAGACAGATATCAATACATAGGTTTTAAGATTCTTACTAGTCACATATATTGTTGTGCAGTGAATAGGGGGTGTTGAGTCCAGTTCACTGAGCAAGGAGTAGGTCTTGTCTATTAAATATTGGGTGTATGGGACGGTATCTGAGCGAATTTGAAACCCTTGTTTTATGCATCACCCCACCTCACCTTTCCCGTTAAGCAGCCATAGTGTGTTTTCTAAACGTGAGACTCTGTTCTGTTTTGTAATTCAGTTCAAGTGTAGCAGTTTTTACATTCCCTCTAAAAGTGATAGCTTATGATAAGAGTCTTTTTCTGTGTGACTTATTTCACTTAGAAACGTCGTGCCTAAATCCACTCATCTTTCTTCTACTAGCTTTATGACATTGATTTTATGTCTGAGTGATATTCCAGTGTACATAAGGTCCACAACTTCTTTATCCATTTTTCTCTTTCCTGGGATATTTAAGGTGTCATGAAGTGGAGGTTCTTGTCAACAGAGCAGCCCTAAACTTTGTGGTGCCTGTGTCTTGCTGATTTTTAGTTTTCCCAATTTATACGCCCATGAGTGGACGTGCCCTATGCTCCCTAAGCTGTATTTTTCGATGTTTCAGGACACACCGTACACTTCTCCAGAGTGGCTGTTGGCAATTTACATCCCGCCCATCAGCGTAGCAAGGCTGCCATTTCTCCATGGCCTGTCCTGCATTTCTGGTTTTGACACTTTTTGCAGCATGGCCCTTTTGACCGATGGGAAGCGAGACTTCCTTGTAGCGCTGATTTGCCTTCCCAGGTTGCTTGGTTGGCCAAAAGGGGCGTATGCGTTTTTTCCTGAATATATTCAGGAAAAAACGCATACGCCCCTTTTGGCCAAGGGCATCATTTTCGATGTTTTGCCACTTTTCATGTGCTTTACAGGCGATTCGAATCTGCCTCCTGAAACCTGTTTCCTGCAATTCTGCCTTGCTTTCAAATCCTCTTCGTTGCCTTCCCTCAATATATTTGTGGACGAGAGTTATCATTTATAACTCTGCGGGTTTGTGAATGGCAGTGTCCCTGGCCTTCATTTTTCAACTCGCTTTTTTGGGTGCTGGCCGCAAAAGCGCGGGATTGCCTCAGGCCCTATTCTGCTTCTGGGCGGCAGGCTGAGCCTGTGGTTAATTCTTCTTCCTGATGGGAAAATAGAGTGACGTGTGCCTGTCCCAACACCTAGATCTAGTCTCTCATTGGTTGCCCCTCTTCCCTTTCACCCTCAGGACAAATCGCAACCTGTACGGAACAGGAGGTTAAAGGTGCTGATTCTCCAAGTAGGGAGATTGCTAGTAAAGTAGCTGGAATGGCGAACGCAAACACAAGGAGATGAGAAATGAGATGCGTTTTAGAAACCTTTCAAAATCACACGGTGTACCATCTTCTGGGTTTCTCATGCATGTTTTCGATGTAGGAAGATGCCCTTGAACCTGGAGATTTGGGACCCATGGGATGGGTACCACGCAGTATTACTTTAAAGGGTCTGCGTTTGCTCACCCAACCTCACCCAACCTCTCAGCCCCAAGAGTGTCCACCCTTATGTCTCATCCAGCTGTGGGTCTAGATATGGTCAATTCAGGTTGCATCACAGCCTCTGAACGAATTTTGTAAGAATTTCTCTCTCTTTCACTGTCTTTGTTTTACGGGTTTTTAAAAGTAATTTATTTTTATAATGGGGTTTAGCTGCTTTTCACGGCTGTGTTTATTCGCCTTTACACCCACTGGACTCACTTCCAGACAGATATCAATACATAGGTTTTAAGATTCTTACTAGTCACATATATTGTTGTGCAGTGAATAGGTGGTGTTGAGTCCAGTTCACTGAGCAAGGAGTAGGTCTTGTCTATTACATATTGGGTGTATGGAACGGTATCTGAGCGAATTTGAAACCCTTGTTTTATGCATCACCCCACCTCACCTTTCCCGTTAAGCAGCCATAGTGTGTTTTCTAAACGTGAGACTCTGTTCTGTTTTGTAATTCAGTTCAAGTGTAGCGGTTTTTACATTCCCTCTATAAGTGATAGCTTATGATAAGTGTCTTTTTCTGTGTGACTTATTTCACTTAGAATCGTCGTACCTAAATCCACTCATCTTGCTTCTACTAGCCTTATGACATTGATTTCATGTCTGAGTGATATTCCATTGTACATAAGGACCACAACTTCTTTATCCATTTTTCTCTTTCCTGGGATATTTAAAGTGTCATGAAGTGGAGGTTCTTGTCAACAGAGCAGCTCTAAACTTTGGGGTGCCTGTGTCTTGATGATTTTTATTTTTCCCAATTTATACGCCCATGAGTGGACGTGCCCTATGCTCCCTAAGCTGTGTTTTTTCGATGTTTCAGGACACACCGTACACTTCTCCAGAGTGGCTGTTGGCAATTTACATCCCGCCCATCAGCGTAACAAGGCTGCCATTTCTCCATGGCCTGTCCTGCATTTCTGGTTTTGACACTTTTTGCAGCATGGCCCTTTTGACCGATGGGAAGCGAGACTTCCTTGTAGCGCTGATTTGCCTTTCCAGGTTGCTTGGTTGGCCAAAAAGGGCGTATGCGTTTTTTCCTGAATATATTCAGGAAAAAACGCATACGCCCTTTTTGGCCAAGGGCATCATTGTCGATGTTTTGCCGCTTTTCATGTGCTTTAAAGGCGATTCGAATCTACCTCCTGAAACCTGTTTCCTGCAATTCTGCCTTGCTTTCAAATCCTCTTCGTTGCCTTCCCTCAATATATTTGTGGACGAGAGTTATCATGTATAACTCTGCGGGTTTGTGAATGGCAGTGTCCGTGGGCTCCATTTTTCTACTCGCTTTTTTGGGTGCTGGCCGCAAAAGCGCGGGACTGCCTCAGGCCCTATTCAGGTTCCGGGGGGCAGGATGAGCCTGTGGTTAATTCTTCTTCCTGATGGGAAAATAGACTGACCTGTGCCTGTCCCAACACCTAAATCTAGTCTCTCATTGGTTGCCTCTCTTCCCTTTCATCCTCAGGACAAATTGCAACCTGTACGGAAGAGGAGGTTAAAGGTTCTGATTCTCCCAATAGGGAGATTGCTAGTAAAGTACCTGGAATGGCGAACCCGAACACAAGGAGATGAGAAATGAGGTGCGTTTTAGAAACCTTTCAAAATCACACGGTGTACCATCTTCTGGTTTCTCATGCATGTTTTCGATGTAGGAAGATGCCCTTGAACCTGGAGATTGGGGACCCATGGGATGCGTACCACGCAGTATTACTTTAAAGGGTCTGCATTTGCTCACCCAACCTCACCCAAACTCTCAGCCCCAAGAGAGTCCACCCTTATGTCTCATCCAGCTGTGGGTCTAGATATGGTCAATCCAGGTTGCATCACAGCCTCTGAACGAATTTTGTAAGAATTTATCTCTCTTTCACTGTCTTTGTTTTACGGGTTTTTAAAAGTAATTTATTTTTATAATGGGGTTTAGCTGCTTTTCACGGCTGTGTTTATGCGGCTTTACACCCACTTGACTCACTTCCAGACAGATATCAACACATAGGTTTTAAGATTCTTACTAGTCACATATAGTCTGGTGCCGTGAATAGGGGGTGTTGAGTCCAGTTCACTGAGGAAGGAGTTGGTCTTTTCTATTACATATTGGGTGTATGGAATGGTATCTGAGCGAATTTGAAACCCTTGTTTTATGCATCACCCCACCTCACCTTTCCCGTTAAGCAGCCATAATGTATTTTCTAAACGTGAGACACTGTTCTGTTTTGTAATTCAGTTCAAGTGTAGCGGTTTTTACATTCCCTCTATAAGTGATAGCTTATGATAAGAGTCTTTTTCTGTGTGACTTATTTCACTTAGAAACGTCGTGCCTAAATCCACTCATCTTTCTTCTACTAGCCTTATGACATTGATTTTATGTCTGAGTGATATTCCAGTGTACATAAGGTCCACAACTTCTTTATCCATTTTTCTCTTTCCTGGGATATTTAAGGTGTCATGAAGTGGAGGTTCTTGTCAACAGAGCAGCCCTAAACTTTGGGGTGCCTGTGTCTTGCTGATTTTTAGTTTTCCCAATTTATACGCCCATGAGTGGACGTGCCCTATGCTCCCTAAGCTGTGTTTTTTCGATGTTTCAGGACACACCGTACACTTCTCCAGAGTGGCTGTTGGCAATTTACATCCCGCCCATCAGCGTAGCAAGGCTGCCATTTCTCCATGGCCTGTCCTGCATTTCTGGTTTTGACACTTTTTGCAGCATGGCCCTTTTGACCGATGGGAAGCGAGACTTCCTTGTAGCGCTGATTTGCCTTTCCAGGTTGCTTGGTTGGCCAAAAAGGGCGTATGCGTTTTTTCCTGAATATATTCAGGAAAAAACGCATACGCCCTTTTTGGCCAAGGGCGTCATTGTCGATGTTTTGCCACTTTTCATGTGCTTTAAATGCGATTCGAATCTACCTCCTGAAACCTGTTTCCTGCAATTCTGCCTTGCTTTTAAATCCTCTTCGTTGCCTTCCCTCAATATATTTGTGGACGAGAGTTATCATTTATAACTCTGTGCGTTTTTGAATGGCAGTGTCCCTGGCCTTCATTTTTCAACTCGCTTTTTTGGGTGCTGGCCGCAAAAGCGCGGGATTGCCTCAGGCCCTATTCTGCTTCTGGGCGGCAGGCTGAGCCTGTGGTTACTTCTGCTTCCTGATGGGAAAATAGAGTGACCTGTGCCTGTCCCAACACCTAAATCTAGTCTCTCATTGGTTGCCCCTCTTCCCTTTCACCCTCAGGACAAATCGCAACCTGTACGGAACAGGAGGTTAAAGGTGCTGATTCTCCAAGTAGGGAGATTGCTAGTAAAGTAGCTGGAATGGCGAACCCGAACACAAGGAGATGAGAAATGAGGTGCGTTTTAGAAACCTTTCAAAATCACACGGTGTACCATCTTCTGGGTTTCTCATGCATGATTTCGATGTAGGAAGATGCCCTTGAACCTGGAGATTTGGGACCCATGGGATGGGTACCACGCAGTATTACTTGAAAGGGTCTGCGTTTGCTCACCCAACCTCACCCAACCTCTCAGCCCCAAGAGTGTCCACACTTATGTCTCATCCAGCTGTGGGTCTAGATATGGTCAATCCAGGTTGCATCACAGCCTCTGAACGAATTTTGTAAGAATTTCTCTCTCTTTCACTGTCTTTGTTTTACGGGTTTTTAAAAGTAATTTATTTTTATAATGGGGTTTAGCTGCTTTTCACGGCTGTGTTTATGAGGCTTTACAACCACTTGACTCACTTCCAGAGAGATATCAATACATAGGTTTTATGATTCTTATTAGTTACATATATTCTTGTGCGGTGAATAGGGGGTGTTGAGTCCAGTTCACTGAGCAAGGAGTAGGTCTTGTCTATTACATATTGGGTGTATGGAACGGTCTCTGAGCGAATTTGAAACCCTTGTTTTATGCATCACCCCACCTCACATTTCCCGTTAAGCAGCCATAATGTATTTTCTAAACGTGAGACTCTATTCTGTTTTGTAATTCAGTTCAAGTGTAGCGGTTTTTACATTCCCTCTATAAGTGATAGCTTATGATAAGAGTCTTTTTCTGTGTTACTTATTTCACTTAGAAACGTCGTGCCTAAATCCACTCATCTTTCTTCTACTAGCCTTATGACATTGATTTTATGTCTGAGTGATATTCCATTGTACATAAGGACCACAACTTCTTTATCCATTTTTCTCTTCCCTGGGATATTTAAGGTGTCATGAAGTGGAGGTTCTTGTCAACAGAGCAGCCCTAAACTTTGGGGTGCCTGTGTCTTGCTGATTTTTAGTTTTCCCAATTTATACGCCCATGAGTGGACGTGCCCTACGCTCCATAAGCTGTGTTTTTTCGATGTTTCAGGACACACCGTACACTTCTCCAGAGTGGCTGTTGGCAATTTACATCCCGCCCATCAGCGTAGCAAGGCTGCCATTTCTCCATGGCCTGTCCTGCATTTCTGGTTTTGACACTTTTTGCAGCATGGCCCTTTTGACCGATGGGAAGCGAGACTTCCTTGTAGCGCTGATTTGCCTTTCCAGGTTGCTTGGTTGGCCAAAAAGGGCGTATGCGTTTTTTCCTGAATATATTCAGGAAAAAACGCATACGCCCTTTTTGGCCAAGGGCATCATTGTCAATGTTTTGCCACTTTTCATGTGCTTTAAAGGTGATTCGAATCTACCTCCTGAAACTTGTTTCCTGCAATTTTGCCTTGCTTTCAAATCCTCTTCGTTGCCTTCCCTCAATATATTTGTGGACGAGAGTTATCATTTATAACTCTGCGGGTTTGTGAATGGCAGTGTCCCTGGCCTTCATTTTTCAACTCGCTTTTTTGGGTGCTGGCCGCAAAAGCGCGGGATTGCCTCAGGCCCTATTCTGCTTCTGGGCGGCAGGCTGAGCCTGTGGTTAATTCTTCTTCCTGATGGGAAAATAGAGTGACGTGTGCCTGTCCCAACACCTAGATCTAGTCTCTCATTGGTTGCCCCTCTTCCCTTTCACCCTCAGGACAAATCGCAACCTGTACGGAACAGGAGGTTAAAGGTGCTGATTCTCCAAGTAGGGAGATTGCTAGTAAAGTAGCTGGAATGGCGAACCCGAACACAAGGAGATGAGCAATGAGGTGCGTTTTAGAAACCTTTCAAAATCACACGGTGTACCATCTTCTGCGTTTCTCATGCATGTTTTCGATGTAGGAAGATGCCCTTGAACCTGGAGATTTGGGACCCATGGGATGGGTACCACGCAGTATTACTTGAAAGGGTCTGCGTTTGCTCACCCAACCTCACCCAACCTCTCAGCTCCAAGAGTGTCCACCCTTATGTCTCATCCAGCTGTGGGTCTAGATATGGTCAATCCAGGTTGCATCACAGCCTCTGAACGAATTTTGTAAGAATTTCTCTCTCTTTCACTGTCTTTGTTTTACGGGTTTTTAAAAGTAATTTATTTTTATAATGGGGTTTAGCTGCTTTTCACGGCTGTGTTTATGAGGCTTTACAACCACTTGACTCACTTCCAGAGAGATATCAATACATAGGTTTTATGATTCTTATTAGTTACATATATTCTTGTGCGGTGAATAAGGGGTGTTGAGTCCAGTTCACTGAGCAAGGAGTAGGTCTTGTCTATTACATATTGGGTGTATGGAACGGTATCTGAGCGAATTTGAAACCCTTGTTTTATGCATCACCCCACCTCACCTTTCCCGTTAAGCAGCCATAAAGTATTTTCTAAACGTGAGACTCTATTCTGTTTTGTAATTCAGTTCAAGTGTAGCGGTTTTTACATTCCCTCTATAAGTGATAGCTTATGATAAGTGTCTTTTTCTGTGTGACTTATTTCACTTAGAATCGTCGTACCTAAATCCACTCATCTTGCTTTTACTAGCTTTATGACATTGATTTCATGTCTGAGTGATATCCCATTGTACATAAGGACCACAGCTTCTTTATCCATTTTTCTCTTTCCTGAGATATTTAAGGTGTCATGAAGTGGAGGTTCTTGTCAACAGAGCAGCCCTAAACTTTGGGGTGCCTGTGTCTTGCTGATTTTTAGTTTTCCCAATTTATACGCCCATGAGTGGACGTGCCCTATGCTCCCTAAGCTGTGTTTTTTCGATGTTTCAGGACACACCGTACACTTCTCCAGAGTGGCTGTTGGCAATTTACATCCCGCCCATCAGCGTAGCAAGGCTGCCATTTCTCCATGGCCTGTCCTGCATTTCTGGTTTTGACACTTTTTGCAGCATGGCCCTTTTGACCGATGGGAAGCGAGACTTCCTTGTAGCACTGATTTGCCTTTCCAGGTTGCTTGGTTGGCCAAATAGGGCGTATGCGTGTTTTCCTGAATATATTCAGGAAAAAACGCATACGCCCTTTTTGGCCAAGGGCATCATTGTCGATGTTTTGCCACTTTTCATGTGCTTTAAAGGCGATTCGAATCTACCTCCTGAAACCTGTTTCCTGCAATTCTGCCTTGCTTTCAAATCCTCTTCGTTGCCTTCCCTCAATATATTTGTGGACGAGAGTTATCATTTATAACTCTGCGGGTTTGTAAATGGCCGTGTATCTGGGCTCCATTTTTCAACTCGCTTTTTTGGGTGCTGGCCGCAATAGCACGGGATTCCCTCAGGCCCTATTCTGCTTCTGGGCGGCAGGCTGAGCCTGTGGTTAATTCTTCTTCCTGATGGGAAAATAGAGTGACCTGTGCCTGTCCCCACACCTAGATCTAGTCTCTCATTGGTTGCCCCTCTTCCCTTTCATCGTCAGGACAAATTGCATCCTGCACGGAACAGGAGGTTAAAGGTGCTGATTCTCCAAGTACGGAGATTGTTAGTAAAGTAGCTGGAATGGCGAACCCGAACACAAGGAGATTTGAAATAAGGTGCTTTTAGAAACCTTTCAAAATCACACTGTGTACCATCTTCTGGGTTTCTCATGCATGATTTCGATGTAGGAAGATGCCCTTGAACCTGGAGATTTGGGACCCATGGGATGGGCACCACGCAGTATTACTTTAAAGTGTCTGCGTTTGCTCACCCAACCTCACCCAACCTCTAAGCCCCAAAAGTGTCCACCCTTATGTCTCATCCAGCTGTGGGTCTAGATATGGTCAATCCAGGTTGCATCACAGCCTATGAACGAATTTTGTAAGAATTACTCTCTCTTTCACTGTCTTTGTTTTACGGGTTTTTAAAAGTAATTTATTTTTATAATGGGGTTTAGCTGCTTTTCACGGCTGTGTTTATGAGGCTTTACAACCACTTGACTCACTTCCAGAGAGATATCAATACATAGGTTTTATGATTCTTACTAGTCACATATATTCTTGTGCGGTGAATAGGGGGTGTTGAGTCCAGTACACTGAGCAAGGAGTAGGTCTTATCTATTACATATTGGGTGTATGGAACGGTATCTGAGCGAATTTGAAACCCTTGTTTTATGCATCACCCCACCTCACCTTTCCCGTTAAGCAGCCATAGTGTGTTTTGTAAACGTGAGACTCTGTTCTGTTTTGTAATTCAGTTCAAGTGTAGCGGTTTTTACATTCCCTCTGTAAGTGATAGCTTATGATAAGTATCTTTTTCTGTGTGACTTATTTCACTTAGAATCGTCGTACCTAAATCCACTCATCTTGCTTCTACTAGCCTTATGACATTGATTTCATGTCTGAGTGATATTCCATTGTACATAAGGACCACAACTTCTTTATCCATTTTTCTCTTTCCTGGGATATTTAAGGTGTCATGAAGTGGAGGTTCTTGTCAACAGAGCAGCCCTAAACTTTCGGGTGCCTGTGTCTTGCTGATTTTTAGTTTTCCCAATTTATACGTCCATGAGTGGACGTGCCCTATGCTCCCTAAGCTGTGTTTTTTCGATGTTTCAGGACACACCGTACACTTCTCCAGAGTGGCTGTTGGCAATTTACATCCCGCCCATCAGCTTAGCAAGGCTGCCATTTCTCCATGGCCTGTCCTGCATTTCTGGTTTTGACACTTTTTGCAGCATGGCCCTTTTGACCGATGGGAAGCGAGACTTCCTTGTAGTGCTGATTTGCCTTTCCAGGTTGCTTGGTTGGCAAAAAAGGGCGTATGCGTTTTTTCCTGAATATATTCAGGAAAAAACGCATACGCCCTTTTTGGCCAAGGGCATCATTGTCGATGTATTGCCACTTTTCATGTGCTTTAAAGGCGATTCGTATCTACCTCCTAAAACCTGTTTCCTGCAATTCTGCCTTGCTTTCAAATCCTCTTCGTTGCCTTCCCTCAATATATTTGTGGACGAGAGTTATCATGTATAACTCTGCGGGTTTGTGAATGGCAGTGTCCGTGGGCTCCATTTTTCCACTTGCTTTTTTGGGTGCTGGCCGCAAAAGCGCGGGACTGCCTCAGGCCCTATTCAGGTTCCGGGGGGCAGGATGAGCCTGTGGTTAATTCTTCTTCCTGATGGGAAAATAGACTGACCTGTGCCTGTCCCAACACCTAAATCTAGTCTCTCATTGGTTGCCCCTCTTCCCTTTCATCCTCAGGACAAATTGCAACCTGTACGGAAGAGGAGGTTAAAGGTGCTGATTCTCCCAGTAGGGAGATTGCTAGTAAAGTAGCTGGAATGGCGAACCCGAACACAAGGAGATGAGAAATGAGGTGCGTTTTAGAAACCTTTCAAAATCACACGGTGTACCATCTTCTGGTTTCTCATGCATGTTTTCGATGTAGGAAGATGCCCTTGAACCTGGAGATTGGGGACCCATGGGATGCGTACCACGCAGTATTACTTTAAAGGGTCTGCATTTGCTCACCCAACCTCACCCAAACTCTCAGCCCCAAGAGAGTCCACCCTTATGTCTCATCCAGCTGTGGGTCTAGATATGGTCAATCCAGGTTGCATCACAGCCTCTGAACGAATTTTGTAAGAATTTATCTCTCTTTCACTGTCTTTGTTTTACGGGTTTTTAAAAGTAATTTATTTTTATAATGGGGTTTAGCTGCTTTTCACGGCTGTGTTTATGCGGCTTTACACCCACTTGACTCACTTCCAGACAGATATCAATACATAGGTTTTAAGATTCTTACTAGTCACATATAGTCTGGTGCCGTGAATAGGGGGTGTTGAGTCCAGTTCACTGAGGAAGGAGTTGGTCTTTTCTATTACATATTGGGTGTATGGAATGGTATCTGAGCGAATTTGAAACCCTTGTTTTATGCATCACCCCACCTCACCTTTCCCGTTAAGCAGCCATAATGTATTTTCTAAACGTGAGACACTGTTCTGTTTTGTAATTCAGTTCAAGTGTAGCGGTTTTTACATTCCCTCTATAAGTGATAGCTTATGATAAGAGTCTTTTTCTGTGTGACTTATTTCACTTAGGAACGTCGTGCCTAAATCCACTCATCTTTCTTCTACTAGCCTTATGACATTGATTTTATGTCTGAGTGATATTCCAGTGTACATAAGGTCCACAACTTCTTTATCCATTTTTCTCTTTCCTGGGATATTTAAGGTGTCATGAAGTGGAGGTTCTTGTCAACAGAGCAGCCCTAAACTTTGCGGTGCCTGTGTCTTGCTGATTTTTAGTTTTCCCAATTTATACGCCCATGAGTGGACGTGCCCTATGCTCCCTAAGCTGTGTTTTTTCGATGTTTCAGGACACACCGTACACTTCTCCAGAGTGGCTGTTGGCAATTTACATCCCGCCCATCAGCGTAGCAAGGCTGCCATTTCTCCATGGCCTGTCCTGCATTTCTGGTTTTGACACTTTTTGCAGCATGGCCCTTTTGACCGATGGGAAGCGAGACTTCCTTGTAGCGCTGATTTGCCTTTCCAGGTTGCTTGGTTGGCCAAAAAGGGCGTATGCGTTTTTTCCTGAATATATTCAGGAAAAAACGCATACGCCCTTTTTGACCAAGGGCATCATTGTCGATGTTTTGCCACTTTTCATGTGCTTTCAAGGCGATTCGAATCTACCTCCTGAAACCTGTTTCCTGCAATTCTGCCTTGCTTTCAAATCCTCTTCGTTGCCTTCCCTCAATATATTTTTGGACGAGAGTTATCATTTATAACTCTGCGGGTTTGTGAATGGCCGTGTATCTGGGCTCCATTTTTCAACTCGCTTTTTTGGGTGCTGGCCGCAATAGCACGGGATTCCCTCAGGCCCTATTCTGCTTCTGGGCGGCAGGCTGAGCCTGTGGTTAATTCTTCTTCCTGATGGGAAAATAGAGTGACCTGTGCCTGTCCCCACACCTAGATCTAGTCTCTCATTGGTTGCCCCTCTTCCCTTTCATCGTCAGGACAAATTGCATCCTGCACGGAACAGGAGGTTAAAGGTGCTGATTCTCCAAGTACGGAGATTGTTAGTAAAGTAGCTGGAATGGCGAACCCGAACACAAGGAGATGAGAAATAAGGTGCTTTTAGAAACCTTTCAAAATCACACGGTGTACCATCTTCTGGGTTTCTCATGCATGATTTCGATGTAGGAAGATGCCCTTGAACCTGGAGATTTGGGACCCATGGGATGGGTACCACGCAGTATTACTTTAAAGTGTCTGCGTTTGCTCACCCAACCTCTCAGCCCCAAGAGTGTCCACCCTTATGTCTCATCCAGCTGTGGGTCTAGATATGGTCAATCCAGGTTGCATCACAGCCTCTGAACGAATTTTGTAAGAATTACTCTCTCTTTCACTGTCTTTGTTTTACGGGTTTTTAAAAGTAATTTATTTTTATAATGGGGTTTAGCTGCTTTTCACGGCTGTGTTTATGAGGCTTTACAACCACTTGACTCACTTCCAGAGAGATATCAATACATAGGTTTTATGATTCTTATTAGTCACATATATTCTTGTGCGGTGAATAGGGGGTGTTGAGTCCAGTACACTGAGCAAGGAGTAGGTCTTGTCTATTACATATTGGGTGTATGGAACGGTATCTGAGCGAATTTGAAACCCTTGTTTTATGCATCACCCCACCTCACCTTTCCCGTTAAGCAGCCATAATATATTTTCTAAACGTGAGACTCTGTTCTGTTTTGTAATTCAGTTCAAGTGTAGCGGTTTTTACATTCCCTCTATAAGTGATAGCTTATGATAAGTGTCTTTTTCTGTGTGACTTATTTCACTTAGAATCGTCGTACCTAAGTCCACTCATCTTGCTTCTACTAGCCTTATGACATTGATTTCATGTCTGAGTGATATTCCATTGTACATAAGGACCACAACTTCTTTATCCATTTTTCTCTTTCCTGGGATATTTAAGGTGTCATGAAGTGGAGGTTCTTGTCAACAGAGCAGCCCTAAACTTTGGGGTGCCTGTGTCTTGATGATTTTTAGTTTTCCCAATATATACGCCCATGAGTGGACGTGCCCTATGTTCCCTAAGCTGTGTTTTTTCGATTTTTCAGGACACACCGTACACTTCTCCAGTGTGGCTGTTAGCAATTTACATCCCGCCCATTAGCGTAGCAAGGCTGCCATTTCTCCATGGCCTGTCCTGCATTTCTGGTTTTGACACTTTTTGCAGCATGGCCCTTTTGACCGATGGGAAGCGAGACTTCTTTGTAGCGCTGATTTGCCTTTCCAGGTTGCTTGGTTGGCCAAAAAGGGCGTATGCGTTTTTTCCTGAATATATTCAGGAAAAAACGCATACGCCCTTTTTGGCCAAGGGCATCATTGTCGATGTTTTGCCACTTTTCATGTGCTTTAAAGGCGATTCGAATCTACCTCCTGAAACCTGTTTTCTGCAATTCTGCCTTGCTTTCAAATCCTCTTCGTTGCCTTCCCTCAATATATTTGTGGACGAGAGTTATCATTTATAACTCTGCGGGTTTGTGAATGGCAGTGTCCCTGGCCTTCATTTTTCAACTCGCTTTTTTGGGTGCTGGCCGCAAAAGCGCGGGATTGCCTCAGGCCCTATTCTGCTTCTGGGCGGCAGGCTGAGCCTGTGGTTAATTCTTCTTCCTTATGGGAAAATAGAGTGACCTGTGCCTGTCCCAACACCTAGATCTAGTCTCTCATTGGTTGCCCCTCTTCCCTTTCACCCTCAGGACAAATCGCAACCTGTACGGAACAGGAGGTTAAAGGTGCTGATTCTCCAAGTAGGGAGATTGCTAGTAAAGTAGCTGGAATGGCGAACCCGAACACAAGGAGATGAGAAATGAGGTGCGTTTTAGAAACCTTTCAAAATCACACGGTGTACCATCTTCTGGGTTTCTCATGCATGTTTTCGATGTAGGAAGATGCCCTTGAACCTGGAGATATGGGACCCATGGAATGGGTACCACGCAGTATTACTTTAAAGGGTCTGCGTTTGCTCACCCAACCTCACCCAACCTCTCAGCCCCAAGAGTGTCCACCCTTATGTCTCATCCATCTGTGGGTCTAGATATGGTCAATCCAGGTTGCATCACAGCCTCTGAACGAATTTTGTAAGAATTTCTCTCTCTTTCACTGTCTTTGTTTTACGGGTTTTTAAAAGTAATTTATTTTTATAATGGGGTTTAGCTGCTTTTCACGGCTGTGTTTATGAGGCTTTACAACCACTTGACTCACTTCCAGAGAGATATCAATACATAGGTTTTATGATTCTTATTAGTTACATATGTTCTTGTGCGGTGAATAGGGGGTGTTGAGTCCAGTTCACTGAGCAAGGAGTAGGTCTTGTCTATTACATATTGGGTGTATGGAACGGTATCTGAGCGAATTTGAAACCCTTGTTTTATGCATCACCCCACCTCACCTTTCCCGTTAAGCAGCCATAAAGTATTTTCTAAACGTGAGACTCTATTCTGTTTTGTAATTCAGTTCAAGTGTAGCGGTTTTTACATTCCCTCTATAAGTGATAGCTTATGATAAGTGTCTTTTTCTGTGTGACTTATTTCACTTAGAATCGTCGTACCTAAATCCACTCATCTTGCTTCTACTAGCTTTATGACATTGATTTCATGTCTGAGGGATATTCCATTGTACATAAGGACCACAGCCTCTTTATCCATTTTTCTCTTTCCTGAGATATTTAAGGTGTCATGAAGTGGAGGTTCTTGTCAACAGAGCAGCCCTAAACTTTGTGGTGCCTGTGTCTTGCTGATTTTTAGTTTTCCCATTTTATACGACCACGAGTGGACGTGCCCTATGCTCCCTAAGCTGTGTTTTTTCGATGTTTCAGGACACACCGTACACTTCTCCAGAGTGGCTGTTGTCAATTTACATCCCGCCCATCAGCGTAGCAAGGCTGCCATTTCTCCATGGCCTGTCCTGCATTTCTGGTTTTGACACTTTTTGCAGCATGGCCCTTTTGACCGATGGGAAGCGAGACTTCCTTGTAGCACTGATTTGCCTTTCCAGGTTGCTTGGTTGGCCAAAAAGGGCGTATGCGTGTTTTCCTGAATATATTCAGGAAAACACGCATACGCCCTTTTTGGCCAAGGGCATCATTGTCGATGTTTTGCCACTTTTCATGTGCTTTAAAGGCGATTCGAATCTACCTCCTGAAACCTGTTTCCTGCAATTCTGCCTTGCTTTCAAATCCTCTTCGTTGCCTTCCCTCAATATATTTTTGGACGAGAGTTATCATTTATAACTCTGCGGGTTTGTGAATGGCCGTGTATCTGGGCTCCATTTTTCAACTCGCTTTTTTGGGTGCTGGCCGCAATAGCACGGGATTCCCTCAGGCCCTATTCTGCTTCTGGGCGGCAGGCTGAGCCTGTGGTTAATTCTTCTTCCTGATGGGAAAATAGAGTGACCTGTGCCTGTCCCCACACCTAGATCTAGTCTCTCATTGGTTGCCCCTCTTCCCTTTCATCGTCAGGACAAATTGCATCCTGCACGGAACAGGAGGTTAAAGGTGCTGATTCTCCAAGTACGGAGATTGTTAGTAAAGTAGCTGGAATGGCGAACCCGAACACAAGGAGATGAGAAATAAGGTGCTTTTAGAAACCTTTCAAAATCACACGGTGTACCATCTTCTGGGTTTCTCATGCATGATTTCGATGTAGGAAGATGCCCTTGAACCTGGAGATTTGGGACCCATGGGATGGGTACCACGCAGTATTACTTTAAAGTGTCTGCGTTTGCTCACCCAACCTCTCAGCCCCAAGAGTGTCCACCCTTATGTCTCATCCAGCTGTGGGTCTAGATATGGTCAATCCAGGTTGCATCACAGCCTCTGAACGAATTTTGTAAGAATTACTCTCTCTTTCACTGTCTTTGTTTTACGGGTTTTTAAAAGTAATTTATTTTTATAATGGGGTTTAGCTGCTTTTCACGGCTGTGTTTATGAGGCTTTACAACCACTTGACTCACTTCCAGAGAGATATCAATACATAGGTTTTATGATTCTTATTAGTTACATATATTCTTGTGCGGTGAATAGGGGTTGTTGAGTCCAGTTCACTGAGCAAGGAGTAGGTCTTGTCTATTACATATTGGGTGTATGGAACGGTATCTGAGCGAATTTGAAACCCTTGTTTTATGCATCACCCCACCTCACCTTTTCCGTTAAGCAGCCATAATATATTTTCTAAACGTGAGACTCTGTTCTGTTCTGTAATTCAGTTCAAGTGTAGCGGTTTTTACATTCCCTCTATAAGTGATAGCTTATGATAAGTGTCTTTTTCTGTGTGACTTATTTCACTTAGAATCGTCGTACCTAAGTCCACTCATCTTGCTTCTACTAGCCTTATGACATTGATTTCATGTCTGAGTGATATTCCATTGTACATAAGGACCACAACTTCTTTATCCATTTTTCTCTTTCCTGGGATATTTAAGGTGTCATGAAGTGGAGGTTCTTGTCAACAGAGCAGCCCTAAACTTTGGGGTGCCTGTGTCTTGATGATTTTTAGTTTTCCCAATATATACGCCCATGAGTGGACGTGCCCTATGTTCCCTAAGCTGTGTTTTTTCGATTTTTCAGGACACACCGTACACTTCTCCAGTGTGGCTGTTAGCAATTTACATCCCGCCCATTAGCGTAGCAAGGCTGCCATTTCTCCATGGCCTGTCCTGCATTTCTGGTTTTGACACTTTTTGCAGCATGGCCCTTTTGACCGATGGGAAGCGAGACTTCTTTGTAGCGCTGATTTGCCTTTCCAGGTTGCTTGGTTGGCCAAAAAGGGCGTATGCGTTTTTTCCTGAATATATTCAGGAAAAAACGCATACGCCCTTTTTGGCCAAGGGCATCATTGTCGATGTTTTGCCACTTTTCATGTGCTTTAAAGGCGATTCGTATCTACCTCCTGAAACCTGTTTCCTGCAATTCTGCCTTGCTTTCAAATCCTCTTCGTTGCCTTCCCTCAATATATTTGTGGACGAGAGTTATCATTTATAACTCTGCGGGTTTGTGAATGGCAGTGTCCCTGGCCTTCATTTTTCAACTCGCTTTTTTGGGTGCTGGCCGCAAAAGTGCGGGATTGCCTCAGGCCCTATTCTGCTTCTGGGCGGCAGGCTGAGCCTGTGGTTAATTCTTCTTCCTGATGGGAAAATAGAGTGACCTGTGCCTGTCCCAACACCTAGATCTAGTCTCTCATTGGTTGCCCCTCTTCCCTTTCACCCTCAGGACAAATCGCAACCTGTACGGAACAGGAGGTTAAAGGTGCTGATTCTCCCAGTAGGGAGATTGCTAGTAAAGTAGCTGGAATGGCGAACCCGAACACAAGGAGATGAGAAATGAGGTGCGTTTTAGAAATCTTTCAAAATCACACGGTGTACCATCTTCTGGGTTTCTCATGCATGTTTTCGATGTAGGAAGATGCCCTTGAACCTGGAGATATGGGACCCATGGGATGGGTACCACGCAGTATTACTTTAAAGGGTGTGCGTTTGCTCACCCAACCTCACCCAACCTCTCAGCCCCAAGAGTGTCCACCCTTATGTCTCATCCAGCTGTGGGTCTAGATATGGTCAATCCAGGTTGCATCACAGCCTCTGAACGAATTTTGTAAGAATTTCTCTCTCTTTCACTGTCTTTGTTTTACGGGTTTTTAAAAGTAATTTATTTTTATAATGGGGTTTAGCTGCTTTTCACGGCTGTGTTTATGAGGCTTTACAACCACTTGACTCACTTCCAGAGAGATATCAATACATAGGTTTTATGATTCTTATTAGTTACATATATTCTTGTGCGGTGAATAGGGGGTGTTGAGTCCAGTTCACTGAGCAAGGAGTAGGTCTTGTCTATTACATATTGGGTGTATGGAACGGTATCTGAGCGAATTTGAAACCCTTGTTTTATGCATCACCCCACCTCACCTTTCCCGTTAAGCAGCCATAAAGTATTTTCTAAACGTGAGACTCTATTCTGTTTTGTAATTCAGTTCAAGTGTAGCGGTTTTTACATTCCCTCTATAAGTGATAGCTTATGATAAGTGTCTTTTTCTGTGTGACTTATTTCACTTAGAATCGTCGTACCTAAATCCACTCATCTTGCTTCTACTAGCTTTATGACATTGATTTCATGTCTGAGTGATATTCCATTGTACATAAGGACCACAGCCTCTTTATCCATTTTTCTCTTTCCTGAGATATTTAAGGTGTCATGAAGTGGAGGTTCTTGTCAACAGAGCAGCCCTAAACTTTGTGGTGCCTGTGTCTTGCTGATTTTTAGTTTTCCCAATTTATACGCCCATGAGTGGACGTGCCCTATGCTCCCTAAGCTGTGTTTTTTCGATGTTTCAGGACACACCGTACACTTCTCCAGAGTGGCTGTTGGCAATTTACATCCCGCCCATCAGCGTAGCAAGGCTGCCATTTCTCCATGGCCTGTCCTGCATTTCTGGTTTTGACACTTTTTGCAGCATGGCCCTTTTGACCGATGGGAAGCGAGACTTCCTTGTAGCGCTGATTTGCCTTTCCAGGTTGCTTGGTTGGCCAAAAAGGGCGTATGCGTGTTTTCCTGAATATATTCAGGAAAATACGCATACGCCCTTTTTGGCCAAGGGCATCATTGTCGATGTTTTGCCACTTTTCATGTGCTTTAAAGGCGATTCGAATCTACCTCCTGAAACCTGTTTCCTGCAATTCTGCCTTGCTTGCAAATCCTCTTCGTTGCCTTCCCTCAATATATTTGTGGACGAGAGTTATCATTTATAACTCTGCGGTTTTGTGAATGGCCGTGTATCTGGGCTCCATTTTTCAACTCGCTTTTTTGGGTGCTGGCCGCAATAGCACGGGATTCCCTCAGGCCCTATTCTGCTTCTGGGCGGCAGGCTGAGCCTGTGGTTAATTCTTCTTCCTGATGGGAAAATAGAGTGACCTGTGCCTGTCCCCACACCTAGATCTAGTCTCTCATTGGTTGCCCCTCTTCCCTTTCATCGTCAGGACAAATTGCATCCTGCACGGAACAGGAGGTTAAAGGTGCTGATTCTCCAAGTACGGAGATTGTTAGTAAAGTAGCTGGAATGGCGAACCCGAACACAAGGAGATGAGAAATAAGGTGCTTTTAGAAACCTTTCAAAATCACACGGTGTACCATCTTCTGGGTTTCTCATGCATGATTTCGATGTAGGAAGATGCCCTTGAACCTGGAGATTTGGGACCCATGGGATGGGTACCACGCAGTATTACTTTAAAGTGTCTGCGTTTGCTCACCCAACCTCACCCAACCTCTCAGCCCCAAGAGTGTCCACCCTTATGTCTCATCCAGCTGTGGGTCTAGATATGGTCAATCCAGGTTGCATCACAGCCTCTGAACGAATTTTGTAAGAATTACTCTCTCTTTCACTGTCTTTGTTTTACGGGTTTTTAAAAGTAATTTATTTTTATAATGGGGTTTAGCTGCTTGTCACGGCTGTGTTTATGCGGCTTTACACCCACTTGACTCACTTCCAGACAGATATCAATAAATAGGTTTTAAGATTCTTACTAGTCACATATAGTCTGGTGCCGTGAATAGGGGGTGTTGAGTCCAGTTCACTGAGGAAGGAGTTGGTCTTTTCTATTACATATTGGGTGTATGGAATGGTATCTGAGCGAATTTGAAACCCTTGTTTTATGCATCACCCCACCTCACCTTTTCCGTTAAGCAGCCATAATGTATTTTCTAAACGTGAGACACTGTTCTGTTTTGTAATTCAGTTCAAGTGTAGCGGTTTTTACATTCCCTCTATAAGTGATAGCTTATGATAAGAGTCTTTTTCTGTGTGACTTATTTCACTTAGAATCGTCGTGCCTAAATCCACTCATCTTTCTTCTACTAGCCTTATGACATTGATTTTATGTCTGAGTGATATTCCAGTGTACATAAGGTCCACAACTTCTTTATCCATTTTTCTCTATCCTGGGATATTTAAGGTGTCATGAAGTGGAGGTTCTTTTCAACAGAGCAGCCCTAAACTTTGCGGTGCCTGTGTCTTGCTGATTTTTAGTTTTCCCAATTTATACGCCCATGAGTGGACGTGCCCTATGCTCCATAAGCTGTGTTTTTTCGATGTTTCAGGACACACCGTACACTTCTCCAGAGTGGCTGTTGGCAATTTACATCCCGCCCATCAGCGTAGCAAGGCTGCCATTTCTCCATGGCCTGTTCTGCATTTCTGGTTTTGACACTTTTTGCAGCATAGCCCTTTTGACCGATGGGAAGCGAGACTTCCTTGTAGCGCTGATTTGCCTTTCCAGGTTGCTTGGTTGGCCAAAAAGGGTGTATGCGTGTTTTCCTGAATATATTCAAGAAAAAACGCATACGCCCTTTTTGGCCAAGGGCATCATTGTCGATGTTTTGCCACTTTTCATGTGCTTTAAAGGCGATTCGTATCTACCTCCTGAAACCTGTTTCCTGCAATTCTGCCTTGCTTTCAAATCCTCTTCGTTGCCTTCCCTCAAAATATTTGTGGACGAGAGTTATCATGTATAACTCTGCGGGTTTGTGAATGGCAGTGTCCGTGGGCTCCATTTTTCAACTTGCTTTTTTGGGTGCTGGCCGCAAAAGCGCGGGACTGCCTCAGGATCTATTCAGGTTCCGGGGGGCAGGATGAGCCTGTGGTTAATTCTTCTTCCTGATGGGAAAATAGACTGAACTCTGCCTGTCCCAACACCTAAATCTAGTCTCTCATTGGTTGCCCCTCTTCCCTTTCATCCTCAGGACAAATTGCAACCTGTACGGAAGAGGAGGTTAAAGGTGCTGATTCTCCCAGTAGGGAGATTGCTAGTAAAGTAGCTGGAATGGCGAACCCGAACACAAGGAGATGAGAAATGAGGTGCGTTTTAGAAACCTTTCAAAATCACACGGTGTACCATCTTCTGGTTTCTCATGCATGTTTTCGATGTAGGAAGATGCCCTTGAACCTGGAGATTGGGGACCCATGGGATGCGTACCACGCAGTATTACTTTAAAGGGTCTGCATTTGCTCACCCAACCTCACCCAAACTCTCAGCCCCAAGAGAGTCCACCCTTATGTCTCATCCAGCTGTGGGTCTAGATATGGTCAATCCAGGTTGCATCACAGCCTATGAACGAATTTTGTAAGAATTTATCTCTCTTTCACTGTCTTTGTTTTACGGGTTTTTAAAAGTAATTTATTTTTATAATGGGGTTTAGCTGCTTTTCACGGCTGTGTTTATGCGGCTTTACACCCACTTGACTCACTTCCAGACAGATATCAATACATAGGTTTTAAGATTCTTACTAGTCACATATAGTCTGGTGCCGTGAATAGGGGGTGTTGAGTCCAGTTCACTGAGGAAGGAGTTGGTCTTTTCTATTACATATTGGGTGTATGGAATGTTATCTGAGCGAATTTTAAACCCTTGTTTTATGCATCACCCCACCTCACCTTTTCCGTTAAGCAGCCATAATGTATTTTCTAAACGTGAGACACTGTTCTGTTTTGTAATTCAGTTCAAGTGTAGCGGTTTTTACATTCCCTCTATAAGTGATAGCTTATGATAAGAGTCTTTTTCTGTGTGACTTATTTCACTTAGAAACGTCGTGCCTAAATCCACTCATCTTTCTTCTACTAGCCTTATGACATTGATTTTATGTCTGAGTGATATTCCAGTGTACATAAGGTCCACAACTTCTTTATCCATTTTTCTCTATCCTGGGATATTTAAGGTGTCATGAAGTGGAGGTTCTTGTCAACAGAGCAGCCCTAAACTTTGCGTTGCCTGTGTCTTGCTGATTTTTAGTTTTCCCAATTTATACGCCCATGAGTGGACGTGCCCTATGCTCCATAAGCTGTGTTTTTTCGATGTTTCAGGACACACCGTACACTTCTCCAGAGTGGCTGTTGGCAATTTACATCCCGCCCATCAGCGTAGCAAGGCTGCCATTTCTCCATGGCCTGTCCTGCATTTCTGGTTTTGACACTTTTTGCAGCATAGCCCTTTTGACCGATGGGAAGCGAGACTTCCTTGTAGCGCTGATTTGCCTTTCCAGGTTGCTTGGTTGGCCAAAAAGGGCGTATGCGTGTTTTCCTGAATATATTCAGGAAAACACGCATACGCCTTTTTTGGCCAAGGTCATCATTGTCGATGTTTTGCCACTTTTCATGTGCTTTAAAGGCGATTCGAATCTACCTCCTGAAACCTGTTTCCTGCAATTCTGCCTTGCTTTCAAATCCTCTTCGTTGCCTTCCCTCAATATATTTGTGGACGAGTGTTATCATTTATAACTCTGCGGGTTTGTGAATGGCAGTGTCCCTGGCCTTCATTTTTCAACTCGCTTTTTTGGGTGCTGGCCGCAAAAGCGTTGGATTGCCTCAGGCCCTATTCTGCTTCTGGGCGGCAGGCTGAGCCTGTGGTTAATTCTTCTTCCTGATGGGAAAATAGAGTGACCTGTGCCTGTCCCAACACCTAGATCTAGTCTCTCATTGGTTGCCCCTCTTCCCTTTCACCCTCAGGACAAATCGCAACCTGTACGGAACAGGAGGTTAAAGGTGCTGATTCTCCAAGTAGGGAGATTGCTAGTAAAGTAGCTGGAATGGCGAACCCGAACACAAGGAGATGAGAAATGAGGTGCGTTTTAGAAACCTTTCAAAATCACACGGTGTACCATCTTCTGGGTTTCTCATGCATGTTTTCGATGTAGGAAGATGCCCTTGAACCTGGAGATATGGGACCCATGGAATGGGTACCACGCAGTATTACTTTAAAGGGTCTGCGTTTGCTCACCCAACCTCACCCAACCTCTCAGCCCCAAGAGTGTCCACCCTTATGTCTCATCCAGCTGTGGGTCTAGATATGGTCAATCCAGGTTGCATCACAGCCTCTGAACGAATTTTGTAAGAATTTCTCTCTCTTTCACTGTCTTTGTTTTACGGGTTTTTAAAAGTAATTTATTTTTATAATGGGTTTTAGCTGCTTTTCACGGCTGTGTTTATGAGGCTTTACAACCACTTGACTCACTTCCTGAGAGATATCAATACATAGGTTTTATGATTCTTATTAGTTACATATATTCTTGTGCGGTGAATAGGGTGTGTTGAGTCCAGTTCACTGAGCAAGGAGTAGGTCTTGTCTATTACATATTGGGTGTATGGAACGGTATCTGAGCGAATTTGAAACCCTTGTTTTATGCATCACCCCACCTCACCTTTCCCGTTAAGCAGCCATAAAGTATTTTCTAAACGTGAGACTCTATTCTGTTTTGTAATTCAGTTCAAGTGTAGCGGTTTTTACATTCCCTCTATAAGTGATAGCTTATGATAAGTGTCTTTTTCTGTGTGACTTATTTCACTTAGAATCGTCGTACCTAAATCCACTCATCTTGCTTCTACTAGCTTTATGACATTGATTTCATGTCTGAGGGATATTCCATTGTACATAAGGACCACAGCCTCTTTATCCATTTTTCTCTTTCCTGAGATATTTAAGGTGTCATGAAGTGGAGGTTCTTGTCAACAGAGCAGCCCTAAACTTTGTGGTGCCTGTGTCTTGCTGATTTTTAGTTTTCCCATTTTATACGACCACGAGTGGACGTGCCCTATGCTCCCTAAGCTGTGTTTTTTCGATGTTTCAGGACACACCGTACACTTCTCCAGAGTGGCTCTTGGCAATTTACATCCCGCCCATCAGCGTAGCAAGGCTGCCATTTCTCCATGGCCTGTCCTGCATTTCTGGTTTTGACACTTTTTGCAGCATGGCCCTTTTGACCGATGGGAAGCGAGACTTCCTTGTAGCACTGATTTGCCTTTCCAGGTTGCTTGGTTGGCCAAAAAGGGCGTATGCGTGTTTTCCTGAATATATTCAGGAAAACACGCATACGCCCTTTTTGGCCAAGGGCATCATTGTCGATGTTTTGCCACTTTTCATGTGCTTTAAAGGCGATTCGAATCTACCTCCTGAAACCTGTTTCCTGCAATTCTGCCTTGCATTCAAATCCTCTTCGTTGCCTTCCCTCAATATATTTTTGGACGAGAGTTATCATTTATAACTCTGCGGGTTTGTGAATGGCCGTGTATCTGGGCTCCATTTTTCAACTCGCTTTTTTGGGTGCTGGCCGCAATAGCACGGGATTCCCTCAGGCCCTATTCAGGTTCCGGGGGGCAGGCTGAGCCTGTGGTTAATTCTTCTTCCTGATGGGAAAATAGAGTGACCTGTGCCTGTCCCCACACCTAGATCTAATCTCTCATTGGTTGCCCCTCTTCCCTTTCATCGTCAGGACAAATTGCATCCTGCACGGAACAGGAGGTTAAAGGTGCTGATTCTCCAAGTACGGAGATTGTTAGTAAAGTAGCTGGAATGGCGAACCCGAACACAAGGAGATGAGAAATAAGGTGCTTTTAGAAACCTTTCAAAATCACACGGTGTACCATCTTCTGGGTTTCTCATGCATGATTTCGATGTAGGAAGATGCCCTTGAACCTGGAGATTTGGGACCCATGGGATGGGTACCACGCAGTATTACTTTAAAGTGTCTGCGTTTGCTCACCCAACCTCTCAGCCCCAAGAGTGTCCACCCTTATGTCTCATCCAGCTGTGGGTCTAGATATGGTCAATCCAGGTTGCATCACAGCCTCTGAACGAATTTTGTAAGAATTACTCTCTCTTTCACTGTCTTTGTTTTACGGGTTTTTAAAAGTAATTTATTTTTATAATGGGGTTTAGCTGCTTTTCACGGCTGTGTTTATGAGGCTTTACAACCACTTGACTCACTTCCAGAGAGATATCAATACATAGGTTTTATGATTCTTACTAGTCACATATATTCTTGTGCGGTGAATAGGGGGTGTTGAGTCCAGTACACTGAGCAAGGAGTAGGTCTTGTCTATTACATATTGGGTGTATGGAACGGTATCTGAGCGAATTTGAAACCCTTGTTTTATGCATCACCCCACCTCACCTTTCCCGTTAAGCAGCCATAATATATTTTCTAAACGTGAGACTCTGTTCTGTTTTGTAATTCAGTTCAAGTGTAGCGGTTTTTACATTCCCTCTATAAGTGATAGCTTATGATAAGTATCTTTTTCTGTGTGACTTATTTCACTTAGAATCGTCGTACCTAAGTCCACTCATCTTGCTTCTACTAGCCTTATGACATTGATTTCATGTCTGAGTGATATTCCATTGTACATAAGGACCACAACTTCTTTATCCATTTTTCTCTTTCCTGGGATATTTAAGGTGTCATGAAGTGGAGGTTCTTGTCAACAGAGCAGCCCTAAACTTTGGGGTGCCTGTGTCTTGATGATTTTTAGTTTTCCCAATATATACGCCCATGAGTGGACGTGCCCTATGTTACCTAAGCTGTGTTTTTTCGATTTTTCAGGACACACCGTACACTTCTCCAGTGTGGCTGTTAGCAATTTACATCCCGCCCATTAGCGTAGCAAGGCTGCCATTTCTCCATGGCCTGTCCTGCATTTCTGGTTTTGACACTTTTTGCAGCATGGCCCTTTTGACCGATGGGAAGCGAGACTTCTTTGTAGCGCTGATTTGCCTTTCCAGGTTGCTTGGTTGGCCAAAAAGGGCGTATGCGTTTTTTCCTGAATATATTCAGGAAAAAACGCATACGCCCTTTTTGGCCAAGGGCATCATTGTCGACGTTTTGCCACTTTTCATGTGCTTTAAAGGCGATTCGAATCTACCTCCTGAAACCTGTTTCCTGCAATTCTGCCTTGCTTTCAAATCCTCTTCGTTGCCTTCCCTCAATATATTTGTGGACGAGAGTTATCATTTATAACGCTGCGGGTTTGTGAATGGCAGTGTCCCTGGCCTTCATTTTTCAACTCGCTTTTTTGGGTGCTGGCCGCAAAAGCGCGGGATTGCCTCAGGCCCTATTCTGCTTCTGGGCGGCAGGCTGAGCCTGTGGTTAATTCTTCTTCCTGATGGGAAAATAGAGTGACCTGTGCCTGTCCCAACACCTAGATCTAGTCTCTCATTGGTTGCCCCTCTTCCCGGTCACCCTCAGGACAAATCGCAACCTGTACGGAACAGGAGGTTAAAGGTGCTGATTCTCCAAGTAGGGAGATTGCTAGTAAAGTAGCTGGAATGGCGAACCCGAACACAAGGAGATGAGAAATGAGGTGCGTTTTAGAAACCTTTCAAATTCACACGGTGTACCATCTTCTGGGTTTCTCATGCATGTTTTCGATGTAGGAAGATGCCCTTGAACCTGGAGATATGGGACCCATGGGATGGGTACCACGCAGTATTACTTTAAAGGGTCTGCGTTTGCTCACCCAACCTCACCCAACCTCTCAGCCCCAAGAGTGTCCACCCTTATGTCTCATCCAGCTGTGGGTCTAGATATGGTCAATCCAGGTTGCATCACAGCCTCTGAACGAATTTTGTAAGAATTTCTCTCTCTTTCACTGTCTTTGTTTTACGGGTTTTTAAAAGTAATTTATTTTTATAATGGGGTTTAGCTGCTTTTCACGGCTGTGTTTATGAGGCTTTACAACCACTTGACTCACTTCCAGAGAGATATCAATACATAGGTTTTATGATTCTTATTAGTTACATATATTCTTGTGCGGTGAATAGGGGGTGTTGAGTCCAGTTCACTTAGCAAGGAGTAGGTCTTGTCTATTACATATTGGGTGTATGGAACGGTATCTGAGCGAATTTGAAACCCTTGTTTTATGCATCACCCCACCTCACCTTTCCCGTTAAGCAGCCATAAAGTATTTTCTAAACGTGAGACTCTATTCTGTTTTGTAATTCAGTTCAAGTGTAGCGGTTTTTACATTCCCTCTATAAGTGATAGCTTATGATAAGTGTCTTTTTCTGTGTGACTTATTTCACTTAGAATCGTCGTACCTAAATCCACTCATCTTGCTTCTACTAGCTTTATGACATTGATTTCATGTCTGAGTGATATTCCATTGTACATAAGGACCACAGCCTCTTTATCCATTTTTCTCTTTCCTGAGATATTTAAGGTGTCATGAAGTGGAGGTTCTTGTCAACAGAGCAGCCCTAAACTTTGTGGTGCCTGTGTCTTGCTGATTTTTAGTTTTCCCAATTTATACGCCCACGAGTGGACGTGCCCTATGCTCCCTAAGCTGTGTTTTTTCGATGTTTCAGGACACACCATACACTTCTCCAGAGTGGCTGTTGGCAATTTACATCCCGCCCATCAGCGTAGCAAGGCTGCCATTTCTCCATGGCCTGTCCTGCATTTCTGGTTTTGACACTTTTTGCAGCATGGCCCTTTTGACCGATGGGAAGCGAGACTTCCTTGTAGCACTGATTTGCCTTTCCAGGTTGCTTGGTTGGCCAAAAAGGGTGTATGCGTGTTTTCCTGAATATATTCAGGAAAAAACGCATACGCCCTTTTTGGCCAAGGGCATCATTGTCGATGTTTTGCCACTTTTCATGTGCTTTAAAGGCGATTCGAATCTACCTCCTGAAACCTGTTTCCTGCAATTCTGCCTTGCTTTCAAATCCTCTTCGTTGCCTTCCCTCAATATATTTGTGGACGAGAGTTATCATTTATAACTCTGCGGGTTTGTAAATGGCCGTGTATCTGGGCTCCATTTTTCAACTCGCTTTTTTGGGTGCTGGCCGCAATAGCACGGGATTCCCTCAGGCCCTATTCTGCTTCTGGGCGGCAGGCTGAGCCTGTGGTTAATTCTTCTTCCTGATGGGAAAATAGAGTGACCTGTGCCTGTCCCCACACCTAGATCTAGTCTCTCATTGGTTGCCCCTCTTCCCTTTCATCGTCAGGACAAATTGCATCCTGCACGGAACAGGAGGTTAAAGGTGCTGATTCTCCAAGTACGGAGATTGTTAGTAAAGTAGCTGGAATGGCGAACCCGAACACAAGGAGATTTGAAATAAGGTGCTTTTAGAAACCTTTCAAAATCACACTGTGTACCATCTTCTGGGTTTCTCATGCATGATTTCGATGTAGGAAGATGCCCTTGAACCTGGAGATTTGGGACCCATGGGATGGGTACCACGCAGTATTACTTTAAAGTGTCTGCGTTTGCTCACCCAACCTCACCCAACCTCTAAGCCCCAAAAGTGTCCACCCTTATGTCTCATCCAGCTGTGGGTCTAGATATGGTCAATCCAGGTTGCATCACAGCCTCTGAACGAATTTTGTAAGAATTACTCTCTCTTTCACTGTCTTTGTTTTACGGGTTTTTAAAAGTAATTTATTTTTATAATGGGGTTTAGCTGCTTTTCACGGCTGTGTTTATGAGGCTTTACAACCACTTGACTCACTTCCAGAGAGATATCAATACATAGGTTTTATGATTCTTACTAGTCACATATATTCTTGTGCGGTGAATAGGGGGTGTTGAGTCCAGTACACTGAGCAAGGAGTAGGTCTTATCTATTACATATTGGGTGTATGGAACGGTATCTGAGCGAATTTGAAACCCTTGTTTTATGCATCACCCCACCTCACCTTTCCCGTTAAGCAGCCATAGTGTGTTTTGTAAACGTGAGACTCTGTTCTGTTTTGTAATTCAGTTCAAGTGTAGCGGTTTTTACATTCCCTCTGTAAGTGATAGCTTATGATAAGTATCTTTTTCTGTGTGACTTATTTCACTTAGCATCGTCGTACCTAAATCCACTCATCTTGCTTCTACTAGCCTTATGACATTGATTTCATGTCTGAGTGATATTCCATTGTACATAAGGACCACAACTTCTTTATCCATTTTTCTCTTTCCTGGGATATTTAAGGTGTCATGAAGTGGAGGTTCTTGTCAACAGAGCAGCCCTAAACTTTCCGGTGCCTGTGTCTTGCTGATTTTTAGTTTTCCCAATTTATACGTCCATGAGTGGACGTGCCCTATGCTCCCTAAGCTGTGTTTTTTCGATGTTTCAGGACACACCGTACACTTCTCCAGAGTGGCTGTTGGCAATTTACATCCCGCCCATCAGCTTAGCAAGGCTGCCATTTCTCCATGGCCTGTCCTGCATTTCTGGTTTTGACACTTTTTGCAGCATGGCCCTTTTGACCGATGGGAAGCGAGACTTCCTTGTAGTGCTGATTTGCCTTTCCAGGTTGCTTGGTTGGCAAAAAAGGGCGTATGCGTTTTTTCCTGAATATATTCAGGAAAAAACGCATACGCCCTTTTTGGCCAAGGGCATCATTGTCGATGTATTGCCACTTTTCATGTGCTTTAATGGCGATTCGTATCTACCTCCTGAAACCTGTTTCCTGCAATTCTGCCTTGCTTTCAAATCCTCTTCGTTGCCTTCCCTCAATATATTTGTGGACGAGAGTTATCATGTATAACTCTGCGGGTTTGTGAATGGCAGTGTCCGTGGGCTCCATTTTTCCACTTGCTTTTTTGGGTGCTGGCCGCAAAAGCGCGGGACTGCCTCAGGCCCTATTCAGGTTCCGGGGGGCAGGATGAGCCTGTGGTTAATTCTTCTTCCTGATGGGAAAATAGACTGACCTGTGCCTGTCCCAACACCTAAATCTTGTCTCTCATTGGTTGCCCCTCTTCCCTTTCATCCTCAGGACAAATTGCAACCTGTACGGAAGAGGAGGTTAAAGGTGCTGATTCTCCCAGTAGGGAGATTGCTAGTAAAGTAGCTGGAATGGCGAACCCGAACACAAGGAGATGAGAAATGAGGTGCGTTTTAGAAACCTTTCAAAATCACACGGTGTACCATCTTCTGGTTTCTCATGCATGTTTTCGATGTAGGAAGATGCCCTTGAACCTGGAGATTGGGGACCCATGGGATGCGTACCACGCAGTATTACTTTAAAGGGTCTGCATTTGCTCACCCAACCTCACCCAAACTCTCAGCCCCAAGAGAGTCCACCCTTATGTCTCATCCAGCTGTGGGTCTAGATATGGTCAATCCAGGTTGCATCACAGCCTCTGAACGAATTTTGTAAGAATTACTCTCTCTTTCACTGTCTTTGTTTTACGGGTTTTTAAAAGTAATTTATTTTTATAATGGGGTTTAGCTGCTTTTCACGGCTGTGTTTATGTGGCTTTACACCCACTTGACTCACTTCCAGACAGATATCAATACATAGGTTTTAAGATTCTTACTAGTCACATATAGTCTGGTGCCGTGAATAGGGGGTGTTGGGTCCAGTTCACTGAGGAAGGAGTTGGTCTTTTCTATTACATATTGGGTGTATGGAATGGTATCTGAGCGAATTTGAAACCCTTGTTTTATGCATCACCCCACCTCACCTTTCCCGTTAAGCAGCCATAATGTATTTTCTAAACGTGAGACACTGTTCTGTTTTGTAATTCAGTTCAAGTGTAGCGGTTTTTACATTCCCTCTATAAGTGATAGCTTATGATACGAGTCTTTTTCTGTGTGACTTATTTCACTTAGAAACGTCGTGCCTAAATCCACTCATCTTTCTTCTACTAGCCTTATGACATTGATTTTATGTCTGAGTGATATTCCAGTGTACATAAGGTCCAAAATTCTTTATCCATTTTTCTCTTTCCTGGGATATTTAAGGTGTCATGAAGTGGAGGTTCTTGTCAACAGAGCAGCCCTAAACTTTGCGGTGCCTGTGTCTTGCTGATTTTTAGTTTTCCCAATTTATACGCCCATGAGTGGACGTGCCCTATGCTCCATAAGCTGTGTTTTTTCGATGTTTCAGGACACACCGTACACTTCTCCAGAGTGGCTGTTGGCAATTTACATCCCGCCCATCAGCGTAGCAAGGCTGCCATTTCTCCA
Organism: Eschrichtius robustus; assembly: GCF_028021215.1. Lineage (NCBI taxonomy): Eukaryota > Metazoa > Chordata > Mammalia > Artiodactyla > Eschrichtiidae > Eschrichtius > Eschrichtius robustus. The sequence goes on along the minus strand of NW_027175712.1, from coordinate 1,193,658 downwards.
TGGCCTGTCCTGCATTTCTGGTTTTGACACTTTTTGCAGCATAGCCCTTTTGACCGATGGGAAGCGAGACTTCCTTGTAGCGCTGATTTGCCTTTACAGGTTGCTTGGTTGGCCAAAAAGGGCGTATGCGTTTTTTCCTGAATATATTCAGGAAAAAAACGCATACGCCCTTTTTGGCCAAGGGCATCATTGTCGATGTTTTGCCACTTTTCATGTGCTTTAAAGGCGATTCGAATCTACCTCCTGAAACCTGTTTCCTGCAATTCTGCCTTGCTTTCAAATCCTCTTCGTTGCCTTCCCTCAATATATTTGTGGACGAGAGTTATCATGTATAACTCTGCGGGTTTGTGAATGGCAGTGTCCGTGGGCTCCATTTTTCAACTTGCTTTTTTGGGTGCTGGCCGCAAAAGCGCGGGACTGCCTCAGGCCCTATTCAGGTTCCGGGGGGCAGGATGAGCCTGTGGTTAATTCTTCTTCCTGATGGGAAAATAGACTGACCTGTGCCTGTCCCAACACCTAGATCTAGTCTCTCATTGGTTGCCCCTCTTCCCTTTCACCCTCAGGACAAATCGCAACCTTTACGGAACAGGAGGTTAAAGGTGCTGATTCTCCAAGTAGGGAGATTGCTAGTAAAGTAGCTGGAATGGTGAACCCGAACACAAGGAGATGAGAAATGAGGTGCGTTTTAGAAACCTTTCAAAATCACACGGTGTACCATCTTCTGGGTTTCCCATGCATGTTTTCGATGTAGGAAGATGCCCTTGAACCTGGAGATATGGGACCCATGGGATGGGTACCACGCAGTATTACTTTAAAGGGTCTGCGTTTGCTCACCCAACCTCACCCAACCTCTCAGCCCCAAGAGTGTCCACCCTTATGTCTCATCCAGCTGTGGGTCTAGATATGGTCAATCCAGGTTGCATCACAGCCTCTGAACGAATTTTGTAAGAATTTATCTCTCTTTCACTGTCTTTGTTTTACGGGTTTTTAAAAGTAATTTATTTTTATAATGGGGTTTAGCTGCTTTTCACGGCTGTGTTTATGAGGCTTTACAACCACTTGACTCACTTCCAGAGAGATATCAATACATAGGTTTTATGATTCTTATTAGTTACATATATTCATGTGCGGTGAATAGGGGGTGTTGAGTCCAGTTCACTGAGCAAGGAGTAGGTCTTGTCTATTACATATTGGGTGTATGGAACGGTATCTGAGCGAATTTGAAACCCTTGTTTTATGCATCACCCCACCTCACCTTTCCCGTTAAGCAGCCATAAAGTATTTTCTAAACGTGAGACTCTATTCTGTTTTGTAATTCAGTTCAAGTGTAGAGGTTTTTACATTCCCTCTATAAGTGATGGCTTATGATAAGTGTCTTTTTCTGTGTGACTTATTTCACTTAGAATCGTCGTACCTAAATCCACTCATCTTGCTTCTACTAGCTTTATGACATTGATTTCATGTCTGAGTGATATCCCATTGTACATAAGGACCACAGCTTCTTTATCCATTTTTCTCTTTCCTGAGATATTTAAGGTGTCATGAAGTGGAGGTTCTTGTCAACAGAGCAGCCCTAAACTTTGTGGTGCCTGTGTCTTGCTGATTTTTAGTTTTCCCAATTTATACGCCCATGAGTGGACGTGCCCTATGCTCCCTAAGCTGTGTTTTTTCGATGTTTCAGGACACACCGTACACTTCTCCAGAGTGGCTGTTGGCAATTTACATCCCGCCCATCAGCGTAGCAAGGCTGCCATTTCTCCATGGCCTGTCCTGCATTTCTGGTTTTGACACTTTTTGCAGCATGGCCCTTTTGACCGATGGGAAGCGAGACTTCCTTGTAGCACTGATTTGCCTTTCCAGGTTGCTTGGTTGGCCAAAAAGGGCGTATGCGTGTTTTCCTGAATATATTCAGGAAAAAACGCATACGCCCTTTTTGGCCAAGGGCATCATTGTCGATGTTTTGCCACTTTTCATGTGCTTTAAAGGCGATTCGAATCTACCTCCTGAAACCTGTTTCCTGCAATTCTGCCTTGCTTTCAAATCCTCTTCGTTGCCTTCCCTCAATATATTTGTGGACGAGAGTTATCATTTATAACTCTGCGGGTTTGTGAATGGCCGTGTATCTGGGCTCCATTTTTCAACTCGCTTTTTTGGGTGCTGGCCGCAATAGCACGGGATTCCCTCAGGCCCTATTCTGCTTCTGGGCGGCAGACTGAGCCTGTGGTTAATTCTTCTTCCTGATGGGAAAATTGAGTGACCTGTACCTGTCCCCACACCTAGATCTAGTCTCTCATTGGTTGCCCCTCTTCCCTTTCATCGTCAGGACAAATTGCATCCTGCACGGAACAGGAGGTTAAAGGTGCTGATTCTCCAAGTACGGAGATTGTTAGTAAAGTAGCTGGAATGGAGAACCCGAACACAAGGAGATGAGAAATAAGGTGCTTTTAGAAACCTTTCAAAATCACACGGTGTACCATCTTCTGGGTTTCTCATGCATGATTTCGATGTAGGAAGATGCCCTTGAACCTGGAGATTTGGGACCCATGGGATGGGTACCACGCAGTATTACTTTAAATTGTCTGCGTTTGCTCACCCAATCTCACCCAACCTCTCAGCCCCAAGAGTGTCCACCCTTATGTCTCATCCAGCTGTGGGTCTAGATATGGTCAATCCAGGTTGCATCACAGCCTCTGAACGAATTTTGTAAGAATTACTCTCTCTTTCACTGTCTTTGTTTTACGGGTTTTTAAAAGTAATTTATTTTTATAATGGGGTTTAGCTGCTTTTCACGGCTGTGTTTATGAGGCTTTACAACCACTTGACTCACTTCCAGAGAGATATCAATACATAGGATTTATGATTCTTATTTGTCACATATATTCTTGTGCGGTGAATAGGGGGTGTTGAGTCCAGTACACTGAGCAAGGAGTAGGTCTTGTCTATTACATATTGGGTGTATGGAACGGTATCTGAGCGAATTTGAAACCCTTGTTTTATGCATCACCCCACCTCACCTTTCCCGTTAAGCAGCCATAATATATTTTCTAAACGTGAGACTCTGTTCTGTTTTGTAATTCAGTTCAAGTGTAGCGGTTTTTACATTCCCTCTATAAGTGATAGCTTATGATAAGTGTCTTTTTCTGTGTGACTTATTTCACTTAGAATCGTCGTACCTAAGTCCACTCATCTTGCTTCTACTAGCCTTATGACATTGATTTCATGTCTGAGTGATATTCCATTGTACATAAGGACCACAACTTCTTTATCCATTTTTCTCTTTCCTGGGATATTTAAGGTGTCATGAAGTGGAGGTTCTTGTCAACAGAGCAGCCCAAAACTTTGGGGTGCCTGTGTCTTGATGATTTTTAATTTTCCCAATATATACGCCCATGAGTGGACGTGCCCTATGTTCCCTAAGCTGTGTTTTTTCGATTTTTCAGGACACACCGTACACTTCTCCAGTGTGGCTGTTAGCAATTTACATCCCGCCCATTAGCGTAGCAAGGCTGCCATTTCTCCATGGCCTGTCCTGCATTTCTGGTTTTGACACTTTTTGCAGCATGGCCCTTTTGACCGATGGGAAGCGAGACTTCTTTGTAGCGCTGATTTGCCTTTCCAGGTTGCTTGGTTGGCCAAAAAGGGCGTATGCGTTTTTTCCTGAATATATTCAGGAAAAAACGCATACGCCCTTTTTGGCCAAGGGCATCATTGTCGACGTTTTGCCACTTTTCATGTGCTTTAAAGGCGATTCGAATCTACCTCCTGAAACCTGTTTCCTGCAATTCTGCCTTGCTTTCAAATCCTCTTCGTTGCCTTCCCTCAATATATTTGTGGACGAGAGTTATCATTTATAACTCTGCGGGTTTGTAAATGGCCGTGTATCTGGGCTCCATTTTTCAACTCGCTTTTTTGGGTGCTGGCCGCAATAGCACGGGATTCCCTCAGGCCCTATTCTGCTTCTGGGCGGCAGGCTGAGCCTGTGGTTAATTCTTCTTCCTGATGGGAAAATAGAGTGACGTGTGCCTGTCCCAACACCTAGATCTAGTCTCTCATTGGTTGCCCCTCTTCCCTTTCACCCTCAGGACAAATCGCAACCTGTACGGAACAGGAGGTTAAAGGTGCTGATTCTCCAAGTTGGGAGATTGCTAGTAAAGTAGCTGGAATGGTGAACCCGAACACAAGGAGATGAGCAATGAGGTGCGTTTTAGAAACCTTTCAAAATCACACGGTGTACCATCTTCTGGGTTTCTCATGCATGTTTTCGATGTAGGAAGATGCCCTTGAAACTGGAGATTTGGGACCCATGGGATGGGTACCACGCAGTATTACTTTAAAGGGTCTGCGTTTGCTCACCCAACCTCACCCAACCTCTCAGCTCCAAGAGTGTCCACCCTTATGTCTCATCCAGCTGTGGGTCTAGATATGGTCAATCCAGGTTGCATCACAGCCTCTGAACGAATTTTGTAAGAATTTCTATCTCTTTCACTGTCTTTGTTTTACGGGTTTTTAAAAGTAATTTATTTTTATAATGGGGTTTAGCTGCTTTTCACGGCTGTGTTTATGAGGCTTTACAACCACTTGACTCACTTCCAGAGAGATATCAATACATAGGTTTTATGATTCTTATTAGTTACATATATTCTTGTGCGGTGAATAAGGGGTGTTGAGTCCAGTTCACTGAGCAAGGAGTAGGTCTTGTCTATTACATATTGGGTGTATGGAACGGTATCTGAGCGAATTTGAAACCCTTGTTTTATGCATCACCCCACCTCACCTTTCCCGTTAAGCAGCCATAAAGTATTTTCTAAACGTGAGACTCTATTCTGTTTTGTAATTCAGTTCAAGTGTAGCGGTTTTTACATTCCCTCTATAAGTGATAGCTTATGAAAAGTGTCTTTTTCTGTGTGACTTATTTCACTTAGAATCGTCGTACCTAAATCCACTCATCTTGCTTCTATTAGCTTTATGACATTGATTTCATGTCTGAGTGATATCCCATTGTACATAAGGACCACAGCTTCTTTATCCATTTTTCTCTTTCCTGAGATATTTAAGGTGTCATGAAGTGGAGGTTCTTGTCAACAGAGCAGCCCTAAACTTTGTGGTGCCTGTGTCTTGCTGATTTTTAGTTTTCCCAATTTATACGCCCATGAGTGGACGTGCCCTATGCTCCCTAAGCTGTGTTTTTTCGATGTTTCAGGACACACCGTACACTTCTCCAGAGTGGCTGTTGGCAATTTACATCCCGCCCATCAGCGTAGCAAGGCTGCCATTTCTCCATGGCCTGTCCTGCATTTCTGGTTTTGACACTTTTTGCAGCATGGCCCTTTTGACCGATGGGAAGCGAGATTTCTTTGTAGCGCTGATTTGCCTTTCCAGGTTGCTTGGTTGGCCAAAAAGGGCGTATGCGTGTTTTCCTGAATATATTCCGGAAAAAACGCATACGCCCTTTTTGGCCAAGTGCATCATTGTCGACGTTTTGCCACTTTTCATGTGCTTTAAAGGCGATTCGAATCTACCTCCTGAAACCTGTTTCCTGCAATTCTGCCTTGCTTTCAAATCCTCTTCGTTGCCTTCCCTCAATATATTTGTGGACGAGAGTTATCATTTATAACTCAGCAGTTTTGTGAATGGCAGTGCCCCTGAGCTCCATTTTTCAACTGTCTTTTTTGGGAGCTGGCCGCAAAAGCACGGGATTGCCTCAGGCCCTATTCTGGTTCCAGGCGGCAGGCTGAGCCTGTGGTTAATTCTTCTTCCTGATGGGAAAATAGAGTGACCTGTGCCTGTCCCAACACCTAGATCTAGTCTCTCATTGGTTGCCCCTCTTCCCTTTCATCCTCAGGACAAATTGCAACCTGCACGGAACAGGGGATAAAGGTGCTGATTCTCCAAGTAGAGAGATTGTTAGTAAAGTAGCTGGAATGGCGAACCCGAACACAAGGAGATGAGAAATGAGGTGCGTTTTAGAAACCTTTCAAAATCACACGGTGTACCATCTTCTGGATTTCTCATGCATGTTTTCGATGTAGGAAGATGCCCTTGAACCTGGAGATTTGGGACCCATGGGATGGGTACCACGCAGTATTACTTTAAAGGGTCTGCGTTTGCTCACCCAACCTCACCCAACCTCTCAGCCCCAAGAGTGTCCACCCTTATGTCTCATCCAGCTGTGGGTCTAGATATGGTCAATCCAGGTTGCATCACAGCCTCTGAACGAATTTTGTAAGAATTTCTCTCTTTTTCACTGTCTTTGTTTTACGGGTTTTTAAAAGTAATTTATTTTTATAATGGGGTTTAGCTGCTTTTCACGGCTGTGTTTATGAGGCTTTACAACCACTTGACTCACTCCCAGAGAGATATCAATACATAGGTTTTATGATTTTTATTAGTCACATATATTCTTGTGCGGTGAATAGGGAGTGTTGAGTCCAGTTCACTGAGCAAGGAGTAGGTCTTATCTATTACATATTGGGTGTATGGAACGGTATCTGAGCGAATTTGAAACCCTTGTTTTATGCATCACCCCACCTCACCTTTCCCGTTAAGCAGCCATAGTGTGTTTTCTAAACGTGAGACTCTGTTCTGTTTTGTAATTCAGTTCAAGTGTAGCGGTTTTTACATTCCCTCTGTAAGTGATAGCTTATGATAAGTGTCTTTTTCTGTGTGACTTATTTCACTTAGAATCGTCGTACCTAAATCCACTCATCTTGCTTCTACTAGCCTTATGACATTGATTTCATGTCTGAGTGATATTCCATTGTACATAAGGACCACAACTTCTTTATCCATTTTTCTCTTTCCTGGGATATTTAAGGTGTCATGAAGTGGAGGTTCTTGTCAACAGAGCAGCCCTAAACTTTGGGGTGCCTTTGTCTTGCTGATTTTTAGTTTTCCCAATTTATACGTCCATGAGTGGACGTGCCCTATGCTCCCTAAGCAGTGTTTTTTCGATGTTTCAGGACACACCGTACACTTCTCCAGAGTGGCTGTTGGCAATTTATATCCCGCCCATCAGCGTAGCAAGGCTGCCATTTCTCCATGGCCTGTCCTGCATTTCTGGTTTTGACACTTTTTGCAGCATGGCCCTTTTGACCGATGGGTAGCGAGACTTCTTTGTAGCGCTGATGTGCCTTTCTAGGTTGCTTGGTTGGCCAAAAAGAGCGTATGCGTTTTTTCCTGAATATATTCAGGAAAAAACGCATACGCCCTTTTTGGCCAAGGGCATCATTGTCGATGTTTTGCCACTTTTCATGTGCTTTAAAGGCGATTCGTATCTACCTCCTGAAACCTGTTTCCTGCAATTCTGCCTTGCTTTCAAATCCTCTTCGTTTCCTTCCCTCAATATATTTGTGGACGAGAGTTATCATTTATAACTCTGCGGTTTTGTGAATGGCAGTGTCCGTGGGCTCCATTTTTCAACTCGCTTTTTTGGGTGCTGGCCGCAAAAGCGCGGGACTGCCTCAGGCCCTATTCAGGTTCCGGGGGGCAGGATGATCCTGTGGTTAATTCTTCTTCCTGATGGGAAAATAGACTGACCTGTGCCTGTCCCAACACCTAGATCTAGTCTCTCATTGGTTGCCCCTCTTCCCTTTCATCCTCAGGACAATTTGCAACCTGTACGGAAGAGGAGGTTAAAGGTGCTGATTCTCCCAGTAGGGAGATTGCTAGTAAAGTAGCTGGAATGGCTAACCCGAACACAAGGAGATGAGAAATGAGGTGCGTTTTAGAAACCTTTCAAAATCACACGGTGTACCATCTTCTGGGTTTCTCATGCATGTTTTCGATGTAGGAAGATGCCCTTGAACCTGGAGATTGGGGACCCATGGAATGCGTACCACGCAGTATTACTTTAAAGGGTCTGCATTTGCTCACCCAACCTCACCCAAACTCTCAGCCCCAAGAGAGTCCACCCTTATGTCTCATCCAGCTGTGGGTCTAGATATGATCAATCCAGGTGGCATCACAGCCCCTGAACGAATTTTGTAAGAATTTCTCTCTCTTTCACTGTCTTTGTTTTACGGGTTTTTAAAAGTAATTTATTTTTATAATGGGGTTTAGCTGCTTTTCACGGCTGTGTTTATGCGGCTTTACACCCACTTGACTCACTTCCAGACAGATATCAATACATAGGTTTTAAGATTCTTACTAGTCACATATAGTCTGGTGCCGTGAATAGGGGGTGTTGAGTCCAGTTCACTGAGGAAGGAGTTGTTCTTTTCTATTACATATTGGGTGTATGGAATGGTATCTGAGCGAATTTGAAACCCTTGTTTTATGCATCACCCCACCTCACCTTTCCCGTTAAGCAGCCATAATGTATTTTCTAAACGTGAGACACTGTTCTGTTTTGTAATTCAGTTCAAGTGTAGCGGTTTTTACATTCCCTCTATAAGTGATAGCTTATGATAAGAGTCTTTTTCTGTGTGACTTATTTCACTTAGAAACGTCGTGCCTAAATCCACTCATCTTTCTTCTACTAGCCTTAAGACATTGATTTTATGTCTGAGTGATATTCCAGTGTACATAAGGTCCACAACTTCTTTATCCATTTTTCTCTTTCCTGGGATATTTAAGGTGTCATGAAGTGGAGGTTCTTGTCAACAGAGCAGCCCTAAACTTTGGGGTGCCTGTGTCTTGCTGATTTTAGTTTTCCCAATTTATACGCCCATGAGTGGACGTGCCCTATGCTCCCTAAGCTGTGTTTTTTCGATGTTTCAGGACACACCGTACACTTCTCCAGAGTGGCTGTTGGCAATTTACATCCCGCCCATCAGCGTAGCAAGGCTGCCATTTCTCCATGGCCTGTCCTGCATTTCTGGTTTTGACACTTTTTGCAGCATGGCCCTTTTCACCGATGGGAAGCGAGACTTCTTTGTAGCGCTGATTTGCCTTTCCAGGTTGCTTGGTTGGCCAAAAAGGGCGTATGCGTTTTTTCCTGAATATATTCAGGAAAAAACGCATACGCCCTTTTTGGCCAAGGGCATCATTGTCGATGTTTTGCCACTTTTCATGTGCTTTAAAGGCGATTCGAATCTACCTCCTGAAACCTGTTTCCTGCAATTCTGCCTTGCTTTCAAATCCTCTTCGTTGCCTTCCCTCAATATATTTGTGGACGAGAGTTATCATTTATAACTCTGCGGGTTTGTGAATGGCAGTGTCCCTGGCCTTCATTTTTCAACTCGCTTTTTTGGGTGCTGGCCGCAAAAGCGCGGGATTGCCTCAGGCCCTATTCTGCTTCTGGGCGGCAGGCTGAGCCTGTGGTTAATTCTTCTTCCTGATGGGAAAATAGAGTGACCTGTGCCTGTCCCAACACCTAGATCTAGTCTCTCATTGGTTGCCCCTCTTCCCTTTCACCCTCAGGACAAATCGCAACCTGTACGGAACAGGAGGTTAAAGGTGCTGATTCTCCAAGTAGGGAGATTGCTAGTAAAGTAGCTGGAATGGCGAACCCGAACACAAGGAGATGAGAAATGAGGTGCGTTTTAGAAACCTTTCAAAATCACACGGTGTACCATCTTCTGGGTTTCTCATGCATGTTTTCGATGTAGGAAGATGCCCTTGAACCTGGAGATTTGGGACCCATGGGATGGGTACCACGCAGTATTACTTGAAAGGGTCTGCGTTTGCTCACCCAACCTCACCCAACCTCTCAGCCCCAAGAGTGTCCACCCTTATGTCTCATCCAGCTGTGGGTCTAGATATGGTCAATCCAGGTTGCATCACAGCCTCTGAACGAATTTTGTAAGAATTTCTCTCTCTTTCACTGTCTTTGTTTTACGGGTTTTTAAAAGTAATTTATTTTTGTAATGGGGTTTAGCTGCTTTTCACGGCTGTGTTTATGAGGCTTTACAACCACTTGACTCACTTCCAGAGAGATATCAATACATAGGTTTTATGATTCTTATTAGTTACATATATTCTTGTGCGGTGAATAGGGGGTGTTGAGTCCAGTTCACTGAGCAAGGAGTAGGTCTTTTCTATTACATATTGGGTGTATGGAACGGTATCTGAGCGAATTTGAAACCCATGTTTTATGCGTCACCCCACCTCACCTTTCCCGTTAAGCAGCCATAAAGTATTTTCTAAACGTGAGACTCTATTCTGTTTTGTAATTCAGTTCAAGTGTAGCGGTTTTTACATTCCCTCTATAAGTGATAGCTTATGATAAGTGTCTTTTTCTGTGTGACTTATTTCACTTAGAATCGTCGTACATAAATCCACTCATCTTGCTTCTACTAGATTTATGACATTGATTTCATGTCTGAGTGATATTCCATTGTACATAAGGACCACAGCCTCTTTATCCATTTTTCTCTTTCCTGAGATATTTAAGGTGTCATGAAGTGGAGGTTCTTGTCAACAGAGCAGCCCTAAACTTTGTGGTGCCTGTGTCTTGCTGATTTTTAGTTTTCCCAATTTATACGCCCATGAGTGGACGTGCCCTATGCTCCCTAAGCTGTGTTTTTTCGATGTTTCAGGACACACCGTACACTTCTCCAGAGTGGCTGTTGGCAATTTACATCCCGCCCATCAGCGTAGCAAGGCTGCCATTTCTCCATGGCCTGTCCTGCATTTCTGGTTTTGACACTTTTGGCAGCATGGCCCTTTTGACCGATGGGAAGCGAGACTTCCTTGTAGCACTGATTTGCCGTTCCAGGTTGCTTGGTTGGCCAAAAAGGGCGTATTCGTGTTTTCCTGAATATATTCAGGAAAAAACGCATACGCCCTTTTTGGCCAAGGGCATCATTGTCGATGTTTTGCCACTTTTCATGTGCTTTAAAGGCGATTCGAATCTACCTCCTGAAACCTGTTTCCTGCAATTCTGCCTTGCTTTCAAATCCTCTTCGTTGCCTTCCCTCAATATATTTGTGGACGAGAGTTATCATTTATAACTCAGCGGGTTTGTGAAAGGCAGTGCCCCTGAGCTCCATTTTTCAACTGTCTTTTTTGGGATCTGGCCGCAAAGGCACGGGATTGCCTCAGGCCCTATTCTGGTTCCCGGCGGCAGGCTGAGCCTGTGGTTAATTATTCTTCCTAATGGGAAAATAGAGTGACCTGTGCCTGTCCCAACACCTAGATCTAGTCTCTCATTGGTTGCCCCTCTTCCCTTTCATCCTCAGGACAAATTGCAAACTTTACAGAACAGGAGGTTAAAGGTGCTGATTCTCCAAGTAGGGAGATTGTTAGTAAAGTAGCTGGAATGGCGAACCCGAGCACAAGGAGATGAGAAATGAGGTGCGTTTTAGAAACCTATCAAAATCACACGGTGTACCATCTTCTGGGTTTCTCATGCATGTTTTCGATGTAGGAAGATGCCCTTGAACCTGGAGATTTGGGACCCATGGGATGGGTACCACGCAGTATTACTTTAAAGGGTCTGCGTTTGCTCACCCAACCTCACCCAACCTCTCAGCCCCAAGAGTGTCCACCCTTATGTCTCATCCAGCTGTGGGTCTAGATATGGTCAATCCAGGTTGCATCACAGCCCCTGAACGAATTTTGTAAGAATTTCTCTCTCTTTCACTGTCTTTGTTTTACGGGTTTTTAAAAGTAATTTATTTTTGTAATGGGGTTTAGCTGCTTTTCACGGCTGTGTTTATGAGGCTTTACAACCACTTGACTCACTTCCAGAGAGATATCAATACATAGGTTTTTTGATTCTTACTAGTCACATATATTCTTGTGCGGTGAATAGGGGGTGTTGAGTCCAGTTCACTGAGCAAGGAGTAGGTCTTGTCTATTACATATTGGGTGTATGGAACGGTATCTGAGCGAATTTGAAACCCTTGTTTTATGCATCACCCCACCTCACTTTTCCCGTTAAGCAGCCATAATGTACTTTCTAAACGTGAGACTCTGTTCTGTTTTGTAATTTATTTCAAGTGTAGCGGTTTTTACATTCTCTCTATAAGTGATAGCTTATGATAAGTGTCTTTTTCTGTGTGACTTATTTCACTTAAAATCGTCGTACCTAAATCCACTCATCTTTCTTCTACTAGCCTTATAACATTGATTTCATGTCTGAGTGATATTCCATTGTACATAAGGACCACAACTTCTTTATCCATTTTTCTCTTTCCTGGGGTATTTAAGGTGTCATGAAGTGCAGGTTCTTGTCAACAGAGCAGCCCTAAACTTTGGGGTGCCTGTGTCGTGCTGATTTTTAGTTTTCCCAATTTATACGCCCATGAGTGGACGTGCCCTATGCTCCCTAAGCTGTGTTTTTTCGAAGTTTCAGGACACACCGTGCACTTCTCCAGAGTGGCTGTTGGCAATTTACATCCCGCCCATCAGCGTAGCAAGGCTGCCATTTCTCCATGGCCTGTCCTGCATTTCTGGTTTTGACACTTTTTGCAGCATGGTCCTTTTGACCGATGGGAAGCGAGACTTCCTTGTAGCACTGATTTGCCTTTCCAGGTTGCTTGGTTGACCAAAAAGGGCGTATGCGTTTTTTCCTGAATATATTCAGGAAAAAACGCATACGCCCTTTTTGGCCAAGGGCATCATTGTCGACGTTTTACCGCTTTTCATGTGCTTTAAAGGCGATTCGAATCTACCTCCTGAAACCTGTTTCCTGCAATTCTGCCTTGCTTTCAAATCCTCTTCGTTGCCTTCCCTCAATATATTTGTGGACGAGAGTTATCATTTATAACTCTGCGGGTTTGTGAATGGCCGTGTATCTGGGCTCCATTTTTCAACTCGCTTTTTTGGGTGCTGGCCGCAATAGCACTGGATTCCCTCAGGCCCTATTCTGCTTCTGGGCGGCAGGCTGAGCCTGTGGTTAATTCTTCTTCCTGATGGGAAAATAGAGTGACCTGTGCCTGTCCCAACACCTAGATCTAGTCTCTCATTGGTTGCCCCTCTTCCCTTTCATCCTCAGGACAAATTGCAACCTGCAGGGAACAGGAGGTTAAAAGTGCTGATTCTCCAAGTAGGGAGATTGTTAGTAAAGTAGCTGGAATGGCGAACACGAACACAAGGAGATGAGAAATGAGGTGCGTTTTAGAAACCTTTCAAAATCACACGGTGTAACATCGTCTTGGTTTCTCATGCATGATTTCGATGTAGGAAGATGCCCTTGAACCTGGAGATTTGGGACCCATGGGATGGGTAGCACGCTGTATTACTTTAAAGGGTCTGCGTTTGCTCACCCAACCTCACCCAAACTGTCAGCCCCAAGAGTGTCAACCCTTATGTCTCATCCAGCTGTGGGTCTAGATATGGTCAATCCAGGTTGCATCACAGCCTCTGAACGAATTTTGTAAGAATTTCTCTCTCTTTCACTGTCTTTGTTTTACGGGTTTATAAAGTAATTTATTTTTGTAATGGGGTTTAGCTGCTTTTCACGGCTGTGTTTATGAGGCTTTACAACCACTTGACTCACTTCCAGAGATATCAATACATAGGTTTTATGATTCTTACTAGTCACATATAATCGTGTGCGGTGAATAGGGGGTGTTGAGTCCAGTTCACTGAGCAAGGAGTAGGTCTTGTCTATTACATATTGGGTGTATGGAACGGTATCTGAGCGAATTTGAAACCCTTGTTTTATGCCTCACCCCACCTCACCTTTCCCGTTAAGCAGCCATAATCTACTTTCTAAACGTGAGACTCTGTTCTGTTTTGTAATTCATTTCAAGTGTAGCGGTTTTTACATTCCCTCTATAAGTGATAGCTTATGATAAGTGTCTTTTTCTGTGTGACTTATTTCACTTAAAATCGTCGTAACTAAATCCACTCATCTTTCTTCTACTAGCCTTATAACATTGATTTCATGTCTGAGTGATATTCCATTGTACATAAGGACCACAACATCTTTATCCATTTTTCTCTTTCCTGGGATATTTAAGGTGTCATGAAGTGGAGGTTCTTGTCAACAGAGCAGCCCTAAACATTGGGGTGCCTGTGTCTTGCTGATTTTTAGTTTTCCCAATTTATACGCCCATGAGTGGACGTGCCCTATGCTCCCTAAGCTGTGTTTTTTCGATGTTTCAGGACACACCGTACACTTCTCCAGAGTGGCTGTTGGCAATTTACATCCCGCCCATCAGCGTAGCAAGGCTGCCATTTCTCCATGGCCTGTCCTGCATTTCTGGTTTTGACACTTTTTGCAGCATGGCCCTTTTGACCGATGGGAAGCGAGACTTCGTTGTACCGCTGATTTGACTTTCCAGGTTGCTTGGTTGGCCAAAAAGGGCGTATGCGTGTTTTCCTGAATATATTCAGGAAAATACGCATACGCCCTTTTTGGCCAAGGGCATCATTGTCGATGTTTTGCCACTTTTCATGTGCTTTAAAGGCGATTCGAATCTACCTCCTGAAACCTGTTTCCTGCAATAATGCCTTGCTTTCAAATCCTGTTCGTTGTCTTCCCTCAATATATTTGTGGACGGAGTTATCATTTATAACTCTGCAGGTTTGTGAATTGCAGTGCCCTGAGCTCCGTTTTGCAACTCGCTTTTTTGGGAGCTGGCCGCAAAAGCGCGGCATTGCCTCAGGCCCTATTCTGCTTCTGGGCGGCAGGCTGAGCCTGTGGTTAATTCTTCTTCCTGATGGGAAAATAGAGTGACCTGTGCCTGTCCCAACACCTAGATCTAGTCTCTCATTGGTTGCCCCTCTTCCCTTTCATCCTCAGGACAAATTGCAACCTGCACGGAACAGGAGGTTAAAGGTGCTGATTCTCCAAGTAGGGAGATTGTTAGTAAAGTAGCTGGAATGGCGAACCCGAACACAAGGAGATGAGAAATGAGGTGCGTTTTAGAAACCTTTCAAAATCACACTGTGTACCATCATCTGGGTTTCTCATGCATGATTTCGATGTAGGAAGATGCCCTTGAACCTGGAGATTTGGGACCCATGGGATGGGTACCACGCAGTATTACTTTAAAGGGTCTGCGTTTGCTCACCCAACCTCACCCAACCTCTCAGCCCCAAGAGTGTCCACCCTTATGTCTCATCCAGCTGTGGTTCTAGATATGATCAATCCAGGTTGCATCACATCCTCTGAACGAATTTTGTAAGAATTTCTCTCTCTTTCACTGTCTTTGTTTTACGGGTTTTTAAAAGTAATTTATTTTTAAAATGGGGTTTAGCTGCTTTTCATGGCTGTGTTTATGCGGCTTTACACCCACTTGACTCACTTCCAGAGAGATATCACTACATAGGTTTTACGATTCTTACTAGTCAGATATATTCTTGTGCGGTGAATAGGGGGTGTTGAGTCCAGTTCACTGAGCAAGGAGTAGGTCTTGTCTATTACATATTGGGTGTATGGATCGGTATCTGAGCGAATTTGAAACCCTTGTTTTATGCATCACCCCACCTCACCTTTCCCGTTAAGCAGCCATAGTGTGTTTTCTAAACGTGTGACTCTGTTCTGTTTTGTAATTCACTTCAAGTGTAGCGGTTTTTACATTCCCTCTATAAGTGATAGCTTATGATAAATGTCTTTTTCTGTGTGACTTATTTCACTTAGAATCGTCATACCTAAATCCACTCATCTTGCTTCTACTAGCCTTATGACATTGATTTCATGTCTGAGTGATATCCCATTGTACATAAGGACCACAAGTTCTGTATCCATTTTTCTCTTCCTGGGATATTTAAGGTGTCATGAAGTGGAGGTTCTTGTCAACAGAGCAGCCCTAAACTTTGGGGTGCCTGTGTCTTGCTGATTTTTACTTTTCCCAATTTATACGCCCATGAGTGGACATGCCCTATGCTCCCTAAGCTGTGTTTTTTCGATGTTTCAGGACACACCTTACACTTCTCCAGAGTGGCTGTTGGCAATTTACATCCCGCCCATCAGCGTAGCAAGGCTGCCATTTCTCCATGGACTGTCCTGCATTTCTGGTTTTGACACTTTTTGCAGCATGGCCCTTTTGACCGATGGGAAGCGAGACTTCTTTGTAGCGCTGATTTGCCTTTCCAGGTTGCTTGGTTGGCCAAAAAGGGCGTATGCGTGTTTTCCTGAATATACTCAGGAAAAAACGCATAAGCCCTTTTTGGCCAAGGGCATCATTGTCGACGTTTTGCCGCTTTTCATGTGCTTTCAAGGCGATTCGAATCTACCTCCTGAAATCTGTTCCCTGCAATTCTGCCTTGTTTTCAAATCCTCTTCGTTGCCTTCCCTCAATACATCTGTGGATGAGAGTTATCATTTATAAATCTGCGGGTTTGTGAATTGCAGTGTCCCTGATCTCCATTTTTCAACTCTCTTTTTTGGGAGCTGGCCGCAAAAGCGCGGGATTGCCTCAGGCCTTATTCTGCTTCTGGGCGGCAGGCTGAGCCTGTGGTTAATTCTTCTTCCTGATGGGAAAATAGAGTGACCTGTGCCTGTCCCAACACCTAGATCTAGTCTCTCATTGGTTGCCCCTCTTCCCGTTCATCCTCAGGACAAATTGTAACCTGTAGGGAACAGGAGCTTAATGGTGCTGATTCTCCAAGTAGGGAGATTGCTAGTAAAGTAGCTGGAAAGGCGAACCCGAGCACAAGGAGATGAGAAATGAGGTGCATTTTAAAAACCTTTCAAAATCACACAGTGTACCATCTTCTGGGTTTCTCATGCATGTTTTCGATGTAGGAAGATGCCCTTGAACCTGGGGATTTGGGACCCATGGGATGGGTACCAAGCAGTATTACTTTAAAGGGTCTGCGTTTGCTCACCCAACCTCACCAAACCTCTCAGCCCCAAGAGTGACCACCCTTATGTCTCATCCAGCTGTGGGTGTAGATATGGTCAATCCAGGTTGCATCAGAGCCCCTGAACGAATTTTGTAAGAATTTCTCTCTCTTTCACTGTCTTTGTTTTACGGGTTTTTAAAAGTAATTTATTTTCATAATGGGGTTTAGCTGCTTTTCACGGCTGTGTTTATGCGGCTTTACACACACTTGCCTCACTTCCAGATAGATATCAATACATAGGTTTTAAGTTTCTTACTAGTCAGATATATTGTTGTGCGATGAATAGGGGGTGTTGAGTCCAGTTCACTGAGCAAGGAGTAGGTCTTGTCTATTATATATTGGGTGTATGGAACGGTATCTGAGCGAATTTGAAACCCTTGTTTTATGCATCACCCCACCTCACCTTTCCCGTTAAGCAGCCATAGTGTGTTTTCTAAACGTGTGACTCTGTTCTGTTTTGTAATTCAGTTCAAGTGTAGCGGTTTTTACATTCCCTCTATAAGTGATAGCTTATGATAAGTGTCTTTTTCTGTGTGACTTATTTCACTTAGAATCGTCGTACCTAAATCCACTCATCTTGCTTCTACTAGCCTTATGACATTGATTTCATGTCTGAGTGATATTCCATTGTACATAAGGACCACAACTTCTTTATCCATTTTTCTCTTTCCTGGGATATTTAAGGTGTCATGAAGTGGAGGTTCTTGTCAACAGAGCAGCCCTAAACTTTCGGGTGCCTGAGTCTTGCTGATTTTTAGTTTTTCCAATTTATATGCCCATGAGTGGACGTGCCCTATGCTCCCTAAGCTGTTTTTTTCGATGTTTCAGGACACAACGTACACTTCTCCAGAGTGGCTGTTGGCAATTTACATCCCGCCCATCAGTGTAGCAAGGCTGCCATTTCTCCATGGCCTGTCCTGCATTTCTCGTTTTGACACTTTTTGCAGCATGGCCCTTTTCACCGATGGGAAGCGAGACTTCTTTGTAGCGCTGATTTGCCTTTCCAGGTTGCTTGGTTGGCCAAAAAGGGCGTATGCGTTTTTTCCTGAATATATTCAGGAAAAAACGCATACGCCCTTTTTGGCCAAGGGCATCATTGTCGACGTTTTGCCGCTTTTCATGTGCTTTAAAGGCGATTCGAATCTACCTCCTGAAATCTGTTTCCTGCAATTCTGCCTTGCTTTGAATTCCTCTTCGTTGCCTTCCCTCAATATATTTGTGGACGAGAGTTATCATTTATAACTCAGCAGGTTTGTGAATTGCAGTGCCACTGAGCTCCATTTTTCAACTGTCTTTTTTGGGAGCTGGCCGCAAAAGCACGGGATTGCCTCAGGCCCTATTCTGGTTCCGGGCGGCAGGCTGAGCCTGTGGTTAATTCTTCTTCCTTTTGGGAAAATAGAGTGACCTGTGCCTGTCCCAACACCTAGATCTAGTCTCTCATTGGTTGCCCCTCTTCCCGTTCATCCTCAGGACAAATTGCAACCTGTAGGGAACAGGAGCTTAAAGGTGCTGATTCTCCAAGTAGGGAGATTGCTAGTAAAGTAGCTGGAATGGCGAACCCGAGCACAAGGAGATGAGAAATGAGGTGCGTTTTAGAAACCTTTCAAAATCACATGGTGTACCATCTTCTGGGTTTCTCATGCATGTTTTCGATGTAGGAAGATGCCCTTGAACCTGGAGATTTGGGACCCATGGGATGGGTACCACGCAGTATTACTTTAAAGGGTCTGCGTTTGCTCACGCAACCTCACCCAACCTCTCAGCCCCAAGAGTGTCCACCCTTATGTCTCATCCAGCTGTGGGTCTAGATATGGTCAATCCAGGTTGCATCACAGCCTCTGAACGAATTTTGTAAGAATGTCTCTCTCTTTCACTGTCTTTGTTTTACGGGTTTTTAAAAGTAATTTATTTTTATAATGGGGTTTAGCTGCTTTTCATGGCTCTGTTTATGCGGCTTTACACCCCCTTGACTCACTTCCAGAGAGATATCAATATATAGGTTTTAAGATTCTTACTAGTCACATATATTCTTGTGCGGTGAATAGGGGGTGTTGAGTCCAGTTCACTGAGCAAGGAGTAGGTCTTGTCTATTACATATTGGGTGTATGGAACGGTATCTGAGCGAATTTGAAACCCTTGTTTTTTGCATCACCCCACCTCACCTTTCCCGTTAAGCAGCCATAGTGTGTTTTCTAAACGTGTGACTCTGTTCTCTTTTGTAATTCAGTTCAAGAGTAGCGGTTTTTACATTCCCTCTATAAGTGATAGCTTATGATAAGTGTCTTTTTCTGTGTGACTTATTTCACTTAGAATCGTCGTACCTAACTCCACTCATCTTGCTTCTACTAGCCTTATAACATTGATTTCACGTCTGAGTGATATTCCATTGTACATAAGGACCACAACTTCTTTATCCATTTTTCTCTTTCCTGGGATATTTAAGGTGTCATGAAGTGGAGGTTCTTGTCAACAGAGCAGCCCTAAACTTTCGGGTGCCTGTGTCTTGCTGATTTTTAGTTTTTCCAATTTATATGCCCATGAGTGGACGTGCCCTATGCTCCCTAAGCTGTTTTTTTTCGATATTTCAGGACACAACGTACACTTCTCCAGAGTGGCTGTTGGCAATTTACATTCCACCCATCAGTGTAGCAAGGCTGCCATTTCTCCATGGCCTGTCCTGCATTTCTCGTTTTGACACTTTTTGCAGCATGGCCCTTTTCACCGATGGGAAGCGAGACTTCTTTGTAGCGCTGATTTGCCTTTCCAGGTTGCTTGGTTGGCCAAAAAGGGCGTATGCGTTTTTTCCTGAATATATTCAGGAAAAAACGCATACGCCCTTTTTGGCCAAGGGCATCATTGTCGACGTTTTGCCGCTTTTCATGTGCTTTAAAGGCGATTCGTATCTACCTCCTGAAATCTGTTTCCTGCAATTCTGCCTTGCTTTGAATTCCTCTTCGTTGCCTTCCCTCAATATATTTGTGGACGAGAGTTATCATTTATAACTCTGCAGGTTTGTGAATTGCAGTGCCCCTGAGCTCCATTTTTCAACTGTCTTTTTTGGGAGCTGGCCGCAAAAGCACGGGATTGCCTCAGGCCCTATTCTGGTTCCGGGCGGCAGGCTGAGCCTGTGGTTAATTCTTCTTCCTGTTGGGAAAATAGAGTGACCTGTGCCTGTCCCAACACCTAGATCTAGTCTCTCATTGGTTGCCCCTCTTCCCGTTCATCCTCAGGACAAATTGCAACCTGTAGGGAACAGGAGCTTAAAGGTGCTGATTCTCCAAGTAGGGAGATTGCTAGTAAAGTAGCTGGAATGGCGAACCCGAGCACAAGGAGATGAGAAATGAGGTGCGTTTTAGAAACCTTTCAAAATCACATGGTGTACCATCTTCTGGGTTTCTCATGCATGTTTTCGATGTAGGAAGATGCCCTTGAACCTGGAGATTTGGGACCCATGGGATGGGTACCACGCAGTATTACTTTAAAGGGTCTGCGTTTGCTCACGCAACCTCACCCAACCTCTCAGCCCCAAGAGTGTCCACCCTTATGTCTCATCCAGCTGTGGGTCTAGATATGGTCAATCCAGGTTGCATCACAGCCTCTGAACGAATTTTGTAAGAATGTCTCTCTCTTTCACTGTCTTTGTTTTACGGGTTTTTAAAAGTAATTTATTTTTATAATGGGGTTTAGCTGCTTTTCATGGCTCTGTTTATGCGGCTTTACACCCCCTTGACTCACTTCCAGAGAGATATCAATATATAGGTTTTAAGATTCTTACTAGTCACATATATTCTTGTGCGGTGAATAGGGGGTGTTGAGTCCAGTTCACTGAGCAAGGAGTAGGTCTTGTCTATTACATATTGGGTGTATGGAACGGTATCTGAGCGAATTTGAAACCCTTGTTTTATGCATCACCCCACCTCACCTTTCCCGTTAAGCAGCCATAGTGTGTTTTCTAAACGTGTGACTCTGTTCTCTTTTGTAATTCAGTTCAAGAGTAGCGGTTTTTACATTCCCTCTATAAGTGATAGCTTATGATAAGTGTCTTTTTCTGTGTGACTTATTTCACTTAGAATCGTCGTACCTAACTCCACTCATCTTGCTTCTACTAGCCTTATAACATTGATTTCATGTCTGAGTGATATTCCATTGTACATAAGGACCACAACTTCTTTATCCATTTTTCTCTTTCCTGGGATATTTAAGGTGTCATGAAGTGGAGGTTCTTGTCAACAGAGCAGCCCTAAACTTTGGGGTGCCTGTGTCTTGCTGATTTTTAGTTTTTCCAATTTATATGCCCATGAGTGGACGTGCCCTATGCTCCCTAAGCTGTTTTTTTTCGATGTTTCAGGACACAACGTACACTTCTCCAGAGTGGCTGTTGGCAATTTACATTCCGCCCATCAGTGTAGCAAGGCTGCCATTTCTCCATGGCCTGTCCTGCATTTTTCGTTTTGACACTTTTTGCAGCATGGCCCTTTTGACCGATGGGAAGCGAGACTTCTTTGTAGCGCTGATTTGCCTTTCCAGGTTGCTTGGTTGGCCAAAAAGGGCGTATGCGTTTTTTCCTGAATATATTCAGGAAAAAACGCATACGCCCTTTTTGGCCAAGGGCATCATTGTCGACGTTTTGCCGCTTTTCATGTGCTTTAAAGGCGATTCGTATCTACCTCCTGAAATCTGTTTCCTGCAATTCTGCCTTGCTTTGAATTCCTCTTCGTTGCCTTCCCTCAATATATTTGTGGACGAGAGTTATCATTTATAACTCAGCAGGTTTGTGAATTGCAGTGCCACTGAGCTCCATTTTTCAACTGTCTTTTTTGGGAGCTGGCCGCAAAAGCACGGGATTGCCTCAGGCCCTATTCTGGTTCCGGGCGGCAGGCTGAGCCTGTGGTTAATTCTTCTTCCTGTTGGGAAAATAGAGTGACCTGTGCCTGTCCCAACACCTAGATCTAGTCTCTCATTGGTTGCCCCTCTTCCCGTTCATCCTCAGGACAAATTGCAACCTGTAGGGAACAGGAGCTTAAAGGTGCTGATTCTCCAAGTAGGGAGATTGCTAGTAAAGTAGCTGGAATGGCGAACCCGAGCACAAGGAGATGAGAAATGAGGTGCGTTTTAGAAACCTTTCAAAATCACATGGTGTACCATCTTCTGGGTTTCTCATGCATGTTTTCGATGTAGGAAGATGCCCTTGAACCTGGAGATTTGGGACCCATGGGATGGGTACCACGCAGTATTACTTTAAAGGGTCTGCGTTTGCTCACGCAACCTCACCCAACCTCTCAGCCCCAAGAGTGTCCACCCTTATGTCTCATCCAGCTGTGGGTCTAGATATGGTCAATCCAGGTTGCATCACAGCCTCTGAACGAATTTTGTAAGAATGTCTCTCTCTTTCACTGTCTTTGTTTTACGGGTTTTTAAAAGTAATTTATTTTTATAATGGGGTTTAGCTGCTTTTCATGGCTCTGTTTATGCGGCTTTACACCCCCTTGACTCACTTCCAGAGAGATATCAATATATAGGTTTTAAGATTCTTACTAGTCACATATATTCTTGTGCGGTGAATAGGGGGTGTTGAGTCCAGTTCACTGAGCAAGGAGTAGGTCTTGTCTATTACATATTGGGTGTATGGAACGGTATCTGAGCGAATTTGAAACCCTTGTTTTATGCATCACCCCACCTCACCTTTCCCGTTAAGCAGCCATAGTGTGTTTTCTAAACGTGTGACTCTGTTCTCTTTTGTAATTCAGTTCAAGAGTAGCGGTTTTTACATTCCCTCTATAAGTGATAGCTTATGATAAGTGTCTTTTTCTGTGTGACTTATTTCACTTAGAATCGTCGTACCTAACTCCACTCATCTTGCTTCTACTAGCCTTATAACATTGATTTCATGTCTGAGTGATATTCCATTGTACATAAGGACCACAACTTCTTTATCCATTTTTCTCTTTCCTGGGATATTTAAGGTGTCATGAAGTGGAGGTTCTTGTCAACAGAGCAGCCCTAAACTTTCGGGTGCCTGTGTCTTGCTGATTTTTAGTTTTTCCAATTTATATGCCCATGAGTGGACGTGCCCTATGCTCCCTAAGCTGTTTTTTTTCGATGTTTCAGGACACAACGTACACTTCTCCAGAGTGGCTGTTGGCAATTTACATTCCGCCCATCAGTGTAGCAAGGCTGCCATTTCTCCATGGCCTGTCCTGCATTTCTCGTTTTGACACATTTTGCAGCATGGCCCTTTTCACCGATGGGAAGCGAGACTTCTTTGTAGCGCTGATTTGCCTTTCCAGGTTGCTTGGTTGGCCAAAAAGGGCGTATGCGTTTTTTCCTGAATATATTCAGGAAAAAACGCATACGCCCTTTTTGGCCAAGGGCATCATTGTCGACGTTTTGCCGCTTTTCATGTGCTTTAAAGGCGATTCGTATCTACCTCCTGAAATCTGTTTCCTGCAATTCTGCCTTGCTTTGAATTCCTCTTCGTTGCCTTCCCTCAATATATTTGTGGACGAGAGTTATCATTTATAACTCAGCAGGTTTGTGAATTGCAGTGCCACTGAGCTCCATTTTTCAACTGTCTTTTTTGGGAGCTGGCCGCAAAAGCGCGGGATTGCCTCAGGCCCTATTCTGGTTCCGGGCGGCAGGCTGAGCCTGTGGTTAATTCTTCTTCCTTTTGGGAAAATAGAGTGACCTGTGCCTGTCCCAACACCTAGATCTAGTCTCTCATTGGTTGCCCCTCTTCCCGTTCATCCTCAGGACAAATTGCAACCTGTAGGGAACAGGAGCTTAAAGGTGCTGATTCTCCAAGTAGGGAGATTGCTAGTAAAGTAGCTGGAATGGCGAACCCGAGCACAAGGAGATGAGAAATGAGGTGCGTTTTAGAAACCTTTCAAAATCACATGGTGTACCATCTTCTGGGTTTCTCATGCATGTTTTCGATGTAGGAAGATGCCCTTGAACCTGGAGATTTGGGACCCATGGGATGGGTACCACGCAGTATTACTTTAAAGGGTCTGCGTTTGCTCACGCAACCTCACCCAACCTCTCAGCCCCAAGAGTGTCCACCCTTATGTCTCATCCAGCTGTGGGTCTAGATATGGTCAATCCAGGTTGCATCACAGCCTCTGAACGAATTTTGTAAGAATGTCTCTCTCTTTCACTGTCTTTGTTTTACGGGTTTTTAAAAGTAATTTATTTTTATAATGGGGTTTAGCTGCTTTTCATGGCTCTGTTTATGCGGCTTTACACCCCCTTGACTCACTTCCAGAGAGATATCAATATATAGGTTTTAAGATTCTTACTAGTCACATATATTCTTGTGCGGTGAATAGGGGGTGTTGAGTCCAGTTCACTGAGCAAGGAGTAGGTCTTGTCTATTACATATTGGGTGTATGGAACGGTATCTGAGCGAATTTGAAACCCTTGTTTTTTGCATCACCCCACCTCACCTTTCCCGTTAAGCAGCCATAGTGTGTTTTCTAAACGTGTGACTCTGTTCTCTTTTGTAATTCAGTTCAAGAGTAGCGGTTTTTACATTCCCTCTATAAGTGATAGCTTATGATAAGTGTCTTTTTCTGTGTGACTTATTTCACTTAGAATCGTCGTACCTAACTCCACTCATCTTGCTTCTACTAGCCTTATAACATTGATTTCATGTCTGAGTGATATTCCATTGTACATAAGGACCACAACTTCTTTATCCATTTTTCTCTTTCCTGGGATATTTAAGGTGTCATGAAGTGGAGGTTCTTGTCAGCAGAGCAGCCCTAAACTTTCGGGTGCCTGTGTCTTGCTGATTTTTAGTTTTTCCAATTTATATGCCCATGAGTGGACGTGCCCTATGCTCCCTAAGCTGTTTTTTTTCGATGTTTCAGGACACAACGTACACTTCTCCAGAGTGGCTGTTGGCAATTTACATTCCGCCCATCAGTGTAGCAAGGCTGCCATTTCTCCATGGCCTGTCCTGCATTTCTCGTTTTGACACTTTTTGCAGCATGGCCCTTTTCACCGATGGGAAGCGAGACTTCTTTGTAGCGCTGATTTGCCTTTCCAGGTTGCTTGGTTGGCCAAAAAGGGCGTATGCGTTTTTTCCTGAATATATTCAGGAAAAAACGCATACGCCCTTTTTGGCCAAGGGCATCATTGTCGACGTTTTGCCGCTTTTCATGTGCTTTAAAGGCGATTCGTATCTACCTCCTGAAATCTGTTTCCTGCAATTCTGCCTTGCTTTGAATTCCTCTTCGTTGCCTTCCCTCAATATATTTGTGGACGAGAGTTATCATTTATAACTCAGCAGGTTTGTGAATTGCAGTGCCACTGAGCTCCATTTTTCAACTGTCTTTTTTGGGAGCTGGCCGCAAAAGCACGGGATTGCCTCAGGCCCTATTCTGGTTCCGGGCGGCAGGCTGAGCCTGTGGTTAATTCTTCTTCCTGTTGGGAAAATAGAGTGACCTGTGCCTGTCCCAACACCTAGATCTAGTCTCTCATTGGTTGCCCCTCTTCCCGTTCATCCTCAGGACAAATTGCAACCTGTAGGGAACAGGAGCTTAAAGGTGCTGATTCTCCAAGTAGGGAGATTGCTAGTAAAGTAGCTGGAATGGCGAACCCGAGCACAAGGAGATGAGAAATGAGGTGCGTTTTAGAAACCTTTCAAAATCACATGGTGTACCATCTTCTGGGTATCTCATGCATGTTTTCGATGTAGGAAGATGCCCTTGAACCTGGAGATTTGGGACCCATGGGATGGGTACCACGCAGTATTACTTTAAAGGGTCTGCGTTTGCTCACGCAACCTCACCCAACCTCTCAGCCCCAAGAGTGTCCACCCTTATGTCTCATCCAGCTGTGGGTCTAGATATGGTCAATCCAGGTTGCATCACAGCCTCTGAACGAATTTTGTAAGAATGTCTCTCTCTTTCACTGTCTTTGTTTTACGGGTTTTTAAAAGTAATTTATTTTTATAATGGGGTTTAGCTGCTTTTCATGGCTCTGTTTATGCGGCTTTACACCCCCTTGACTCACTTCCAGAGAGATATCAATATATAGGTTTTAAGATTCTTACTAGTCACATATATTCTTGTGCGGTGAATAGGGGGTGTTGAGTCCAGTCCACTGAGCAAGGAGTAGGTCTTGTCTATTACATATTGGGTGTATGGAACGGTATCTGAGCGAATTTGAAACCCTTGTTTTATGCATCACCCCACCTCACCTTTCCCGTTAAGCAGCCATAGTGTGTTTTCTAAACGTGTGACTCTGTTCTCTTTTGTAATTCAGTTCAAGAGTAGCGGTTTTTACATTCCCTCTATAAGTGATAGCTTATGATAAGTGTCTTTTTCTGTGTGACTTATTTCACTTAGAATCGTCGTACCTAACTCCACTCATCTTGCTTCTACTAGCCTTATAACATTGATTTCATGTCTGAGTGATATTCCATTGTACATAAGGACCACAACTTCTTTATCCATTTTTCTCTTTCC
Organism: Eschrichtius robustus; assembly: GCF_028021215.1. Lineage (NCBI taxonomy): Eukaryota > Metazoa > Chordata > Mammalia > Artiodactyla > Eschrichtiidae > Eschrichtius > Eschrichtius robustus. The sequence goes on along the minus strand of NW_027175712.1, from coordinate 1,167,505 downwards.
TGGGATATTTAAGGTGTCATGAAGTGGAGGTTCTTGTCAACAGAGCAGCCCTAAACTTTCGGGTGCCTGTGTCTTGCTGATTTTTAGTTTTTCCAATTTATATGCCCATGAGTGGACGTGCCCTATGCTCCCTAAGCTGTGTTTTTTCGATGTTTCAGGACACAACGTACACTTCTCCAGAGTGGCTGTTGGCAATTTACATTCCGCCCATCAGTGTAGCAAGGCTGCCATTTCTCCATGGCCTGTCCTGCATTTCTCGTTTTGACACTTTTTGCAGCATGGCCCTTTTCACCGATGGGAAGCGAGACTTCTTTGTAGCGCTGATTTGCCTTTCCAGGTTGCTTGGTTGGCCAAAAAGGGCGTATGCGTTTTTTCCTGAATATATTCAGGAAAAAACGCATACGCCCTTTTTGGCCAAGGGCATCATTGTCGACGTTTTGCCGCTTTTCATGTGCTTTAAAGGCGATTCGTATCTACCTCCTGAAATCTGTTTCCTGCAATTCTGCCTTGCTTTGAATTCCTCTTCGTTGCCTTCCCTCAATATATTTGTGGACGAGAGTTATCATTTATAACTCAGCAGGTTTGTGAATTGCAGTGCCACTGAGCTCCATTTTTCAACTGTCTTTTTTGGGAGCTGGCCGCAAAAGCACGGGATTGCCTCAGGCCCTATTCTGGTTCCGGGCGGCAGGCTGAGCCTGTGGTTAATTCTTCTTCCTGTTGGGAAAATAGAGTGACCTGTGCCTGTCCCAACACCTAGATCTAGTCTCTCATTGGTTGCCCCTCTTCCCGTTCATCCTCAGGACAAATTGCAACCTGTAGGGAACAGGAGCTTAAAGGTGCTGATTCTCCAAGTAGGGAGATTGCTAGTAAAGTAGCTGGAATGGCGAACCCGAGCACAAGGAGATGAGAAATGAGGTGCGTTTTAGAAACCTTTCAAAATCACATGGTGTACCATCTTCTGGGTTTCTCATGCATGTTTTCGATGTAGGAAGATGCCCTTGAACCTGGAGATTTGGGACCCATGGGATGGGTACCACGCAGTATTACTTTAAAGGGTCTGCGTTTGCTCACGCAACCTCACCCAACCTCTCAGCCCCAAGAGTGTCCACCCTTATGTCTCATCCAGCTGTGGGTCTAGATATGGTCAATCCAGGTTGCATCACAGCCTCTGAACGAATTTTGTAAGAATGTCTCTCTCTTTCACTGTCTTTGTTTTACGGGTTTTTAAAAGTAATTTATTTTTATAATGGGGTTTAGCTGCTTTTCATGGCTCTGTTTATGCGGCTTTACACCCCCTTGACTCACTTCCAGAGAGATATCAATATATAGGTTTTAAGATTCTTACTAGTCACATATATTCTTGTGCGGTGAATAGGGGGTGTTGAGTCCAGTTCACTGAGCAAGGAGTAGGTCTTGTCTATTACATATTGGGTGTATGGAACGGTATCTGAGCGAATTTGAAACCCTTGTTTTATGCATCACCCCACCTCACCTTTCCCGTTAAGCAGCCATAGTGTGTTTTCTAAACGTGTGACTCTGTTCTCTTTTGTAATTCAGTTCAAGAGTAGCGGTTTTTACATTCCCTCTATAAGTGATAGCTTATGATAAGTGTCTTTTTCTGTGTGACTTATTTCACTTAGAATCGTCGTACCTAACTCCACTCATCTTGCTTCTACTAGCCTTCTAACATTGATTTCATGTCTGAGTGATATTCCATTGTACATAAGGACCACAACTTCTTTATCCATTTTTCTCTTTCCTGGGATATTTAAGGTGTCATGAAGTGGAGGTTCTTGTCAACAGAGCAGCCCTAAACTTTCGGGTGCCTGTGTCTTGCTGATTTTTAGTTTTTCCAATTTATATGCCCATGAGTGGACGTGCCCTATGCTCCCTAAGCTGTTTTTTTTCGATGTTTCAGGACACAACGTACACTTCTCCAGAGTGGCTGTTGGCAATTTACATCCCGCCCATCAGTGTAGCAAGGCTGCCATTTCTCCATGGCCTGTCCTGCATTTCTCGTTTTGACACTTTTTGCAGCATGGCCCTTTTGACCGATGGGAAGCGAGACTTCTTTGTAGCGCTGATTTGCCTTTCCAGGTTGCTTGGTTGGCCAAAAAGGGCGTATGCGTTTTTTCCTGAATATATTCAGGAAAAAACGCATACGCCCTTTTTGGCCAAGGGCATCATTGTCGACGTTTTGCCGCTTTTCATGTGCTTTAAAGGCGATTCGTATCTACCTCCTGAAATCTGTTTCCTGCAATTCTGCCTTGCTTTGAATTCCTCTTCGTTGCCTTCCCTCAATATATTTGTGGACGAGAGTTATCATTTATAACTCAGCAGGTTTGTGAATTGCAGTGCCACTGAGCTCCATTTTTCAACTGTCTTTTTTGGGAGCTGGCCGCAAAAGCACGGGATTGCCTCAGGCCCTATTCTGGTTCCGGGCGGCAGGCTGAGCCTGTGGTTAATTCTTCTTCCTGTTGGGAAAATAGAGTGACCTGTGCCTGTCCCAACACCTAGATCTAGTCTCTCATTGGTTGCCCCTCTTCCCGTTCATCCTCAGGACAAATTGCAACCTGTAGGGAACAGGAGCTTAAAGGTGCTGATTCTCCAAGTAGGGAGATTGCTAGTAAAGTAGCTGGAATGGCGAACCCGAGCACAAGGAGATGAGAAATGAGGTGCGTTTTAGAAACCTTTCAAAATCACATGGTGTACCATCTTCTGGGTTTCTCATGCATGTTTTCGATGTAGGAAGATGCCCTTGAACCTGGAGATTTGGGACCCATGGGATGGGTACCACGCAGTATTACTTTAAAGGGTCTGCGTTTGCTCACGCAACCTCACCCAACCTCTCAGCCCCAAGAGTGTCCACCCTTATGTCTCATCCAGCTGTGGGTCTAGATATGGTCAATCCAGGTTGCATCACAGCCTCTGAACGAATTTTGTAAGAATGTCTCTCTCTTTCACTGTCTTTGTTTTACGGGTTTTTAAAAGTAATTTATTTTTATAATGGGGTTTAGCTGCTTTTCATGGCTCTGTTTATGCGGCTTTACACCCCCTTGACTCACTTCCAGAGAGATATCAATATATAGGTTTTAAGATTCTTACTAGTCACATATATTCTTGTGCGGTGAATAGGGGGTGTTGAGTCCAGTTCACTGAGCAAGGAGTAGGTCTTGTCTATTACATATTGGGTGTATGGAACGGTATCTGAGCGAATTTGAAACCCTTGTTTTATGCATCACCCCACCTCACCTTTCCCGTTAAGCAGCCATAGTGTGTTTTCTAAACGTGTGACTCTGTTCTCTTTTGTAATTCAGTTCAAGAGTAGCGGTTTTTACATTCCCTCTATAAGTGATAGCTTATGATAAGTGTCTTTTTCTGTGTGACTTATTTCACTTAGAATCGTCGTACCTAACTCCACTCATCTTGCTTCTACTAGCCTTATAACATTGATTTCATGTCTGAGTGATATTCCATTGTACATAAGGACCACAACTTCTTTATCCATTTTTCTCTTTCCTGGGATATTTAAGGTGTCATGAAGTGGAGGTTCTTGTCAACAGAGCAGCCCTAAACTTTCGGGTGCCTGTGTCTTGCTGATTTTTAGTTTTTCCAATTTATATGCCCATGAGTGGACGTGCCCTATGCTCCCTAAGCTGTTTTTTTTCGATGTTTCAGGACACAACGTACACTTCTCCAGAGTGGCTGTTGGCAATTTACATTCCGCCCATCAGTGTAGCAAGGCTGCCATTTCTCCATGGCCTGTCCTGCATTTCTCGTTTTGACACTTTTTGCAGCATGGCCCTTTTCACCGATGGGAAGCGAGACTTCTTTGTAGCGCTGATTTGCCTTTCCAGGTTGCTTGGTTGGCCAAAAAGGGCGTATGCGTTTTTTCCTGAATATATTCAGGAAAAAACGCATACGCCCTTTTTGGCCAAGGGCATCATTGTCGACGTTTTGCCGCTTTTCATGTGCTTTAAAGGCGATTCGTATCTACCTCCTGAAATCTGTTTCCTGCAATTCTGCCTTGCTTTGAATTCCTCTTCGTTGCCTTCCCTCAATATATTTGTGGACGAGAGTTATCATTTATAACTCAGCAGGTTTGTGAATTGCAGTGCCACTGAGCTCCATTTTTCAACTGTCTTTTTTGGGAGCTGGCCGCAAAAGCACGGGATTGCCTCAGGCCCTATTCTGGTTCCGGGTGGCAGGCTGAGCCTGTGGTTAATTCTTCTTCCTGTTGGGAAAATAGAGTGACCTGTGCCTGTCCCAACACCTAGATCTAGTCTCTCATTGGTTGCCCCTCTTCCCGTTCATCCTCAGGACAAATTGCAACCTGTAGGGAACAGGAGCTTAAAGGTGCTGATTCTCCAAGTAGGGAGATTGCTAGTAAAGTAGCTGGAATGGCGAACCCGAGCACAAGGAGATGAGAAATGAGGTGCGTTTTAGAAACCTTTCAAAATCACATGGTGTACCATCTTCTGGGTTTCTCATGCATGTTTTCGATGTAGGAAGATGCCCTTGAACCTGGAGATTTGGGACCCATGGGATGGGTACCACGCAGTATTACTTTAAAGGGTCTGCGTTTGCTCACGCAACCTCACCCAACCTCTCAGCCCCAAGAGTGTCCACCCTTATGTCTCATCCAGCTGTGGGTCTAGATATGGTCAATCCAGGTTGCATCACAGCCTCTGAACGAATTTTGTAAGAATGTCTCTCTCTTTCACTGTCTTTGTTTTACGGGTTTTTAAAAGTAATTTATTTTTATAATGGGGTTTAGCTGCTTTTCATGGCTCTGTTTATGCGGCTTTACACCCCCTTGACTCACTTCCAGAGAGATATCAATATATAGGTTTTAAGATTCTTACTAGTCACATATATTCTTGTGCGGTGAATAGGGGGTGTTGAGTCCAGTTCACTGAGCAAGGAGTAGGTCTTGTCTATTACATATTGGGTGTATGGAACGGTATCTGAGCGAATTTGAAACCCTTGTTTTATGCATCACCCCACCTCACCTTTCCCGTTAAGCAGCCATAGTGTGTTTTCTAAACGTGTGACTCTGTTCTCTTTTGTAATTCAGTTCAAGAGTAGCGGTTTTTACATTCCCTCTATAAGTGATAGCTTATGATAAGTGTCTTTTTCTGTGTGACTTATTTCACTTAGAATCGTCGTACCTAACTCCACTCATCTTGCTTCTACTAGCCTTATAACATTGATTTCATGTCTGAGTGATATTCCATTGTACATAAGGACCACAAATTCTTTATCCATTTTTCTCTTTCCTGGGATATTTAAGGTGTCATGAAGTGGAGGTTCTTGTCAACAGAGCAGCCCTAAACTTTCGGGTGCCTGTGTCTTGCTGATTTTTAGTTTTTCCAATTTATATGCCCATGAGTGGACGTGCCCTATGCTCCCTAAGCTGTTTTTTTTCGATGTTTCAGGACACAACGTACACTTCTCCAGAGTGGCTGTTGGCAATTTACATTCCGCCCATCAGTGTAGCAAGGCTGCCATTTCTCCATGGCCTGTCCTGCATTTCTCGTTTTGACACTTTTTGCAGCATGGCCCTTTTGACCGATGGGAAGCGAGACTTCTTTGTAGCGCTGATTTGCCTTTCCAGGTTGCTTGGTTGGCCAAAAAGGGCGTATGCGTTTTTTCCTGAATATATTCAGGAAAAAACGCATACGCCCTTTTTGGCCAAGGGCATCATTGTCGACGTTTTGCCGCTTTTCATGTGCTTTAAAGGCGATTCGTATCTACCTCCTGAAATCTGTTTCCTGCAATTCTGCCTTGCTTTGAATTCCTCTTCGTTGCCTTCCCTCAATATATTTGTGGACGAGAGTTATCATTTATAACTCAGCAGGTTTGTGAATTGCAGTGCCACTGAGCTCCATTTTTCAACTGTCTTTTTTGGGAGCTGGCCGCAAAAGCACGGGATTGCCTCAGGCCCTATTCTGGTTCCGGGCGGCAGGCTGAGCCTGTGGTTAATTCTTCTTCCTGTTGGGAAAATAGAGTGACCTGTGCCTGTCCCAACACCTAGATCTAGTCTCTCATTGGTTGCCCCTCTTCCCGTTCATCCTCAGGACAAATTGCAACCTGTAGGGAACAGGAGCTTAAAGGTGCTGATTCTCCAAGTAGGGAGATTGCTAGTAAAGTAGCTGGAATGGCGAACCCGAGCACAAGGAGATGAGAAATGAGGTGCGTTTTAGAAACCTTTCAAAATCACATGTTGTACCATCTTCTGGGTTTCTCATGCATGTTTTCGATGTAGGAAGATGCCCTTGAACCTGGAGATTTGGGACCCATGGGATGGGTACCACGCAGTATTACTTTAAAGGGTCTGCGTTTGCTCACGCAACCTCACCCAACCTCTCAGCCCCAAGAGTGTCCACCCTTATGTCTCATCCAGCTGTGGGTCTAGATATGGTCAATCCAGGTTGCATCACAGCATCTGAACGAATTTTGTAAGAATGTCTCTCTCTTTCACTGTCTTTGTTTTACGGGTTTTTAAAAGTAATTTATTTTTATAATGGGGTTTAGCTGCTTTTCATGGCTCTGTTTATGCGGCTTTACACCCCCTTGACTCACTTCCAGAGAGATATCAATATATAGGTTTTAAGATTCTTACTAGTCACATATATTCTTGTGCGGTGAATAGGGGGTGTTGAGTCCAGTTCACTGAGCAAGGAGTAGGTCATGTCTATTACATATTGGGTGTATGGAACGGTATCTGAGCGAATTTGACACCCTTGTTTTATGCATCACCCCACCTCACCTTTCCCGTTAAGCAGCCATAGTGTGTTTTCTAAACGTGTGACTCTGTTCTCTTTTGTAATTCAGTTCAAGAGTAGCGGTTTTTACATTCCCTCTATAAGTGATAGCTTATGATAAGTGTCTTTTTCTGTGTGACTTATTTCACTTAGAATCGTCGTACCTAACTCCACTCATCTTGCTTCTACTAGCCTTATAACATTGATTTCATGTCTGAGTGATATTCCATTGTACATAAGGACCACAACTTCTTTATCCATTTTTCTCTTTCCTGGGATATTTAAGGTGTCATGAAGTGGAGGTTCTTGTCAACAGAGCAGCCCTAAACTTTCGGGTGCCTGTGTCTTGCTGAATTTTAGTTTTTCCAATTTATATGCCCATGAGTGGACGTGCCCTATGCTCCCTAAGCTGTTTTTTTTCGATGTTTTAGGACACAACGTACACTTCTCCAGAGTGGCTGTTGGCAATTTACATCCCGCCCATCAGTGTAGCAAGGCTGCCATTTCTCCATGGCCTGTCCTGCATTTCTCGTTTTGACACTTTTTGCAGCATGGCCCTTTTCACCGATGGGAAGCGAGACTTCTTTGTAGCGCTGATTTGCCTTTCCAGGTTGCTTGGTTGGCCAAAAAGGGCGTATGCGTTTTTTCCTGAATATATTCAGGAAAAAACGCATACGCCCTTTTTGGCCAAGGGCATCATTGTCGACGTTTTGCCGCTTTTCATGTGCTTTAAAGGCGATTCGTATCTACCTCCTGAAATCTGTTTCCTGCAATTCTGCCTTGCTTTGAATTCCTCTTCGTTGCCTTCCCTCAATATATTTGTGGACGAGAGTTATCATTTATAACTCAGCAGGTTTGTGAATTGCAGTGCCACTGAGCTCCATTTTTCAACTGTCTTTTTTGGGAGCTGGCCGCAAAAGCACGGGATTGCCTCAGGCCCTATTCTGGTTCCGGGCGGCAGGCTGAGCCTGTGGTTAATTCTTCTTCCTGTTGGGAAAATAGAGTGACCTGTGCCTGTCCCAACACCTAGATCTAGTCTCTCATTGGTTGCCCCTCTTCCCGTTCATCCTCAGGACAAATTGCAACCTGTAGGGAACAGGAGCTTAAAGGTGCTGATTCTCCAAGTAGGGAGATTGCTAGTAAAGTAGCTGGAATGGCGAACCCGAGCACAAGGAGATGAGAAATGAGGTGCGTTTTAGAAACCTTTCAAAATCACATGGTGTACCATCTTCTGGGTTTCTCATGCATGTTTTCGATGTAGGAAGATGCCCTTGAACCTGGAGATTTGGGACCCATGGGATGGGTACCACGCAGTATTACTTTAAAGGGTCTGCATTTGCTCACGCAACCTCACCCAACCTCTCAGCCCCAAGAGTGTCCACCCTTATGTCTCATCCAGCTGTGGGTCTAGATATGGTCAATCCAGGTTGCATCACAGCCTCTGAACGAATTTTGTAAGAATGTCTCTCTCTTTCACTGTCTTTGTTTTACGGGTTTTTAAAAGTAATTTATTTTTATAATGGGGTTTAGCTGCTTTTCATGGCTCTGTTTATGCGGCTTTACACCCCCTTGACTCACTTCCAGAGAGATATCAATATATAGGTTTTAAGATTCTTACTAGTCACATATATTCTTGTGCGGTGAATAGGGGGTGTTGAGTCCAGTTCACTGAGCAAGGAGTAGGTCTTGTCTATTACATATTGGGTGTATGGAACGGTATCTGAGCGAATTTGAAACCCTTGTTTTATGCATCACCCCACCTCACCTTTCCCGTTAAGCAGCCATAGTGTGTTTTCTAAACGTGTGACTCTGTTCTCTTTTGTAATTCAGTTCAAGAGTAGCGGTTTTTACATTCCCTCTATAAGTGATAGCTTATGATAAGTGTCTTTTTCTGTGTGACTTATTTCACTTAGAATCGTCGTACCTAACTCCACTCATCTTGCTTCTACTAGCCTTATAACATTGATTTCATGTCTGAGTGATATTCCATTGTACAAAAGGACCACAACTTCTTTATCCATTTTTCTCTTTCCTGGGATATTTAAGGTGTCATGAAGTGGAGGTTCTTGTCAACAGAGCAGCCCTAAACTTTCGGGTGCCTGTGTCTTGCTGATTTTTAGTTTTTCCAATTTATATGCCCATGAGTGGACGTGCCCTATGCTCCCTAAGCTGTTTTTTTTCGATGTTTCAGGACACAACGTACACTTCTCCAGAGTGGCTGTTGGCAATTTACATCCCGCCCATCAGTGTAGCAAGGCTGCCATTTATCCATGGCCTGTCCTGCATTTCTCGTTTTGACACTTTTTGCAGCATGGCCCTTTTGACCGATGGGAAGCGAGACTTCTTTGTAGCGCTGATTTGCCTTTCCAGGTTGCTTGGTTGGCCAAAAAGGGCGTATGCGTTTTTTCCTGAATATATTCAGGAAAAAACGCATACGCCCTTTTTGGCCAAGGGCATCATTGTCGACGTTTTGCCGCTTTTCATGTGCTTTAAAGGCGATTCGTATCTACCTCCTGAAATCTGTTTCCTGCAATTCTGCCTTGCTTTGAATTCCTCTTCGTTGCCTTCCCTCAATATATTTGTGGACGAGAGTTATCATTTATAACTCAGCAGGTTTGTGAATTGCAGTGCCACTGAGCTCCATTTTTCAACTGTCTTTTTTGGGAGCTGGCCGCAAAAGCACGGGTTTGCCTCAGGCCCTATTCTGGTTCCGGGCGGCAGGCTGAGCCTGTGGTTAATTCTTCTTCCTGTTGGGAAAATAGAGTGACCTGTGCCTGTCCCAACACCTAGATCTAGTCTCTCATTGGTTGCCCCTCTTCCCGTTCATCCTCAGGACAAATTGCAACCTGTAGGGAACAGGAGCTTAAAGGTGCTGATTCTCCAAGTAGGGAGATTGCTAGTAAAGTAGCTGGAATGGCGAACCCGAGCACAAGGAGATGAGAAATGAGGTGCGTTTTAGAAACCTTTCAAAATCACATGGTGTACCATCTTCTGGGTTTCTCATGCATGTTTTCGATGTAGGAAGATGCCCTTGAACCTGGAGATTTGGGACCCATGGGATGGGTACCACGCAGTATTACTTTAAAGGGTCTGCGTTTGCTCACGCAACCTCACCCAACCTCTCAGCCCCAAGAGTGTCCACCCTTATGTCTCATCCAGCTGTGGGTCTAGATATGGTCAATCCAGGTTGCATCACAGCCTCTGAACGAATTTTGTAAGAATGTCTCTCTCTTTCACTGTCTTTGTTTTACGGGTTTTTAAAAGTAATTTATTTTTATAATGGGGTTTAGCTGCTTTTCATGGCTCTGTTTATGCGGCTTTACACCCCCTTGACTCACTTCCAGAGAGATATCAATATATAGGTTTTAAGATTCTTACTAGTCACATATATTCTTGTGCGGTGAATAGGGGGTGTTGAGTCCAGTTCACTGAGCAAGGAGTAGGTCTTGTCTATTACATATTGGGTGTATGGAACGGTATCTGAGCGAATTTGACACCCTTGTTTTATGCATCACCCCACCTCACCTTTCCCGTTAAGCAGCCATAGTGTGTTTTCTAAACGTGTGACTCTGTTCTCTTTTGTAATTCAGTTCAAGAGTAGCGGTTTTTACATTCCCTCTATAAGTGATAGCTTATGATAAGTGTCTTTTTCTGTGTGACTTATTTCACTTAGAATCGTCGTACCTAACTCCACTCATCTTGCTTCTACTAGCCTTATAACATTGATTTCATGTCTGAGTGATATTCCATTGTACATAAGGACCACAACTTCTTTATCCATTTTTCTCTTTCCTGGGATATTTAAGGTGTCATGAAGTGGAGGTTCTTGTCAACAGAGCAGCCCTAAACTTTCGGGTGCCTGTGTCTTGCTGATTTTTAGTTTTTCCAATTTATATGCCCATGAGTGGACGTGCCCTATGCTCCCTAAGCTGTTTTTTTTCGATGTTTCAGGACACAACGTACACTTCTCCAGAGTGGCTGTTGGCAATTTACATCCCGCCCATCAGTGTAGCAAGGCTGCCATTTCTCCATGGCCTGTCCTGCATTTCTCGTTTTGACACTTTTTGCAGCATGGCCCTTTTCACCGATGGGAAGCGAGACTTCTTTGTAGCGCTGATTTGCCTTTCCAGGTTGCTTGGTTGGCCAAAAAGGGCGTATGCGTTTTTTCCTGAATATATTCAGGAAAAAACGCATACGCCCTTTTTGGCCAAGGGCATCATTGTCGACGTTTTGCCGCTTTTCATGTGCTTTAAAGGCGATTCGTATCTACCTCCTGAAATCTGTTTCCTGCAATTCTGCCTTGCTTTGAATTCCTCTTCGTTGCCTTCCCTCAATATATTTGTGGACGAGAGTTATCATTTATAACTCAGCAGGTTTGTGAATTGCAGTGCCACTGAGCTCCATTTTTCAACTGTCTTTTTTGGGAGCTGGCCGCAAAAGCACGGGATTGCCTCAGGCCCTATTCTGGTTCCGGGCGGCAGGCTGAGCCTGTGGTTAATTCTTCTTCCTGTTGGGAAAATAGAGTGACCTGTGCCTGTCCCAACACCTAGATCTAGTCTCTCATTGGTTGCCCCTCTTCCCGTTCATCCTCAGGACAAATTGCAACCTGTAGGGAACAGGAGCTTAAAGGTGCTGATTCTCCAAGTAGGGAGATTGCTAGTAAAGTAGCTGGAATGGCGAACCCGAGCACAAGGAGATGAGAAATGAGGTGCGTTTTAGAAACCTTTCAAAATCACATGGTGTACCATCTTCTGGGTTTCTCATGCATGTTTTCGATGTAGGAAGATGCCCTTGAACCTGGAGATTTGGGACCCATGGGATGGGTACCACGCAGTATTACTTTAAAGGGTCTGCGTTTGCTCACACAACCTCACCCAACCTCTCAGCCCCAAGAGTGTCCACCCTTATGTCTCATCCAGCTGTGGGTCTAGATATGGTCAATCCAGGTTGCATCACAGCCTCTGAACGAATTTTGTAAGAATGTCTCTCTCTTTCACTGTCTTTGTTTTACGGGTTTTTAAAAGTAATTTATTTTTATAATGGGGTTTAGCTGCTTTTCATGGCTCTGTTTATGCGGCTTTACACCCCCTTGACTCACTTCCAGAGAGATATCAATATATAGGTTTTAAGATTCTTACTAGTCACATATATTCTTGTGCGGTGAATAGGGGGTGTTGAGTCCAGTTCACTGAGCAAGGAGTAGGTCTTGTCTATTACATATTGGGTGTATGGAACGGTATCTGAGCGAATTTGACACCCTTGTTTTATGCATCACCCCACCTCACCTTTCCCGTTAAGCAGCCATAGTGTGTTTTCTAAACGTGTGACTCTGTTCTCTTTTGTAATTCAGTTCAAGAGTAGCGGTTTTTACATTCCCTCTATAAGTGATAGCTTATGATAAGTGTCTTTTTCTGTGTGACTTATTTCGCTTAGAATCGTCGTACCTAACTCCACTCATCTTGCTTCTACTAGCCTTATAACATTGATTTCATGTCTGAGTGATATTCCATTGTACATAAGGACCACAACTTCTTTATCCATTTTTCTCTTTCCTGGGATATTTAAGGTGTCATGAAGTGGAGGTTCTTGTCAACAGAGCAGCCCTAAACTTTCGGGTGCCTGTGTCTTGCTGAATTTTAGTTTTTCCAATTTATATGCCCATGAGTGGACGTGCCCTATGCTCCCTAAGCTGTTTTTTTTCGATGTTTCAGGACACAACGTACACTTCTCCAGAGTGGCTGTTGGCAATTTACATCCCGCCCATCAGTGTAGCAAGGCTGCCATTTCTCCATGGCCTGTCCTGCATTTCTCGTTTTGACACTTTTTGCAGCATGGCCCTTTTCACCGATGGGAAGCGAGACTTCTTTGTAGCGCTGATTTGCCTTTCCAGGTTGCTTGGTTGGCCAAAAAGGGCGTATGCGTTTTTTCCTGAATATATTCAGGAAAAAACGCATACGCCCTTTTTGGCCAAGGGCATCATTGTCGACGTTTTGCCGCTTTTCATGTGCTTTAAAGGCGATTCGTATCTACCTCCTGAAATCTGTTTCCTGCAATTCTGCCTTGCTTTGAATTCCTCTTCGTTGCCTTCCCTCAATATATTTGTGGACGAGAGTTATCATTTATAACTCAGCAGGTTTGTGAATTGCAGTGCCACTGAGCTCCATTTTTCAACTGTCTTTTTTGGGAGCTGGCCGCAAAAGCACGGGATTGCCTCAGGCCCTATTCTGGTTCCGGGCGGCAGGCTGAGCCTGTGGTTAATTCTTCTTCTTGTTGGGAAAATAGAGTGACCTGTGCCTGTCCCAACACCTAGATCTAGTCTCTCATTGGTTGCCCCTCTTCCCGTTCATCCTCAGGACAAATTGCAACCTGTAGGGAACAGGAGCTTAAAGGTGCTGATTCTCCAAGTAGGGAGATTGCTAGTAAAGTAGCTGGAATGGCGAACCCGAGCACAAGGAGATGAGAAATGAGGTGCGTTTTAGAAACCTTTCAAAATCACATGGTGTACCATCTTCTGGGTTTCTCATGCATGTTTTCGATGTAGGAAGATGCCCTTGAACCTGGAGATTTGGGACCCATGGGATGGGTACCACGCAGTATTACTTTAAAGGGTCTGCGTTTGCTCACGCAACCTCACCCAACCTCTCAGCCCCAAGAGTGTCCACCCTTATGTCTCATCCAGCTGTGGGTCTAGATATGGTCAATCCAGGTTGCATCACAGCATCTGAACGAATTTTGTAAGAATGTCTCTCTCTTTCACTGTCTTTGTTTTACGGGTTTTTAAAAGTAATTTATTTTTATAATGGGGTTTAGCTGCTTTTCATGGCTCTGTTTATGCGGCTTTACACCCCCTTGACTCACTTCCAGAGAGATATCAATATATAGGTTTTAAGATTCTTACTAGTCACATATATTCTTGTGCGGTGAATAGGGGGTGTTGAGTCCAGTTCACTGAGCAAGGAGTAGGTCTTGTCTATTACATATTGGGTGTATGGAACGGTATCTGAGCGAATTTGACACCCTTGTTTTATGCATCACCCCACCTCACCTTTCCCGTTAAGCAGCCATAGTGTGTTTTCTAAACGTGTGACTCTGTTCTCTTTTGTAATTCAGTTCAAGAGTAGCGGTTTTTACATTCCCTCTATAAGTGATAGCTTATGATAAGTGTCTTTTTCTGTGTGACTTATTTCACTTAGAATCGTCGTACCTAACTCCACTCATCTTGCTTCTACTAGCCTTATAACATTGATTTCATGTCTGAGTGATATTCCATTGTACATAAGGACCACAACTTCTTTATCCATTTTTCTCTTTCCTGGGATATTTAAGGTGTCATGAAGTGGAGGTTCTTGTCAACAGAGCAGCCCTAAACTTTCGGGTGCCTGTGTCTTGCTGATTTTTAGTTTTTCCAATTTATATGCCCATGAGAGGACGTGCCCTATGCTCCCTAAGCTGTTTTTTTTCGATGTTTTAGGACACAACGTACACTTCTCCAGAGTGGCTGTTGGCAATTTACATCCCGCCCATCAGTGTAGCAAGGCTGCCATTTCTCCATGGCCTGTCCTGCATTTCTCGTTTTGACACTTTTTGCAGCATGGCCCTTTTCACCGATGGGAAGCGAGACTTCTTTGTAGCGCTGATTTGCCTTTCCAGGTTGCTTGGTTGGCCAAAAAGGGCGTATGCGTTTTTTCCTGAATATATTCAGGAAAAAACGCATACGCCCTTTTTGGCCAAGGGCATCATTGTCGACGTTTTGCCGCTTTTCATGTGCTTTAAAGGCGATTCGTATCTACCTCCTGAAATCTGTTTCCTGCAATTCTGCCTTGCTTTGAATTCCTCTTCGTTGCCTTCCCTCAATATATTTGTGGACGAGAGTTATCATTTATAACTCAGCAGGTTTGTGAATTGCAGTGCCACTGAGCTCCATTTTTCAACTGTCTTTTTTGGGAGCTGGCCGCAAAAGCACGGGATTGCCTCAGGCCCTATTCTGGTTCCGGGCGGCAGGCTGAGCCTGTGGTTAATTCTTCTTCCTGTTGGGAAAATAGAGTGACCTGTGCCTGTCCCAACACCTAGATCTAGTCTCTCATTGGTTGCCCCTCTTCCCGTTCATCCTCAGGACAAATTGCAACCTGTAGGGAACAGGAGCTTAAAGGTGCTGATTCTCCAAGTAGGGAGATTGCTAGTAAAGTAGCTGGAATGGCGAACCCGAGCACAAGGAGATGAGAAATGAGGTGCGTTTTAGAAACCTTTCAAAATCACATGGTGTACCATCTTCTGGGTTTCTCATGCATGTTTTCGATGTAGGAAGATGCCCTTGAACCTGGAGATTTGGGACCCATGGGATGGGTACCACGCAGTATTACTTTAAAGGGTCTGCGTTTGCTCACGCAACCTCACCCAACCTCTCAGCCCCAAGAGTGTCCACCCTTATGTCTCATCCAGCTGTGGGTCTAGATATGGTCAATCCAGGTTGCATCACAGCCTCTGAACGAATTTTGTAAGAATGTCTCTCTCTTTCACTGTCTTTGTTTTACGGGTTTTTAAAAGTAATTTATTTTTATAATGGGGTTTAGCTGCTTTTCATGGCTCTGTTTATGCGGCTTTACACCCCCTTGACTCACTTCCAGAGAGATATCAATATATAGGTTTTAAGATTCTTACTAGTCACATATATTCTTGTGCGGTGAATTGGGGGTGTTGAGTCCAGTTCACTGAGCAAGGAGTAGGTCTTGTCTATTACATATTGGGTGTATGGAACGGTATCTGAGCGAATTTGAAACCCTTGTTTTATGCATCACCCCACCTCACCTTTCCCGTTAAGCAGCCATAGTGTGTTTTCTAAACGTGTGACTCTGTTCTCTTTTGTAATTCAGTTCAAGAGTAGCGGTTTTTACATTCCCTCTATAAGTGATAGCTTATGATAAGTGTCTTTTTCTGTGTGACTTATTTCACTTAGAATCGTCGTACCTAACTCCACTCATCTTGCTTCTACTAGCCTTATAACATTGATTTCATGTCTGAGTGATATTCCATTGTACAAAAGGACCACAACTTCTTTATCCATTTTTCTCTTTCCTGGGATATTTAAGGTGTCATGAAGTGGAGGTTCTTGTCAACAGAGCAGCCCTAAACTTTCGGGTGCCTGTGTCTTGCTGATTTTTAGTTTTTCCAATTTATATGCCCATGAGTGGACGTGCCCTATGCTCCCTAAGCTGTTTTTTTTCGATGTTTCAGGACACAACGTACACTTCTCCAGAGTGGCTGTTGGCAATTTACATTCCGCCCATCAGTGTAGCAAGGCTGCCATTTATCCATGGCCTGTCCTGCATTTCTCGTTTTGACACTTTTTGCAGCATGGCCCTTTTCACCGATGGGAAGCGAGACTTCTTTGTAGCGCTGATTTGCCTTTCCAGGTTGCTTGGTTGGCCAAAAAGGGCGTATGCGTTTTTTCCTGAATATATTCAGGAAAAAACGCATACGCCCTTTTTGGCCAAGGGCATCATTGTCGACGTTTTGCCGCTTTTCATGTGCTTTAAAGGCGATTCGTATCTACCTCCTGAAATCTGTTTCCTGCAATTCTGCCTTGCTTTGAATTCCTCTTCGTTGCCTTCCCTCAATATATTTGTGGACGAGAGTTATCATTTATAACTCAGCAGGTTTGTGAATTGCAGTGCCACTGAGCTCCATTTTTCAACTGTCTTTTTTGGGAGCTGGCCGCAAAAGCACGGGATTGCCTCAGGCCCTATTCTGGTTCCGGGCGGCAGGCTGAGCCTGTGGTTAATTCTTCTTCCTGTTGGGAAAATAGAGTGACCTGTGCCTGTCCCAACACCTAGATCTAGTCTCTCATTGGTTGCCCCTCTTCCCGTTCATCCTCAGGACAAATTGCAACCTGTAGGGAACAGGAGCTTAAAGGTGCTGATTCTCCAAGTAGGGAGATTGCTAGTAAAGTAGCTGGAATGGCGAACCCGAGCACAAGGAGATGAGAAATGAGGTGCGTTTTAGAAACCTTTCAAAATCACATGGTGTACCATCTTCTGGGTTTCTCATGCATGTTTTCGATGTAGGAAGATGCCCTTGAACCTGGAGATTTGGGACCCATGGGATGGGTACCACGCAGTATTACTTTAAAGGGTCTGCGTTTGCTCACGCAACCTCACCCAACCTCTCAGCCCCAAGAGTGTCCACCCTTATGTCTCATCCAGCTGTGGGTCTAGATATGGTCAATCCAGGTTGCATCACAGCCTCTGAACGAATTTTGTAAGAATGTCTCTCTCTTTCACTGTCTTTGTTTTACGGGTTTTTAAAAGTAATTTATTTTTATAATGGGGTTTAGCTGCTTTTCATGGCTCTGTTTATGCGGCTTTACACCCCCTTGACTCACTTCCAGAGAGATATCAATATATAGGTTTTAAGATTCTTACTAGTCACATATATTCTTGTGCGGTGAATAGGGGGTGTTGAGTCCAGTTCACTGAGCAAGGAGTAGGTCTTGTCTATTACATATTGGGTGTATGGAACGGTATCTGAGCGAATTTGACACCCTTGTTTTATGCATCACCCCACCTCACCTTTCCCGTTAAGCAGCCATAGTGTGTTTTCTAAACGTGTGACTCTGTTCTCTTTTGTAATTCAGTTCAAGAGTAGCGGTTTTTACATTCCCTCTATAAGTGATAGCTTATGATAAGTGTCTTTTTCTGTGTGACTTATTTCACTTAGAATCGTCGTACCTAACTCCACTCATCTTGCTTCTACTAGCCTTATAACATTGATTTCATGTCTGAGTGATATTCCATTGTACAAAAGGACCACAACTTCTTTATCCATTTTTCTCTTTCCTGGGATATTTAAGGTGTCATGAAGTGGAGGTTCTTGTCAACAGAGCAGCCCTAAACTTTCGGGTGCCTGTGTCTTGCTGATTTTTAGTTTTTCCAATTTATATGCCCATGAGTGGACGTGCCCTATGCTCCCTAAGCTGTTTTTTTTCGATGTTTCAGGACACAACGTACACTTCTCCAGAGTGGCTGTTGGCAATTTACATTCCGCCCATCAGTGTAGCAAGGCTGCCATTTATCCATGGCCTGTCCTGCATTTCTCGTTTTGACACTTTTTGCAGCATGGCCCTTTTCACCGATGGGAAGCGAGACTTCTTTGTAGCGCTGATTTGCCTTTCCAGGTTGCTTGGTTGGCCAAAAAGGGCGTATGCGTTTTTTCCTGAATATATTCAGGAAAAAACGCATACGCCCTTTTTGGCCAAGGGCATCATTGTCGACGTTTTGCCGCTTTTCATGTGCTTTAAAGGCGATTCGTATCTACCTCCTGAAATCTGTTTCCTGCAATTCTGCCTTGCTTTGA
This sequence comes from Eschrichtius robustus, assembly GCF_028021215.1. NCBI lineage: Eukaryota > Metazoa > Chordata > Mammalia > Artiodactyla > Eschrichtiidae > Eschrichtius > Eschrichtius robustus. Next base: position 1,149,389 of record NW_027175712.1, on the reverse strand, counting down.
ATTCCTCTTCGTTGCCTTCCCTCAATATATTTGTGGACGAGAGTTATCATTTATAACTCAGCAGGTTTGTGAATTGCAGTGCCACTGAGCTCCATTTTTCAACTGTCTTTTTTGGGAGCTGGCCGCAAAAGCACGGGATTGCCTCAGGCCCTATTCTGGTTCCGGGCGGCAGGCTGAGCCTGTGGTTAATTCTTCTTCCTGTTGGGAAAATAGAGTGACCTGTGCCTGTCCCAACACCTAGATCTAGTCTCTCATTGGTTGCCCCTCTTCCCGTTCATCCTCAGGACAAATTGCAACCTGTAGGGAACAGGAGCTTAAAGGTGCTGATTCTCCAAGTAGGGAGATTGCTAGTAAAGTAGCTGGAATGGCGAACCCGAGCACAAGGAGATGAGAAATGAGGTGCGTTTTAGAAACCTTTCAAAATCACATGGTGTACCATCTTCTGGGTTTCTCATGCATGTTTTCGATGTAGGAAGATGCCCTTGAACCTGGAGATTTGGGACCCATGGGATGGGTACCACGCAGTATTACTTTAAAGGGTCTGCGTTTGCTCACGCAACCTCACCCAACCTCTCAGCCCCAAGAGTGTCCACCCTTATGTCTCATCCAGCTGTGGGTCTAGATATGGTCAATCCAGGTTGCATCACAGCCTCTGAACGAATTTTGTAAGAATGTCTCTCTCTTTCACTGTCTTTGTTTTACGGGTTTTTAAAAGTAATTTATTTTTATAATGGGGTTTAGCTGCTTTTCATGGCTCTGTTTATGCGGCTTTACACCCCCTTGACTCACTTCCAGAGAGATATCAATATATAGGTTTTAAGATTCTTACTAGTCACATATATTCTTGTGCGGTGAATAGGGGGTGTTGAGTCCAGTTCACTGAGCAAGGAGTAGGTCTTGTCTATTACATATTGGGTGTATGGAACGGTATCTGAGCGAATTTGACACCCTTGTTTTATGCATCACCCCACCTCACCTTTCCCGTTAAGCAGCCATAGTGTGTTTTCTAAACGTGTGACTCTGTTCTCTTTTGTAATTCAGTTCAAGAGTAGCGGTTTTTACATTCCCTCTATAAGTGATAGCTTATGATAAGTGTCTTTTTCTGTGTGACTTATTTCGCTTAGAATCGTCGTACCTAACTCCACTCATCTTGCTTCTACTAGCCTTATAACATTGATTTCATGTCTGAGTGATATTCCATTGTACATAAGGACCACAACTTCTTTATCCATTTTTCTCTTTCCTGGGATATTTAAGGTGTCATGAAGTGGAGGTTCTTGTCAACAGAGCAGCCCTAAACTTTCGGGTGCCTGTGTCTTGCTGATTTTTAGTTTTTCCAATTTATATGCCCATGAGTGGACGTGCCCTATGCTCCCTAAGCTGTTTTTTTTCGATGTTTCAGGACACAACGTACACTTCTCCAGAGTGGCTGTTGGCAATTTACATCCCGCCCATCAGTGTAGCAAGGCTGCCATTTCTCCATGGCCTGTCCTGCATTTCTCGTTTTGACACTTTTTGCAGCATGGCCCTTTTCACCGATGGGAAGCGAGACTTCTTTGTAGCGCTGATTTGCCTTTCCAGGTTGCTTGGTTGGCCAAAAAGGGCGTATGCGTTTTTTCCTGAATATATTCAGGAAAAAACGCATACGCCCTTTTTGGCCAAGGGCATCATTGTCGACGTTTTGCCGCTTTTCATGTGCTTTAAAGGCGATTCGTATCTACCTCCTGAAATCTGTTTCCTGCAATTCTGCCTTGCTTTGAATTCCTCTTCGTTGCCTTCCCTCAATATATTTGTGGACGAGAGTTATCATTTATAACTCAGCAGGTTTGTGAATTGCAGTGCCACTGAGCTCCATTTTTCAACTGTCTTTTTTGGGAGCTGGCCGCAAAAGCACGGGATTGCCTCAGGCCCTATTCTGGTTCCGGGCGGCAGGCTGAGACTGTGGTTAATTCTTCTTCCTGTTGGGAAAATAGAGTGACCTGTGCCTGTCCCAACACCTAGATCTAGTCTCTCATTGGTTGCCCCTCTTCCCGTTCATCCTCAGGACAAATTGCAACCTGTAGGGAACAGGAGCTTAAAGGTGCTGATTCTCCAAGTAGGGAGATTGCTAGTAAAGTAGCTGGAATGGCGAACCCGAGCACAAGGAGATGAGAAATGAGGTGCGTTTTAGAAACCTTTCAAAATCACATGGTGTACCATCTTCTGGGTTTCTCATGCATGTTTTCGATGTAGGAAGATGCCCTTGAACCTGGAGATTTGGGACCCATGGGATGGGTACCACGCAGTATTACTTTAAAGGGTCTGCGTTTGCTCACGCAACCTCACCCAACCTCTCAGCCCCAAGAGTGTCCACCCTTATGTCTCATCCAGCTGTGGGTCTAGATATGGTCAATCCAGGTTGCATCACAGCCTCTGAACGAATTTTGTAAGAATGTCTCTCTCTTTCACTGTCTTTGTTTTACGGGTTTTTAAAAGTAATTTATTTTTATAATGGGGTTTAGCTGCTTTTCATGGCTCTGTTTATGCGGCTTTACACCCCCTTGACTCACTTCCAGAGAGATATCAATATATAGGTTTTAAGATTCTTACTAGTCACATATATTCTTGTGCGGTGAATAGGGGGTGTTGAGTCCAGTTCACTGAGCAAGGAGTAGGTCTTGTCTATTACATATTGGGTGTATGGAACGGTATCTGAGCGAATTTGACACCCTTGTTTTATGCATCACCCCACCTCACCTTTCCCGTTAAGCAGCCATAGTGTGTTTTCTAAACGTGTGACTCTGTTCTCTTTTGTAATTCAGTTCAAGAGTAGCGGTTTTTACATTCCCTCTATAAGTGATAGCTTATGATAAGTGTCTTTTTCTGTGTGACTTATTTCGCTTAGAATCGTCGTACCTAACTCCACTCATCTTGCTTCTACTAGCCTTATAACATTGATTTCATGTCTGAGTGATATTCCATTGTACATAAGGACCACAACTTCTTTATCCATTTTTCTCTTTCCTGGGATATTTAAGGTGTCATGAAGTGGAGGTTCTTGTCAACAGAGCAGCCCTAAACTTTCGGGTGCCTGTGTCTTGCTGAATTTTAGTTTTTCCAATTTATATGCCCATGAGTGGACGTGCCCTATGCTCCCTAAGCTGTTTTTTTTCGATGTTTCAGGACACAACGTACACTTCTCCAGAGTGGCTGTTGGCAATTTACATCCCGCCCATCAGTGTAGCAAGGCTGCCATTTCTCCATGGCCTGTCCTGCATTTCTCGTTTTGACACTTTTTGCAGCATGGCCCTTTTCACCGATGGGAAGCGAGACTTCTTTGTAGCGCTGATTTGCCTTTCCAGGTTGCTTGGTTGGCCAAAAAGGGCGTATGCGTTTTTTCCTGAATATATTCAGGAAAAAACGCATACGCCCTTTTTGGCCAAGGGCATCATTGTCGACGTTTTGCCGCTTTTCATGTGCTTTAAAGGCGATTCGTATCTACCTCCTGAAATCTGTTTCCTGCAATTCTGCCTTGCTTTGAATTCCTCTTCGTTGCCTTCCCTCAATATATTTGTGGACGAGAGTTATCATTTATAACTCAGCAGGTTTGTGAATTGCAGTGTCACTGAGCTCCATTTTTCAACTGTCTTTTTTGGGAGCTGGCCGCAAAAGCACGGGATTGCCTCAGGCCCTATTCTGGTTCCGGGCGGCAGGCTGAGCCTGTGGTTAATTCTTCTTCCTGTTGGGAAAATAGAGTGACCTGTGCCTGTCCCAACACCTAGATCTAGTCTCTCATTGGTTGCCCCTCTTCCCGTTCATCCTCAGGACAAATTGCAACCTGTAGGGAACAGGAGCTTAAAGGTGCTGATTCTCCAAGTAGGGAGATTGCTAGTAAAGTAGCTGGAATGGCGAACCCGAGCACAAGGAGATGAGAAATGAGGTGCGTTTTAGAAACCTTTCAAAATCACATGGTGTACCATCTTCTGGGTTTCTCATGCATGTTTTCGATGTAGGAAGATGCCCTTGAACCTGGAGATTTGGGACCCATGGGATGGGTACCACGCAGTATTACTTTAAAGGGTCTGCGTTTGCTCACGCAACCTCACCCAACCTCTCAGCCCCAAGAGTGTCCACCCTTATGTCTCATCCAGCTGTGGGTCTAGATATGGTCAATCCAGGTTGCATCACAGCCTCTGAACGAATTTTGTAAGAATGTCTCTCTCTTTCACTGTCTTTGTTTTACGGGTTTTTAAAAGTAATTTATTTTTATAATGGGGTTTAGCTGCTTTTCATGGCTCTGTTTATGCGGCTTTACACCCCCTTGACTCACTTCCAGAGAGATATCAATATATAGGTTTTAAGATTCTTACTAGTCACATATATTCTTGTGCGGTGAATAGGGGGTGTTGAGTCCAGTTCACTGAGCAAGGAGTAGGTCTTGTCTATTACATATTGGGTGTATGGAACGGTATCTGAGCGAATTTGAAACCCTTGTTTTATGCATCACCCCACCTCACCTTTCCCGTTAAGCAGCCATAGTGTGTTTTCTAAACGTGTGACTCTGTTCTCTTTTGTAATTCAGTTCAAGAGTAGCGGTTTTTACATTCCCTCTATAAGTGATAGCTTATGATAAGTGTCTTTTTCTGTATGACTTATTTCACTTAGAATCGTCGTACCTAACTCCACTCATCTTGCTTCTACTAGCCTTATAACATTGATTTCATGTCTGAGTGATATTCCATTGTACATAAGGACCACAACTTCTTTATCCATTTTTCTCTTTCCTGGGATATTTAAGGTGTCATGAAGTGGAGGTTCTTGTCAACAGAGCAGCCCTAAACTTTCGGGTGCCTGTGTCTTGCTGATTTTTAGTTTTTCCAATTTATATGCCCATGAGTGGACGTGCCCTATGCTCCCTAAGCTGTTTTTTTTCGATGTTTCAGGACACAACGTACACTTCTCCAGAGTGGCTGTTGGCAATTTACATTCCGCCCATCAGTGTAGCAAGGCTGCCATTTCTCCATGGCCTGTCCTGCATTTCTGGTTTTGACACTTTTTGCAGCGTGGCCCTTTTCACCGATGGGAAGCGAGACTTCTTTGTAGCGCTGATTTGCCTTTCCAGGTTGCTTGGTTGGCCAAAAAGGGCGTATGCGTTTTTTCCTGAATATATTCCGGAAAAAACGCATACGCCCTTTTTGGCCAAGGGCATCATTGTCGACGTTTTGCCGCTTTTCATGTGCTTTAAAGGCGATTCGTATCTACCTCCTGAAATCTGTTTCCTGCAATTCTGCCTTGCTTTGAATTCCTCTTCGTTGCCTTCCCTCAATATATTTGTGGACGAGAGTTATCATTTATAACTCAGCAGGATTGTGAATTGCAGTGCCACTGAGCTCCATTTTTCAACTGTCTTTTTGGGAGCTGGCCGCAAAAGCGCAGGATTGCCTCAGGCCCTATTCTGGTTCCCGGCGGCAGGCTGAGCCTGTGGTTAATTCTTCTTCCAGATGGGAAAATAGAGTGACCTGTGCCTGTCCCAACACCTAGACCTAGTCTCTCATTGGTTGCCCCTCTTCCCTTTCATCCTCAGGACAAATTGCAACCTGTACGGAACAGGAGGTTAAAGGTGCTGATTCTCCAAGTAGGGAGATTGTTAGTAAAGTAGCTGGAATGGCGAACCCGAACACAAGGAGATGAGAAATGAGGTGCGTTTTAGAAACCTTTCAAAATCACACGGTGTACCATCTTCTGTTTTTCTCATGCATGTTTTCGATGTAGGAAGATGCCCTTGAACCTGGAGATTTGGGACCCATGGGATGGGTACCACGCAGTATTACTTTAAAGGGTCTGCGTTTGCTCACCCAAACTCTCAACCCCAAGAGTGTCCACCCTTATGTCTCATCCAGCTGTGTGTCTAGATATGGTCAATTCAGGTTGCATCACAGCCTCTGAACGAATTTTGTAAGAATTTCTCTCTTTCACTGTCTTTATTTTAAGGGTTTTTAAAAGTAATTTATTTTTATAATGGGGTTTAGCTGCTTTTCACGGCTGTGTTTATGCGGCTTTACACCCACTTGACTCACTTCCAGACAGATATCAATACATAGGTTTTAAGATTCTTACTAGTCACATATATTCTTGTGCGGTGAATAGGGGGTGTTGAGTCCAGTTCACTGAGCAAGGAGTAGGTCTTGTCTATTATATATTGGGTGTATGGAACGGTATCTGAGCGAATTTGAAACCCTTGTTTTATGCATCACCCCACCTCACCTTTCCCGTTAAGCAGCCATAGTGTGTTTTCTAAACGTGTGACTCTGTTCTGTTTTGTAATTCAGTTCAAGTGTAGCGGTTTTTACATTCCCTCTATAAGTGATAGCTTATGATAAGTGTCTTTTTCTGTGTGACTTATTTCACTTAGAATCATCGTACCTAACTCCACTCATCTTGCTTCTACTAGCCTTATGATATTGATTTCATGTGTGAGTGATATTCCATTGTACATAAGGACCACAACTTCTTTATCCATTTTTCTCTTTCCTGGGATATTTAAGGTGTCATGAAGTGGAGGTTCTTGTCAACAGAGGAGCCCTAAACTTTGGGGTGCCTGTGTCTTGCTGATTTTTATTTTTCCCAATTTATACGCCCATGAGTGGACGTGCCCTATGCTCCCTAAGCTGTGTTTTTTCGATGTTTCAGGACACACCTTACACTTCTCCAGAGTGGCTGTTGGCAATTTACATCCCGCCCATCAGCGTAGCAAGGCTGCCATTTCTCCATGGACTGTCCTGCATTTCTGGTTTTGACACTTTTTGCAGCATGGCCCTTTTGACCGATGGGAAGCGAGACTTCTTTGTAGCGCTGATTTGCCTTTCCAGGTTGCTTGGTTGGCCAAAAAGGGCGTATGCGTGTTTTCCTGAATATACTCAGGAAAAAACGCATAAGCCCTTTTTGGCCAAGGGCATCATTGTCGACGTTTTGCCGCTTTTCATGTGCTTTCAAGGCGATTCGAATCGACCTCCTGAAATCTGTTCCCTGCAATTCTGCCTTGTTTTCACATCCTCTTCGTTCCCTTCCCTCAATACATCTGTGGATGAGAGTTATCATTTATAACTCTGCGGGTTTGTGAATTGCAGTGTCCCTGATCTGCATTTTTCAACTGTCTTTTTTGGGAGCTGGCCGCAAAAGCGCGTGATTGCCTCAGGCCTTATTCTGCTTCTGGGCGGCAGGCTGAGCCTGTGGTTAATTCTTCTTCCTGATGGGAAAATAGAGTGACCTGTGCCTGTCCCAACACCTAGATCTAGTCTCTCATTGGTTGCCCCTCTTCCCGTTCATCCTCAGGACAAATTGTAACCTGTAGGGAACAGGAGCTTAATGGTGCTGATTCTCCAAGTAGGGAGATTGCTAGTAAAGGAGCTGGAAAGGCGAACCCGAGCACAAGGAGATGAGAAATGAGGTGCATTTTAAAAACCTTTCAAAATCACACGGTGTACCATCTTCTGGGTTTCTCATGCATGTTTTCGATGTAGGAAGATGCCCTTGAACCTGGGGATTTGGGACCCATGGGATGGGTACCAAGCAGTATTACTTTAAAGGGTCTGCGTTTGCTCACCCAACCTCACCAAACCTCTCAGCCCCAAGAGTGACCACCCTTATGTCTCATCCAGCTGCGGGTGTAGATATGGTCAATCCAGGTTGCATCAGAGCCCCTGAACGAATTTTGTAAGAATTTCTCTCTCTTTCACTGTCTTTGTTTTACGGGTTTTTAAAAGTAATTTTTTTTCATAATGGGGTTTAGCTGCTTTTCACGGCTGTGTTTATGCGTCTTTACACCCACTTGACTCACTTCCAGATAGATATCAATACATAGTTTTTAAGTTTCTTACTAGTCAGATATATTGTTGTGCGGTGAATAGGGGGTGTTGAGTCCAGTTCACTGAGCAAGGAGTAGGTCTTGTCTATTACATATTGGGTGTATGGAACGGTATCTGAGCGAATTTGAAACCCTTGTTTTATGCATCACCCCACCTCACCTTTCCCGTTAAGCAGCCATAGTGTGTTTTCTAAACGTGTGACTCTGTTCTGTTTTGTAATTCAGTTCAAGTGTAGCGGTTTTTACATTCCCTCTATAAGTGATAGCTTATGATAAGTGTCTTTTTCTGTGTGACTTATTTCACTTAGAATCGTCGTACCTAACTCCACTCATCTTGCTTCTACTAGCCTTATGACATTGATTTCATGTCTGAGTGATATTCCATTGTACATAAGGACCACAACTTCTTTATCCATTTTTCTCTTTCCTGGGATATTTAAGGTGTCATGAAGTGGAGGTTCTTGTCAACAGAGCAGCCCTAAACTTTGGGGTGCCTGTGTCTTGCTGATTTTTAGTTTTCCCAATTTATACGCCCATTACTGGACGTGCCCTATGCTCCCTAAGCTGTGTTTTTTCGATGTTTCAGGACACACCTTACACTTCTCCAGAGTGGCTGTTGGCAATTTACATCCCGCCCATCAGCGTAGCAGGGCTGCCATTTCTCCATGGACTGTCCTGCATTTCTGGTTTTGACACTTTTTGCAGCATCACCCTTTTGACCGATGGGAAGCGAGACTTCTTTGTAGCGCTGATTTGCCTTTCCAGGTTGTTTGGTTGGCCAAAAAGGGGGTATGCGTGTTTTCCTGAATATACTCAGGAAAAAACGCATACGCCCTTTTTGGCCAAGGGCATCATTTTCGAAGTTTTGCCGCTTTTCATGTGCTTTCAAGGCGATTCGAATCTACCTGCTGAAACCTGTTTCCTGCAATTCTGCCTTGCTTTCAAATCCTCTTCGTTGCCTTCCCTCAATATATTTGTGGACGAGAGTTATCATTTATAACTCAGCAGGTTTGTGAATTGCAGTGCCACTGAGCTCCATTTTTCAACTGTCTTTTTTGGGAGCTGGCCGCAAAAGCACGGGATTGCCTCAGGCCCTATTCTGGTTCCGGGCGGCAGGCTGAGCCTGTGGTTAATTCTTCTTCCTTTTGGGAAAATAGAGTGACCTGTGCCTGTCCCAACACCTAGATCTAGTCTCTCATTGGTTGGCCCTCTTCCCGTTCATCCTCAGGACAAATTGCAACCTGTAGGGAACAGGAGCTTAAAGGTGCTGATTCTCCAAGTAGGGAGATTGCTAGTAAAGTAGCTGGAATGGCGAACCCGAGCACAAGGAGATGAGAAATGAGGTGCGTTTTAGAAACCTTTCAAAATCACACGGTGTACCATCTTCTGTTTTTCTCATGCATGTTTTCGATGTAGGAAGATGCCCTTGAACCTGGAGATTTGGGACCCATGGAATGGGTACCACGCAGTATTACTTTAAAGGGTCTGCGTTTGCTCACCCAAACTCTCAACCCCAAGAGTGTCCACCCTTATGTCTCATCCAGCTGTGTGTCTAGATATGGTCAATTCAGGTTGCATCACAGCCTCTGAACGAATTTTGTAAGAATTTCTCTCTTTCACTGTCTTTATTTTAAGGTTTTTTAAAAGTGATTTATTTTTATAATGGGGTTTAGCTGCTTTTCACGGCTGTGTTTATGCGGCTTTACACCCACTTGACTCACTTCGAGACAGATATCAATACATAGGTATTAAGATACTTACTAGTCACATATATTCTTGTGCGGTGAATAGGGGGTGTTGAGTCCAGTTCACTGAGCAAGGAGTAGGTCTTGTCTATTATATATTGGGTGTATGGAACGGTATCTGAGCGAATTTGAAACCCTTGTTTTATGCATCACCCCACCTCACCTTTCCCGTTAAGCAGCCATAGTGTGTTTTCTAAACGTGTGACTCTGTTCTCTTTTGTAATTCAGTTCAAGTGTAGCGGTTTTTACATTCCCTCTATAAGTGATAGCTTATGATAAGTGTCTTTTTCTGTGTGACTTATTTCACTTAGAATCGTCGTACCTAAATCCACTCATCTTGCTTCCACTAGCCTTATGACATTGATTTCATGTCTGAGTGATATTCCATTGTACATAAGGACCACAACTTCTTTATCCATTTTTCTCTTTCCTGGGATATTTAAGGTGTCATGAAGTGGAGGTTCTTGTCAACAGAGCAGCCCTAAACTTTGGGGTGCCTTTGTCTTGCTGATTTTTAGTTTTCCCAATTTATACGCCCATGAGTGGACGTGCCCTATGCTCCCTAAGCTGTGTTTTTTCGATGTTTCAGGACACACCTTACACTTCTCCAGAGTGGCTGTTGGCAATTTACATCCCGCCCATCAGCGTAGCAAGGCTGCCATTTCTCCATGGACTGTCCTGCATTTCTGGTTTTGACACTTTTTGCAGCATCACCCTTTTGACCGATGGGAAGCGAGACTTCTTTGTAGCGCTGATTTGCCTTTCCAGGTTGCTTGGTTGGCCAAAAAGGGCGTATGCGTGTTTTCCTGAATATACTCAGGAAAAAACGCATACGCCCTTTTTGGCCAAGGGCATCATTTTCGAAGTTTTGCCGCTTTTCATGTGCTTTCAAGGCGATTCGAATCTACCTCCTGAAACCTGTTTCCTGCAATTCTGCCTTGCTTTCAAATCCTCTTCGTTGCCTTCCCTCAATATATTTGTGGACGAGAGTTATCATTTATAACTCAGCAGGTATGTGAATGGCAGTGCCCCCTAGCTCCATTTTTCAACTGTCTTTTTGGGAGCTGGCCGCAAAAGCGCAGGATTGCCTCAGGCCCTATTCTGCTTCCGGGCGGCAGGCTGAGCCTGTGGTTAATTCTTCTTCCTGATGGGAAAATAGAGTGACCTGTGCCTGTCCCAACACCTAGATCTAGTCTCTCATTGGTTGCCCCTCTTCCCGTTCATCCTCAGGACAAATTGTAACCTGTAGGGAACAGGAGCTTAATGGTGCTGATTCTCCAAGTAGGGAGATTGCTAGTAAAGTAGCTGGAAAGGCGAACCCGAGCACAAGGAGATGAGAAATGAGGTGCATTTTAAAAACCTTTCAAAATCACACGGTGTACCATCTTCTGGGTTTCTCATGCATGTTTTCGATGTAGGAAGATGCCCTTGAACCTGGGGATTTGGGACCCATGGGATGGGTACCAAGCAGTATTACTATAAAGGGTCTGCGTTTGCTCACCCAACCTCACCAAACCTCTCAGCCCCAAGAGTGACCACCCTTATGTCTCATCCAGCTGTGGGTGTAGATATGGTCAATCCAGGTTGCATCACAGCCCATGAACGAATTTTGTAAGAATTTCTCTCTCTTTCACTGTCTTTGTTTTACGGGTTTTTAAAAGTAATTTATTTTCATAATGGGGTTTAGCTGCTTTTCACGGCTGTGTTTATGCGGCTTTACACCCACTTGACTCACTTCCAGATAGATATCAATACATAGGTTTTAAGTTTCTTACTAGTCAGATATATTGTTGTGCGGTGAATAGGGGGTGTTGATTCCAGTTCACTGAGCAAGGAGTAGGTCTTGTCTATTACATATTGGGTGTATGGAACGGTATCTGAGCGAATTTGAAACCCTTGTTTTATGCATCACCCCACCTCACCTTTCCCGTTAAGCAGCCATAGTGTGTTTTCTAAACGTGTGACTCTGTTCTCTTTTGTAATTCAGTTCAAGTGTAGCGGTTTTTACATTCCCTCTATAAGTGATAGCTTATGATAAGTGTCTTTTTCTGTGTTACTTATTTCACTTAGAATCGTCGTACCTAACTCCACTCATCTTGCTTCTACTAGCCTTATGACATTGATTTCATGTCTGAGTGATATTCCATTGTACATAAGGACCACAACTTCTTTATCCATTTTTCTCTTTCCTGGGATATTTAAGGTGTCATGAAGTGGAGGTTCTTGTCAACAGAGCAGCCCTAAACTTTGGGGTGTCTGTGTCTTGCTGATTTTTTGTTTTCCCAATTTATATGCCCATGAGTGGACGTGCCCTATGCTCCCTAAGCTGTGTTTTTTCGATGTTTCAGGACACACCGTACACTTCTCCAGAGTGGCTGTTGGCAATTTACATCCCGACCATCAGCGTAGCACGGCTGCCATTTCTCCATGGCCTGTCCTGCATTTCTGGTTTTGACACTTTTTGCAGCATGGCCCTTTTGACCGATGGGAAGCGAGACTTCTTTGTAGCGCTGATTTGCCTTTCCAGGTTGCTTGGTTGGCCAAAAAGGGCGTATGCGTTTTTTCCTGAATATATTCAGGAAAAAACGCATACGCCCTTTTTGGCCAAGGGCATCATTTTCGAAGTTTTGCCACTTTTCATGTGCTTTAAAGGCGATTCGAATCTACCTCCTGAAATCTGTTTCCTGCAATTCTGGCTTGTTTTCAAATCCTCTTCGTTGCCTTCCCGCAATACATCTGTGGATGAGAGTTATCATTTATAACTCTGCGGGTTTGTGAATTGCAGTGTCCCTGATCTCCATTTTTCAACTCTCTTTTTTGGGAGCTGGCCGCAAAAGCGCGGGATTGCCTCAGGCCTTATTCTGCTTCTGGGCGGCAGGCTGAGCCTGTGGTTAATTCTTCTTCCTGATGGGAAAATAGAGTGACCTGTGCCTGTCCCAACACCTAGATCTAGTCTCTCATTGGTTGCCCCTCTTCCCGTTCATCCTCAGGACAAATTGTAACCTGTAGGGAACAGGAGCTTAATGGTGCTGATTCTCCAAGTAGGGATATTGCTAGTAAAGTAGCTGGAAAGGCGAACCCGAGCACAAGGAGATGAGAAATGAGGTGCATTTTAAAAACCTTTCAAAATCACACGGTGTACCATCTTCTGGGTTTCTCATGCATGTTTTCGATGTAGGAAGATGCCCTTGAACCTGGGGATTTGGGACCCATGGGATGGGTAACAAGCAGTATTACTTTAAAGGGTCTGCGTTTGCTCACCCAACCTCACCAAACCTCTCAGCCCCAAGAGTGACCACCCTTATGTCTCATCCAGCTGTGGGTGTAGATATGGTCAATCCAGGTTGCATCACAGCCCCTGAACGAATTTTGTAAGAATTTCTCTCTCTTTCACTGTCTTTGTTTTACGGGTTTTTAAAAGTAATTTATTTTCATAATGGGGTTTAGCTGCTTTTCACGGCTGTGTTTATGCGTCTTTACACCCACTTGACTCACTCTCAGATAGATATCAATACATAGGTTTTAAGTTTCTTACTAGTCAGATATATTGTTGTGCGGTGAATAGGGGGTGTTGATTCCAGTTCACTGAGCAAGGAGTAGGTCTTGTCTATTACATATTGGGTGTATGGAACGGTATCTGAGCGAATTTGAAACCCTTGTTTTATGCATCACCCCACCTCACCTTTCCCGTTAAGCAGCCATAGTGTGTTTTCTAAACGTGTGACTCTGTTCTGTTTTGTAATTCAGTTCAAGTGTAGCGGTTTTTACATTCCCTCTATAAGTGATAGCTTATGATAAGTGTCTTTTTCTGTGTGACTTATTTCACTTAGAATCGTCGTACCTAACTCCACTCATCTTGCTTCTACTAGCCTTATGACATTGATTTCATGTCTGAGTGATATTCCATTGTACATAAGGACCACAACTTCTTTATCCATTTTTCTCTTTCCTGGGATATTTAAGGTGTCATGAAGTGGAGGTTCTTGTCAACAGAGCAGCCCTAAACTTTGGGGTGCCTGTGTCTTGCTGATTTTTAGTTTTCCCAATTTATACGCCCATGAGTGGACGTGCCCTATGCTCCCTAAGCTGTGTTTTTTCGATGTTTCAGGACACACCGTACACTTCTCCAGAGTGGCTGTTGGCAATTTACATCCCGACCATCAGCGTAGCACGGCTGCCATTTCTCCATGGCCTGTCCTGCATTTCTGGATTTGACACTTTTTGCAGCATGGCCCTTTTGACCGATGGGAAGCGAGACTTCTTTGTAGCGCTGATTTGCCTTTCCAGGTTGCTTGGTTGGCCAAAAAGGGCGTATGCGTGTTTTCCTGAATATACTCAGGAAAAAACGCATAAGCCCTTTTTGGCCAAGGGCATCATTGTCGACGTTTTGCCGCTTTTCATGTGCTTTCAAGGCGATTCGAATCTACCTCCTGAAATCTGTTTCCTGCAATTCTGCCTTGCTTTCAAATCCTCTTCGTTGCCTTCCCTCAATATATTTGTGGACGAGAGTTATCATTTATAACTCAGCAGATATGTGAATGGCAGTGCCCCCTAGCTCCATTTTTCAACTGTCTTTTTGGGAGTTGGCCGCAAAAGCGCAGGATTGCCTCAGGCCCTATTCTGGTTCCCGGCGGCAGGCTGAGCCTGTGGTTAATTCTTCTTCCTGATGGGAAAATAGAGTGACCTGTGCCTGTCCCAACACCTAGACCTAGTCTCTCATTGGTTGCCCCTCTTCCCTTTCATCCTCAGGACAAATTGCAACCTGTACGGAACAGGAGGTTAAAGGTGCTGATTCTCCAAGTAGGGAGATTGTTAGTAAAGTAGCTGGAATGGCGAACCCGAACACAAGGAGATGAGAAATGAGGTGCGTTTTAGAAACCTTTCAAAATCACACGGTGTACCATCTTCTGTTTTTCTCATGCATGTTTTCGATGTAGGAAGATGCCCTTGAACCTGGAGATTTGGGACCCATGGGATGGGTACCACGCAGTATTACTTTAAAGTGTCTGCGTTTGCTCACCCAAACTCTCAACCCCAAGAGTGTCCACCCTTATGTCTCATCCAGCTGTGTGTCTAGATATGGTCAATTCAGGTTGCATCACAGCCTCTGAACGAATTTTGTAAAAATTTCTCTCTTTCACTGTCTTTATTTTAAGGGTTTTTAAAAGTAATTTATTTTTATAATGGGGTTTAGCTGCTTTTCACGGCTGTGTTTATGCGGCTTTACACCCACTTGACTCACTTCCAGACAGATATCAATACATAGGTTTTAAGATTCTTACTAGTCACATATATTCTTGTGCGGTGAATAGGGGGTGTTGAGTCCAGTTCACTGAGCAAGGAGTAGGTCTTGTCTATTATATATTGGGTGTATGGAACGGTATCTGAGCGAATTTGAAACCCTTGTTTTATGCATCACCCCACCTCACCTTTCCCGTTAAGCAGCCATAGTGTGTTTTCTAAACGTGTGACTCTGTTCTCTTTTGTAATTCAGTTCAAGTGTAGCGGTTTTTACATTCCCTCTATAAGTGATAGCTTATGATAAGTGTCTTTTTCTGTGTGACTTATTTCACTTAGAATCGTCGTACCTAACTCCACTCATCTTGCTTCTACTAGCCTTATGACATTGATTTCATGTCTGAGTGATATTCCATTGTACATAAGGACCACAACTTCTTTATCCATTTTTCTCTTTCCTGGGATATTTAAGGTGTCATGAAGTGGAGGTTCTTGTCAACAGAGCAGCCCTAAACTTTGGGGTGCCTGTGTCTTGCTGATTTTTATTTTTCCCAATTTATACGCCCATGAGTGGACGTGCCCTATGCTCCCTAAGCTGTGTTTTTTCGATGTTTCAGGACACACCTTACACTTCTCCAGAGTGGCTGTTGGCAATTTACATCCCGCCCATCAGCGTAGCAAGGCTGCCATTTCTCCATGGACTGTCCTGCATTTCTGGTTTTGACACTTTTTGCAGCATCACCCTTTTGACCGATGGGAAGCGAGACTTCATTGTAGCGCTGATTTGCCTTTCCAGGTTGCTTGGTTGGCCAAAAAGGGCGTATGCGTGTTTTCCTGAATATACTCAGGAAAAAACGCATAAGCCCTTTTTGGCCAAGGTCATCATTGTGGACGTTTTGCCGCTTTTCATGTGCTTTCAAGGCGATTCGAATCTACCTCCTGAAATCTGTTTCCTGCAATTCTGGCTTGTTTTCAAATCCTCTTCGTTGCCTTCCCGCAATACATCTGTGGATGAGAGTTATCATTTATAACTCTGCGGGTTTGTGAATTGCAGTGTCCCTGATCTCCATTTTTCAACTCTCTTTTTTGGGAGCTGGCCGCAAAAGCGCGGGATTGCCTCAGGCCTTATTCTGCTTCTGGGCGGCAGGCTGAGCCTGTGGTTAATTCTTCTTCCTGATGGGAAAATAGAGTGACCTGTGCCTGTCCCAACACCTAGATCTAGTCTCTCATTGGTTGCCCCTCTTCCCGTTCATCCTCAGGACAAATTGTAACCTGTAGGGAACAGGAGCTTAATGGTGCTGATTCTCCAAGTAGGGATATTGCTAGTAAAGTAGCTGGAAAGGCGAACCCGAGCACAAGGAGATGAGAAATGAGGTGCATTTTAAAAACCTTTCAAAATCACACGGTGTACCATCTTCTGGGTTTCTCATGCATGTTTTCGATGTAGGAAGATGCCCTTGAACCTGGGGATTTGGGACCCATGGGATGGGTAACAAGCAGTATTACTTTAAAGGGTCTGCGTTTGCTCACCCAACCTCACCAAACCTCTCAGCCCCAAGAGTGACCACCCTTATGTCTCATCCAGCTGTGGGTGTAGATATGGTCAATCCAGGTTGCATCACAGCCCCTGAACGAATTTTGTAAGAATTTCTCTCTCTTTCACTGTCTTTGTTTTACGGGTTTTTAAAAGTAATTTATTTTCATAATGGGGTTTAGCTGCTTTTCACGGCTGTGTTTATGCGTCTTTACACCCACTTGACTCACTCTCAGATAGATATCAATACATAGGTTTTAAGTTTCTTACTAGTCAGATATATTGTTGTGCGGTGAATAGGGGGTGTTGATTCCAGTTCACTGAGCAAGGAGTAGGTCTTGTCTATTACATATTGGGTGTATGGAACGGTATCTGAGCGAATTTGAAACCCTTGTTTTATGCATCACCCCACCTCACCTTTCCCGTTAAGCAGCCATAGTGTGTTTTCTAAACGTGTGACTCTGTTCTGTTTTGTAATTCAGTTCAAGTGTAGCGGTTTTTACATTCCCTCTATAAGTGATAGCTTATGATAAGTGTCTTTTTCTGTGTGACTTATTTCACTTAGAATCGTCGTACCTAACTCCACTCATCTTGCTTCTACTAGCCTTATGACATTGATTTCATGTCTGAGTGATATTCCATTGTACATAAGGACCACAACTTCTTTATCCATTTTTCTCTTTCCTGGGATATTTAAGGTGTCATGAAGTGGAGGTTCTTGTCAACAGAGCAGCCCTAAACTTTGGGGTGCCTGTGTCTTGCTGATTTTTAGTTTTCCCAATTTATACGCCCATGAGTGGACGTGCCCTATGCTCCCTAAGCTGTGTTTTTTCGATGTTTCAGGACACACCGTACACTTCTCCAGAGTGGCTGTTGGCAATTTACATCCCGACCATCAGCGTAGCACGGCTGCCATTTCTCCATGGCCTGTCCTGCATTTCTGGATTTGACACTTTTTGCAGCATGGCCCTTTTGACCGATGGGAAGCGAGACTTCTTTGTAGCGCTGATTTGCCTTTCCAGGTTGCTTGGTTGGCCAAAAAGGGCGTATGCGTGTTTTCCTGAATATACTCAGGAAAAAACGCATAAGCCCTTTTTGGCCAAGGGCATCATTGTCGACGTTTTGCCGCTTTTCATGTGCTTTCAAGGCGATTCGAATCTACCTCCTGAAATCTGTTTCCTGCAATTCTGCCTTGTTTTCAAATCCTCTTCGTTGCCTTCCCTCAATATATTTGTGGACGAGAGTTATCATTTATAACTCAGCAGATATGTGAATGGCAGTGCCCCCTAGCTCCATTTTTCAACTGTCTTTTTGGGAGCTGGCCGCAAAAGCGCAGGATTGCCTCAGGCCCTATTCTGGTTCCCGGCGGCAGACTGAGCCTGTGGTTAATTCTTCTTCCTGATGGGAAAATAGAGTGACCTGTGCCTGTCCCAACACCTAGATCTAGTCTCTCATTGGTTTCCCCTCTTCCCGTTCATCCTCAGGACAAATTGCAACCTGTACGGAACAGGAGGTTAAAGGTGCTGATTCTCCAAGTAGGGAGATTGTTAGTAAAGTAGCTGGAATGGCGAACCCGAACACAAGGAGATGAGAAATGAGGTGCGTTTTAGAAACCTTTCAAAATCACACGGTGTACCATCTTCTGTTTTTCTCATGCATGTTTTCCATGTAGGAAGATGCCCTTGAACCTGGAGATTTGGGACCCATGGGATGGGTACCACGCAGTATTACTTTAAAGGGTCTGCGTTTGCTCACCCAAACTCTCAACCCCAAGAGTGTCCACCCTTATGTCTCCTCCAGCTGTGTGTCTAGATATGGTCAATCCAGGTTGCATCACAGCCTCTGAACGAATTTTGAAAGAAGTTCTCTCTTTCACTGTCTTTATTTTAAGGGTTTTTAAAAGTAATTTAGTTTTATAATGGGGTTTAGCTGCTTTTCACGGCTGTGTTTATGTGGCTTTACACCCACTTGACTCTCTTCCAGACAGATATCAATACATAGGTTTTAAGATTCTTACTAGTCACATATATTCTTGTGCGGTGAATAGGGGGTGTTGAGTCCAGTTCACTGAGCAAGGAGTAGGTCTTGTCTATTATATATTGGGTGTATGGAACGGTATCTGAGCGAATTTGAAACCCTTGTTTTATGCATCACCCCACCTCACCTTTCCCGTTAAGCAGCCATAGTGTGTTTTCTAAACGTGTGACTCTGTTCTGTTTTGTAATTCAGTTCAAGTGTAGCGGTTTTTACATTCCCTCTATAAGTGATAGCTTATGATAAGTGTCTTTTTCTGTGTGACTTATTTCACTTAGAATCGTCGTACCTAACTCCACTCATCTTGCTTCTACTAGCCTTATGACATTGATTTCATGTTTGAGTGATATTCCATTGTACATAAGGACCACAACTTCTTTATCCATTTTTCTCTTTCCTGGGATATTTAAGGTGTCATGAAGTGGAGGTTCTTGTCAACAGAGCAGCCCTAAACTTTGGGGTGCCTGTGTCTTGCTGATTTTTAGTTTTCCCAATTTATACGCCCATGAGTGGACGTGCCCTATGCTCCCTAAGCTGTGTTTTTTCGATGTTTCAGGACACACCGTACACTTCTCCAGAGTGGCTGTTGGCAATTTACATCCCGACCATCAGCGTAGCACGGCTGCCATTTCTCCATGGACTGTCCTGCATTTCTGGTTTTGACACTTTTTGCAGCATGGCCCTTTTGACCGATGGGAAGCGAGACTTCTTTGTAGCGCTGATTTGCCTTTCCAGGTTGCTTGGTTGGCCAAAAAGGGCGTATGCGTTTTTTCCTGAATATATTCAGGAAAAAACGCATACGGCCTTTTTGGCCAAGGGCATCATTTTCGAAGTTTTGCCACTTTTCATGTGCTTTAAAGGCGATTCAAATCTACCTCCTGAAACCTGTTTCCTGCAATTCTGCCTTGCTTTCAAATCCTCTTCGTTGCCTTCCCTCAATATATTTGTGGACGAGAGTTATCATTTATAACTCAGCAGGTATGTGAATGGCAGTGCCCCCTAGCTCCATTTTTCAACTGTCTTTTTGTGAGCTGGCCGCTAAAGCGCAGGATTGCCTCAGGCCCTATTCTGCTTCCCGGCGGCAGGCTGAGCCTGTGGTTAATTCTTCTTCCTGATGGGAAAATAGAGTGACCTGTGCCTGTCCCAACACCTAGATCTAGTCTCTCATTGGTTGCCCCTCTTCCCTTTTATCCTCAGGACAAATTGCAACCTGTACGGAACAGGAGGTTAAAGGTGCTGATTCTCCAAGTAGGGAGATTGTTAGTAAAGTAGCTGGAATGGCGAACCCGAACACAAGGAGATGAGAAATGAGGTGCGTTTTAGAAACCTTTCAAAATCACACGGTGTACCATCTTCTGTTTTTCTCATGCATGTTTTCGATGTAGGAAGATGCCCTTGAACCTGGAGATTTGGGACCCATGGGATGGGTACCACGCAGTATTACTTTAAAGGGTCTGTGTTTGCTCACCCAAACTCTCAACCCCAAGAGTGTCCACCCTTATGTCTCATCCAGCTGTGTGTCTAGATATGGTCAATTCAGGTTGCATCACAGCCTCTGAACGAATTTTGTAAGAATTTCTCTCTTTCACTGTCTTTATTTTAAGGGTTTTTAAAAGTAATTTATTTTTATAATGGGGTTTAGCTGCTTTTCACGGCTGTGTTTATGCGGCTTTACACCCACTTGACTCACTTCCAGACAGATATGAATACATAGGTTTTAAGATTCTTACTAGTCACATATATTCTTGTGCGGTGAATAGGGGGTGTTGAGTCCAGTTCACTGAGCAAGGAGTAGGTCTTGTCTATTATATATTGGGTGTATGGAACGGTATCTGAGCGAATTTGAAACCCTTGTTTTATGCATCACCCCACCTCACCTTTCCCGTTAAGCAGCCATAGTGTGTTTTCTAAACGTGTGACTGTGTTCTCTTTTGTAATTCAGTTCAAGTGTAGCGGTTTTTACATTCCCTCTATAAGTGATAGCTTATGATAAGTGTCTTTTTCTGTGTGACTTATTTCACTTAGAATCGTCGTACCTAACTCCACTCATCTTGCTTCTACTAGCCTTATGACATTCATTTCATGTCTGAGTGATATTCCATTGTACATAAGGACCACAACTTCTTTATCCATTTTTCTCTTTCCTGGGATATTTAAGGTGTCATGAAGTGGAGGTTCTTGTCAACAGAGCAGCCCTAAACTTTGGGGTGCCTGTGTCTTGCTGATTTTTATTTTTCCCAATTTATACGCCCATGAGTGGACGTGCCCTATGCTCCCTAAGCTGTGTTTTTTCGATGTTTCAGGACACACCTTACACTTCTCCAGAGTGGCTGTTGGCAATTTACATCCCGCCCATCAGCGTAGCACGGCTGCCATTTCTCCATGGCCTGTCCTGCATTTCTGGTTTTGAAACTTTTTGCAGCATCACCCTTTTGACCGATGGGAAGCGAGACTTCTTTGTAGCGCTGATTTGCCTTTCCAGGTTGCTTGGTTGGCCAAAAAGGGCGTATGCGTGTTTTCCTGAATATACTCAGGAAAAAACGCATACGCCCTTTTTGGCCAAGGGCATCATTTTCGAAGTTTTGCCGCTTTTCATGTGCTTTCAAGGCGATTCGAATCTACCTCCTGAAACCTGTTTCCTGCAATTCTGCCTTGCTTTCAAATCCTCTTCGTTGCCTTCCCTCAATATATTTGTGGACGAGAGTTATCATTTATAACTCAGCAGGTATGTGAATGGCAGTGCCCCCTAGCTCCATTTTTCAACTGTCTTTTTGGGAGCTGGCCGCAAAAGCGCAGGATTGCCTCAGGCCCTATTCTGGTTCCCGGCGGCAGGCTGAGCCTGTGGTTAATTCTTCTTCCTGATGGGAAAATAGAGTGACCTGTGCCTGTCCCAACACCTAGACCTAGTCTCTCATTGGTTGCCCCTCTTCCCTTTCATCCTCAGGACAAATTGCAACCTGTACGGAACAGGAGGTTAAAGGTGCTGATTCTCCAAGTAGGGAGATTGTTAGTAAAGTAGCTGGAATGGCGAACCCGAACACAAGGAGATGAGAAATGAGGTGCGTTTTAGAAACCTTTCAAAATCACACGGTGTACCATCTTCTGTTTTTCTCATGCATGTTTTCGATGTAGGAAGATGCCCTTGAACCTGGAGATTTGGGACCCATGGAATGGGTACCACGCAGTATTACTTTAAAGGGTCTGCGTTTGCTCACCCAAACTCTCAACCCCAAGAGTGTCCACCCTTATGTCTCATCCAGCTGTGTGTCTAGATATGGTCAATTCAGGTTGCATCACAGCCTCTGAACGAATTTTGTAAGAATTTCTCTCTTTCACTGTCTTTATTTTAAGGGTTTTTAAAAGTAATTTATTTTTATAATGGGGTTTAGCTGCTTTTCACGGCTGTGTTTATGCGGCTTTACACCCACTTGACTCACTTCCAGACAGATATCAATACATAGGTTTTAAGATTCTTACTAGTCACATATATTCTTGTGCGGTGAATAGGGGGTGTTGAGTCCAGTTCACTGAGCAAGGAGTAGGTCTTGTCTATTATATATTGGGTGTATGGAACGGTATCTGAGCGAATTTGAAACCCTTGTTTTATGCATCACCCCACCTCACCTTTCCCGTTAAGCAGCCATAGTGTGTTTTCTAAACGTTTGACTGTGTTCTCTTTTGTAATTCAGTTCAAGTGTAGCGGTTTTTACATTCCCTCTATAAGTGATAGCTTATGATAAGTGTCTTTTTCTGTGTGACTTATTTCACTTAGAATCGTCGTACCTAACTCCACTCATCTTGCTTCTACTAGCCTTATGACATTCATTTCATGTCTGAGTGATATTCCATTGTACATAAGGACCACAACTTCTTTATCCATTTTTCTCTTTCCTGGGATATTTAAGGTGTCATGAAGTGGAGGTTCTTGTCTACAGAGCAGCCCTAAACTTTGGGGTGCCTGTGTCTTACTGATTTTTAGTTTTCCCAATTTATACGCCCATGAGTGGACGTGCCCTATGCTCCCTAAGCATTGTTTTTTCAATGTTTCAGGACACACCTTACACTTCTCCAGACTGGCTGTTGGCAATTTACATCCCGCCCATCAGCGTAGCAAGGCTGCCATTTCTCCATGGACTGTCCTGCATTTCTGGTTTTGACACTTTTTGCAGCATGGCCCTTTTGACCGATGGGAAGCGAGACTTCTTTGTAGCGCTGATTTGCCTTTCCAGGTTGCTTGGTTGGCCAAAAAGGGCGTATGCGTGTTTTCCTGAATATACTCAGGAAAAGACGCATAAGCCCTTTTTGGCCAAGGGCATCATTGTCGACGTTTTGCCGCTTTTCATGTGCTTTCAAGGCGATTCGAATCTACCTCCTGAAATCTGTTTCCTGCAATTCTGCCTTGTTTTCAAATCCTCTTCGTTTCCTTCCCTCAATACATCTGTGGATGAGAGTTATCATTTATAACTCTGCGGGTTTGTGAATTGCAGTGTCCCTGATCTCCATTTTTCAACTCTCTTTTTTGGGAGCTGGCCGCAAAAGTGCGGGATTGCCTCAGGCCTTATTCTGCTTCTGGGCGGCAGGCTGAGCCTGTGGTTAATTCTTCTTCCTGATGGGAAAATAGAGTGACCTGTGCCTGTCCCAACACCTAGATCTAGTCTCTCATTGGTTGCCCCTCTTCCCTTTCATCCTCAGGACAAATTGTAACCTGTAGGGAACAGGAGCTTAATGGTGCTGATTCTCCAAGTAGGGAGATTGCTAGTAAAGTAGCTGGAAAGGCGAACCCGAGCACAAGGAGATGAGAAATGAGGTGCATTTTAAAAACCTTTCAAAATCACACGGTGTACCATCTTCTGGGTTTCTCATGCATGTTTTCGATGTAGGAAGATGCCCTTGAACCTGGGGATTTGGGACCCATGGGATGGGTACCAAGCAGTATTACTTTAAAGGGTCTGCGTTTGCTCACCCAACCTCACCAAACCTCTCAGCCCCAAGAGTGACCACCCTTATGTCTCATCCAGCTGTGGGTGTAGATATGGTCAATCCAGGTTGCATCACAGCCCCTGAACGAATTTTGTAAGAATTTCTCTCTCTTTCACTGTCTTTGTTTTACGGGTTTTTAAAAGTAATTTATTTTCATAATGGGGTTTAGCTGCTTTTCACGGCTGTGTTTATGCGTCTTTACACCCACTTGACTCACTTCCAGATAGATATCAATACATAGGTTTTAAGTTTCTTACTAGTCAGATATATTGTTGTGCGGTGAATAGGGGGTGTTGATTCCAGTTCACTGAGCAAGGAGTAGGTCTTGTCTATTACATATTGGGTGTATGGAACGGTATCTGAGCGAATTTGAAACCCTTGTTTTATGCATCACCCCACCTCACCTTTCCCGTTAAGCAGCCATAGTGTGTTTTCTAAACGTGTGACTCTGTTCTGTTTTGTAATTCAGTTCAAGTGTAGCGGTTTTTACATTCCCTCTATAAGTGATAGCTTATGATAAGTGTCTTTTTCTGTGTGACTTATTTCACTTAGAATCGTCGTACCTAACTCCACTCATCTTGCTTCTACTAGCCTTATGACATTGATTTCATGTCTGAGTGATATTCCATTGTACATAAGGACCACAACTTCTTTATCCATTTTTCTCTTTCCTGGGATATTTAAGGTGTCATGAAGTGGAGGTTCTTGTCAACAGAGCAGCCCTAAACTTTGGGGTGCCTGTGTCTTGCTGATTTTTATTTTTCCCAATTTATACGCCCATGAGTGGACGTGCCCTATGCTCCCTAAGCTGTGTTTTTTC
Organism: Eschrichtius robustus; assembly: GCF_028021215.1. Classification (NCBI taxonomy): domain Eukaryota; kingdom Metazoa; phylum Chordata; class Mammalia; order Artiodactyla; family Eschrichtiidae; genus Eschrichtius; species Eschrichtius robustus. The sequence goes on along the minus strand of NW_027175712.1, from coordinate 1,125,195 downwards.
GATGTTTCAGGACACACCGTACACTTCTCCAGAGTGGCTGTTGGCAATTTACATCCCGACCATCAGCGTAGCACGGCTGCCATTTCTCCATGGCCTGTCCTGCATTTCTGGTTTTGACACTTTTTGCAGCATGGCCCTTTTGACAGATGGGAAGCGAGACTTTTTGTAGCGCTGATTTGCCTTTCCAGGTTGCTTGGTTGGCCAAAAAGGGCGTATGCATTTTTTCCTGAATATATTCAGGAAAAAACGCATACGCCCTTTTTGGCCAAGGGCATCATTTTCGAAGTTTTGCCACTTTTCATGTGCTTTAAAGGCGATTCGAATCTACCTCCTGAAACCTGTTTCCTGCAATTCTGCCTTGCTTTCAAATCCTCTTCGTTGCCTTCCCTCAATATATTTGTGGACGAGAGTTATCATTTATAACTCAGCAGGTATGTGAATGGCAGTGTCCCCTAGCTCCATTTTTCAACTGTCTTTTTGGGAGCTGGCCGCAAAAGCGCAGGATTGCCTCAGGCCCTATTCTGGTTCCTGGCGGCAGGCTGAGCCTGTGGTTAATTCTTCTTCCTGATGGGAAAATAGAGTGACCTGTGCCTGTCCCAACACCTAGACCTAGTCTCTCATTGGTTGCCCCTCTTCCCTTTCATCCTCAGGACAAATTGCAACCTGTACGGAACAGGAGGTTAAAGGTGCTGATTCTCCAAGTAGGGAGATTGTTAGTAAAGTAGCTGGAATGGCGAACCCGAACACAAGGAGATGAGAAATGAGGTGCGTTTTAGAAACCTTTCAAAATCACACGGTGTACCATCTTCTGTTTTTCTCATGCATGTTTTCGATGTAGGAAGATGCCCTTGAACCTGGAGATTTGGGACCCATGGGATGGGTACCACGCAGTATTTCTTTAAAGGGTCTGCGTTTGCTCACCCAAACTCTCAACCCCAAGAGTGTCCACCCTTATGTCTCCTCCAGCTGTGTGTCTAGATATGGTCAATTCAGGTTGCATCACAGCCTCTGAACGAATTTTGTAAGAATTTCTCTCTTTCACTGTCTTTATTTTAAGGGTTTTTAAAAGTAATTTATTTTTATAATGGGGTTTAGCTGCTTTTCACGGCTGTGTTTAGGCGGCTTTACACCCACTTGACTCACTTCCAGACAGATATCAATACATAGGTTTTAAGATTCTTACTAGTCACATATATTCTTGTGCGGTGAATAGGGGGTGTTGAGTCCAGTTCACTGAGCAAGGAGTAGGTCTTGTCTATTACATATTGAGTGTATGGAACGGTGTCTGAGCGAATTTGAAACCCTTGTTTTATGCATCACCCCACCTCACCTTTCCCGTTAAGCAGCCATAGTGTGTTTTCTAAACGTGTGACTCTGTTCTGTTTTGTAATTCAGTTCAAGTGTAGCGGTTTTTAAATTCCCTCTATAAGTGATAGCTTATGATAAGTGTCTTTTTCTGTGTGACTTATTTCACTTAGAATCGTCGTACCTAACTCCACTCATCTTGCTTCTACTAGCCTTATTGCATTCATTTCATGTCTGAGTGATATTCCATTGTACATAAGGACCACAACTTCTTTATCCATTTTTCTCTTTCCTGGGATATTTAAGGTGTCATGAAGTGGAGGTTCTTGTCAACAGAGCAGACCTAAACTTTGGGGTGCCTGTGTCTTGCTGATTTTTATTTTCTCAATTTATACACCCATGAGTGGACGTGCCCTATGCTCCCTAAGCTGTGTTTTTTCGATGTTTCAGGACACACCTTACACTTCTCCAGAGTGGCTGTTGGCAATTTACATCCCGACCATCAGCGTAGCAAGGCTGCCATTTCTCCATGGACTGTCCTGCATTTCTGGTTTTGACACTTTTTGCAGCATCACCCTTTTGACCGATGGGAAGCGAGACTTCTTTGTAGCGCTGATTTGCCTTTCCAGGTTGCTTGGTTGGCCAAAAAGGGCGTATGCGTGTTTTCCTGAATATACTCAGGAAAAAACGCATAAGCACTTTTTGGCCAAGGGCATCATTGTCTACGTTTTGCCGCTTTTCATGTGCTTTCAAGGCGATTTGAATCTACCTCTTGAAATCTGTTTCATGCAATTCCGCCTTGTTTTCAAATCCTCTTCGTTGCCTTCCCTCAATATATCTGTGGATGAGAGTTATCATTTATAACTCTGCGGGTTTGTGAATTGCAGTGTCCCTGATCTCCATTTTTCAACTCTCTTTTTTGGGAGCTGGCTGCAAAAGCGCGGGATTGCCTCAGGCCCTATTCTGCTTCTGGGCGGCAGGCTGAGCCTGTGGTTAATTCTTCTTCCTGATGGGAAAATAGAGTGACCTGTGCCTGTCCCAACACCTAGATCTAGTCTCTCATTGGTTGCCCCTCTTCCCGTTCATCCTCAGGACAAATTGTAACCTGTAGGGAACAGGAGCTTAATGGTGCTGATTCTCCAAGTAGGGAGATTGCTAGTAAAGTAGCTGGAAAGGCGAACCCGAGCACAAGGAGATGAGAAATGAGGTGCATTTTAAAACCTTTCAAAATCACACGGTGTACCATCTTCTGGGTTTCTCATGCATGTTTTCGATGTAGGAAGATGCCCTTGAACCTGGGGATTTGGGACCCATGGGATGGGTACCAAGCTGTATTACTTTAAAGGGTCTGCGTTTGCTCACCCAACCTCACCAAACCTCTCAGCCCCAAGAGTGACCACCCTTATGTCTCATCCAGCTGTGGGTGTAGATATGGTCAATCCAGGTTGCATCACAGCCCCTGAAAAAGTTTTGTAAGAATTTCTCTCTCTTTCACTGTCTTTGTTTTACGGGTTTTTAAAAGTAATTTATTTTCATAATGGGGTTTAGCTGCTTTTCACGGCTGTGTTTATGCGTCTTTACACCCACTTGACTCACTTCCAGATAGATATAAATACATAGGTTTTAAGTTTCTTACTAGTCAGATATATTCTTGTGCGGTGAATAGGGGGTGTTGATTCCAGTTCACTGAGCAAGGAGTAGGTCTTGTCTATTACATATTGGGTGTATGGAACGGTATCTGAGCGAATTTGAAACCTTTGTTTTATGCATCACCCCACCTCACCTTTCCCGTTAAGCAGCCATAGTGTGTTTTCTAAACGTGTGACTCTGTTCTCTTTTGTAATTCAGTTCAAGTGTAGCGGTTTTTACATTCCCTCTATAAGTGATAGCTTATGATAAGTGTCTTTTTCTGTGTGACTTATTTCACTTAAAATCGTCGTACCTAAATCCACTCATCTTGCTTCTACTAGCCTTATGACATAGATTTCATGTCTGAGTGATATTCCATTGTACATAAGGACCACAAATTCTTTATCCATTTTTCTCTTTCCTGGGATATTTAAGGTGACATGAAGTGGAGGTTCTTGTCAACAGAGCCGCCCTAAACTTTGGGGTGCTTGTGTCTTGCAGATTTTTAGTTTTCCCAATTTATACGCCCATGAGTGGACGTGCCCTATGCTCCCTAAGCTGTGTTTTTTCGATGTTTCAGGACACACCGTACACTTCTCCAGAGTGGCTGTTGGCAATTTACATCCCGCCCATCAGCGTAGCAAGGCTGCCATTTCTCCATGGACTGTCCTGCATTTCTGGTTTTGACACTTTTTGCAGCATGGCCCTTTTGACCGATGGGAAGCGAGACTTTTTGTAGCACTGATTTGCCTTTCCAGGTTGCTTGGTTGGCCAAAAAGGGCGTATGCGTTTTTTGCTGAATATATTCAGGAAAAAACGCATACGCCCTTTTTGGCCAAGGGCATCATTGGCGACGTTTTGCCACTTTTCATGTGCTTTAAAGGCGATTCGAATCTACCTCCTGAAACCTGTTTCCTGCAATTCTGCCTTGCTTTCAAATCCTCTTCGTTGCCTTCCCTCAATATATTTGTGGATGAGAGTTATCATTTATAACTCAGCAGGTTTGTGAATGGCAGTGCCCCTGAGCTCCATTTTTCAACTATTTTTTTGGGAGCTGGCGGCAAAAGCACGGGATTGCCTCAGTCCCTATTCTGGTTCCCGGCGGCAGGCTGAGCCTGTGGTTAATTCTTCTTCCTGATGGGAAAATAGAGTGACCTGTGCCTGTCCCAACACCTAGACCTAGTCTCTCATTGGTTGCCCCTCTTCCCTTTCATCTTCAGGACAAATTGCAACCTGTACGGAACAGGAGGTTAAAGGTGCTGATTCTCCAAGTAGGGAGATTGTTAGTCAAGTAGCTGGAATGGCAAACCCGAACACAAGGAGATGAGAAATGAGGTGCGTTTTAGAAACCTTTCAAAATCACACGGTGTACCATCTTCTGTTTTTCTCATGCATGTTTTCGATGTAGGAAGATGCCCTTGAACCTGGAGATTTGGGACCCATGGGATGGGTACCACGCAGTATTACTTTAAAGGGTCTGCGTTTGCTCACCCAAACTCTCAACCCCAAGAGTGTCCACCCTTATGTCTCATCCAGCTGTGTGTCTAGATATGGTCAATTCAGGTTGCATCACAGCCTCTGAACGAATTTTGTAAGAATTTCTCTCTTTCACTGTCTTTATTTTAAGGGTTTTTAAAAGTAATTTATTTTTATAATGGGTTTTAGCTGCTTTTCACGGCTGTGTTTATGCGGCTTTACACCCACTTGACTCACTTCCAGACAGATATCAATACATAGGTTTTAAGATTCTTACTAGTCACATATATTCTTGTGCGGTGAATAGGGGGTGTTGAGTCCAGTTCACTGAGCAAGGAGTAGGTCTTGTCTATTACATATTGGGTGTATGGAACGGTATCTGAGCGAATTTGAAACCCTTGTTTTATGCATCACCCCACCTCACCTTTCCCGTTAAGCAGCCATAGTGTGTTTTCTAAACGTGTGACTCTGTTCTGTTTTGTAATTCAGTTCAAGTGTAGCGGTGTTTACATTCCCTCTATAAGTGATAGCTTATGATAAGTGTCTTTTTCTGTGTGACTTATTTCACTTAGAATCGTCGTACCTAACTCCACTCATCTTGCTTCTACTAGCCTTATTGCATTCATTTCATGTTTGAGTGATATTCCATTGTACATAAGGACGACAATTTCTTTATCCATTTTTCTCTTTCCTGGGATATTTAAGGTGTCATGAAGTGGAGGTTCTTGTCAACAGAGCAGCCCTAAACTTTGGGGTGCCTGTGTCTTGCTGATTTTTATTTTTCCCAATTTATACACCCATGAGTGGACGTGCCCTATGCTCCCTAAGCTGTGTTTTTTCGATGTTTCAGGACACACCTTACACTTCTCCAGAGTGGCTGTTGGCAATTTACATCCCGCCCATCAGCGTAGTAAGGCTGCCATTTCTCCATGGACTGTCCTGCATTTCTGGTTTTGACACTTTTTGCAGCATCACCCTTTTGACCGATGGGAAGCGAGACTTCTTTGTAGCGCTGATTTGCCTTTCCAGGTTGCTTGGTTGGCCAAAAAGGGCGTATGCGTGTTTTCCTGAATATACTCAGGAAAAAACGCATAAGCCCTTTTTGGCCAAGGGCATCATTGTCGACGTTTTGCCGCTTTTCATGTGCTTTCAAGGCGATTCGAATCTACCTCCTGAAATCTGTTTCCTGCAATTCTGCCTTGTTTTCAAATCCTCTTCGTTGCCTTCCCTCAATATATCTGTGGATGAGAGTTATCATTTATAACTCTGCGGGTTTGTGAATTGCAGTGTCCCTGATCTCCATTTTTCAACTCTCTTTTTTGGGAGCAGGCCGCAAAAGTGCGGGATTGCATCAGGCCTTATTCTGCTTCTGGGCGGCAGGCTGAGCCTGTGGTTAATTCTTCTTCCTGATGGGAAAATAGAGTGACCTGTGCCTGTCCCAACACCTAGATCTAGTCTCTCATTGGTTGCCCCTCTTCCCGTTCATCCTCAGGACAAATTGTAACCTGTAGGGAACAGGAGCTTAATGGTGCTGATTCTCCAAGTAGGGAGATTGCTAGTAAAGTAGCTGGAAAGGCGAACCCGAGCACAAGGAGATGAGAAATGAGGTGCATTTTAAAACCTTTCAAAATCACACGGTGTACCATCTTCTGGGTTTCTCATGCATGTTTTCGATGTAGGAAGATGCCCTTGAACCTGGGGATTTGGGACCCATGGGATGGGTACCAAGCTGTATTACTTTAAAGGGTCTGCGTTTGCTCACCCAACCTCACCAAACCTCTCAGCCCCAAGAGTGACCACCCTTATGTCTCATCCAGCTGTGGGTGTAGATATGGTCAATCCAGGTTGCATCACAGCCCCTGAACGAATTTTGTAAGAATTTCTCTCTCTTTCACTGTCTTTGTTTTACGGGTTTTTATAAGTAATTTATTTTCATAATGGGGTTTAGCTGCTTTTCACGGCTGTGTTTATGCGTCTTTACACCCACTTGACTCACTTCCAGATAGATATAAATACATAGGTTTTAAGTTTCTTACTAGTCAGATATATTGTTGTGCGGTGAATAGGGGGTGTTGATTCCAGTTCACTGAGCAAGGAGTAGGTCTTGTCTATTACATATTGGGTGTATGGAACGGTATCTGAGCGAATTTGAAACCTTTGTTTTATGCATCACCCCACCTCACCTTTCCCGTTAAGCAGCCATAGTGTGTTTTCTAAACGTGTGACTCTGTTCTCTTTTGTAATTCAGTTCAAGTGTAGCGGTTTTTACATTCCCTCTATAAGTGATAGCTTATGATAAGTGTCTTTTTCTGTGTGACTTATTTCACTTAAAATCGTCGTACCTAAATCCACTCATCTTGCTTCTACTAGCCTTATGACATAGATTTCATGTCTGAGTGATATTCCATTGTACATAAGGACCACAAATTCTTTATCCATTTTTCTCTTTCCTGGGATATTTAAGGTGACATGAAGTGGAGGTTCTTGTCAACAGAGCAGCCCTAAACTTTGGGGTGCTTGTGTCTTGCAGATTTTTAGTTTTCCCAATTTATACGCCCATGAGTGGACGTGCCCTATGCTCCCTAAGCTGTGTTTTTTCGATGTTTCAGGACACACCGTACACTTCTCCAGAGTGGCTGTTGGCAATTTACATCCCGCCCATCAGCGTAGCAAGGCTGCCATTTCTCCATGGACTGTCCTGCATTTCTGGTTTTGACACTTTTTGCAGCATGGCCCTTTTGACCGATGGGAAGCGAGACTTTTTGTAGCACTGATTTGCCTTTCCAGGTTGCTTGGTTGGCCAAAAAGGGCGTATGCGTTTTTTGCTGAATATATTCAGGAAAAAACGCATACGCCCTTTTTCGCCAAGGGCATCATTGGCGACGTTTTGCCACTTTTCATGTGCTTTAAAGGCGATTCGAATCTACCTCCTGAAACCTGTTTCCTGCAATTCTGCCTTGCTTTCAAATCCTCTTCGTTGCCTTCCCTCAATATATTTGTGGATGAGAGTTATCATTTATAACTCAGCAGGTTTGTGAATGGCAGTGCCCCTGAGCTCCATTTTTCAACTATTTTTTTGGGAGCTGGCGGCAAAAGCACGGGATTGCCTCAGTCCCTATTCTGGTTCCCGGCGGCAGGCTGAGCCTGTGGTTAATTCTTCTTCCTGATGGGAAAATAGAGTGACCTGTGCCTGTCCCAACACCTAGACCTAGTCTCTCATTGGTTGCCCCTCTTCCCTTTCATCTTCAGGACAAATTGCAACCTGTACGGAACAGGAGGTTAAAGGTGCTGATTCTCCAAGTAGGGAGATTGTTAGTCAAGTAGCTGGAATGGCAAACCCGAACACAAGGAGATGAGAAATGAGGTGCGTTTTAGAAACCTTTCAAAATCACACGGTGTACCATCTTCTGTTTTTCTCATGCATGTTTTCGATGTAGGAAGATGCCCTTGAACCTGGAGATTTGGGACCCATGGGATGGGTACCACGCAGTATTACTTTAAAGGGTCTGCGTTTGCTCACCCAAACTCTCAACCCCAAGAGTGTCCACCCTTATGTCTCATCCAGCTGTGTGTCTAGATATGGTCAATTCAGGTTGCATCACAGCCTCTGAACGAATTTTGTAAGAATTTCTCTCTTTCACTGTCTTTATTTTAAGGGTTTTTAAAAGTAATTTATTTTTATAATGGGTTTTAGCTGCTTTTCACGGCTGTGTTTATGCGGCTTTACACCCACTTGACTCACTTCCAGACAGATATCAATACATAGGTTTTAAGATTCTTACTAGTCACATATATTCTTGTGCGGTGAATAGGGGGTGTTGAGTCCAGTTCACTGAGCAAGGAGTAGGTCTTGTCTATTACATATTGGGTGTATGGAACGGTATCTGAGCGAATTTGAAACCCTTGTTTTATGCATCACCCCACCTCACCTTTCCCGTTAAGCAGCCATAGTGTGTTTTCTAAACGTGTGACTCTGTTCTGTTTTGTAATTCAGTTCAAGTGTAGCGGTGTTTACATTCCCTCTATAAGTGATAGCTTATGATAAGTGTCTTTTTCTGTGTGACTTATTTCACTTAGAATCGTCGTACCTAACTCCACTCATCTTGCTTCTACTAGCCTTATTGCATTCATTTCATGTTTGAGTGATATTCCATTGTACATAAGGACCACAACTTCTTTATCCATTTTTCTCTTTCCTGGGATATTTAAGGTGTCATGAAGTGGAGGTTCTTGTCAACAGAGCAGCCCTAAACTTTGGGGTGCCTGTGTCTTGCTGATTTTTATTTTTCCCAATTTATACACCCATGAGTGGACGTGCCCTATGCTCCCTAAGCTGTGTTTTTTCGATGTTTCAGGACACACCTTACACTTCTCCAGAGTGGCTGTTGGCAATTTACATCCCGCCCATCAGCGTAGTAAGGCTGCCATTTCTCCATGGACTGTCCTGCATTTCTGGTTTTGACACTTTTTGCAGCATCACCCTTTTGACCGATGGGAAGCGAGACTTCTTTGTAGCGCTGATTTGCCTTTCCAGGTTGCTTGGTTGGCCAAAAAGGGCGTATGCGTGTTTTCCTGAATATACTCAGGAAAAAACGCATAAGCCCTTTTTGGCCAAGGGCATCATTGTAGACGTTTTGCCGCTTTTCATGTGCTTTCAAGGCGATTCGAATCTACCTCCTGAAATCTGTTTCCTGCAATTCTGCCTTGTTTTCAAATCCTCTTCGTTGCCTTCCCTCAATATATCTGTGGATGAGAGTTATCATTTATAACTCAGCAGGTTTGTGAATTGCAGTGTCCCTGATCTCCATTTTTCAACTCTCTTTTTTGGGAGCAGGCCGCAAAAGTGCGGGATTGCATCAGGCCTTATTCTGCTTCTGGGCGGCAGGCGGAGCCTGTGGTTAATTCTTCTTCCTGATGGGAAAATAGAGTGACCTGTGCCTGTCCCAACACCTAGATCTAGTCTCTCATTGGTTGCCCCTCTTTCCTTTCATCCTCAGGACAAATTGCAACCTGTACGGAACAGGAGGTTAAAGGTACTGATTCTCCACGTAGGGAGATTGTTAGTCAAGTAGCTGGAATGGCGAACCCGAACACAAGGAGATGAGAAATGAGGTGCGTTTTAGAAACCTTTCAAAATCACACGGTGTACCATCCTCTGGGTTTCTCATGCATGTTTTCGATGTAGGAAGATGCCCTTGAACCTGGAGATTTGGGATCCATGGGATGGGTACCACGCAGTATTACTTTAAAGGGTCTGCGTTTGCTCACCCAACCTCACCCAACCTCTCAGCCCCAAGAGTGTCCACCCTTATGTCTCATCCAGCTTGGGTCTAGATATGGTCAATCCAGGTTGCATCACAGCCTCTGAACAAATTTTGTAGGAATTTCTCTCTCTTTCACTGTCTTTGTTTTACGGGTTTTTTAAAGTAATTTATTTTTATAATGGGGTTTAGCTGCTTTTCACGGCTGTGTTTATGCGGCTTTACACCCACTTGACTCACTTCCAGACAGATATCAATACATAGGTTTTAAGATTCTTACTAGTCACATATATTCTTGAGCGGTGAATAGGGAGTGTTGAGTCCAGTTCACTGAGCAAGGAGTAGGTCTTGTCTATTACATATTGGGTGTATGGAACGGTATCTGAGCGAATTTGAAACCCTTGTTTTATGCATCACCCCACCTCACCTTTCCCGTTAAGCAGCCATAGTGTGTTTTCTAAACGTGAGACTCTGTTCTGTTTCGTAATTCAGTTCAAGTGTAGCGGTTTTTACATTCCCTCTATAAGTGATAGCTTATGATAAGAGTCTTTTTCTGTGTGACTTATTTCACTTAGAATCGTCGTACCTAACTCTACTCATCTTGCTTCTACTAGCCTTATGACATTGATTTCATGTCTGAGTGATATTCCATTGTACATAAGGACCACAACTTCTTTATCCATTTTTCTCTTTCCTGGGATATTTAAGGTGTCATGAAGTGGAGGTTCTTGTCAACAGAGCAGCCCTAAACTTTGGGGTGCCTGTGTCTTGCTGATTTTTAGTTTTCCCAATTTATACGCCCATGAGTGGACGTGCCCTATGCTCCCTAAGCTGTGTTTTTTCGATGTTTCAGGACACACCGTACACTTCTCCAGAGTGGCTGTTGGCAATTTACATCCCGACCATCAGCGTAGCACGGCTGCCATTTCTCCATGGCCTGTCCTGCATTTCTGGTTTTGACACTTTTTGCAGCATGGCCCTTTTGACCGATGGGAAGCGAGACTTCTTTGTAGCGCTGATTTGCCTTTCCAGGTTGCTTGGTTGGCCAAAAAGGGCGTATGCGTGTTTTCCTGAATATATTCAGGAAAACACGCATACGCCCTTTTTGGCCAAGTGCATCATTGGCGACGTTTTGCCACTTTTAATGTGCTTTAAAGGCGATTCGAATCTACCTCCTGAAACCTGTTTCCTGCAATTCTGCCTTGCTTTCAAATCCTCTTCGTTGCCTTCCCTCAATATATTTGTGGATGAGAGTTATCATTTATAACTCAGCAGGTTTGTGAATGGCAGTGCCCCTGAGCTCCATTTTTCAACTATTTTTTGGGAGCTGTCGGCAAAAGCACGATATTGCCTCAGGCCCTATTCTGGTTCCCGGCGGCAGGCTGAGCCTGTGGTTAATTCTTCTTCCTGATGGGAAAATAGAGTGACCTGTGCCTGTCCCAACACCTAGACCTAGTCTCTCATTGGTTGCCCCTCTTCCCTTTCATCCTCAGGACAAATTGCAACCTGTACGGAACAGGAGGTTAAAGGTGCTGATTCTCCAAGTAGGGAGATTGTTAGTAAAGTAGCTGGAATGGCGAACCCGAACACAAGGAGATGAGAAATGAGGTGCGTTTTAGAAACCTTTCAAAATCACACGGTGTACCATCTTCTGTTTTTCTCATGCATGTTTTCGATGTAGGAAGATGCCCTTGAACCTGGAGATTTGGGACCCATGGGATGGGTACCATGCAGTATTACTTTAAAGGGTCTGCGTTTGCTCACCCAAACTCTCAACCCCAAGAGTGTCCACCCTTATGTCTCATCCAGCTGTGTGTCTAGATATGGTCAATTCAGGTTGCATCACAGCATCTGAACGAATTTTGTAAGAATTTCTCTCTTTCACTGTCTTTATTTTAAGGGTTTTTAAAAGCAATTTATTTTTATAATGGGGTTTAGCTGCTTTTCACGGCTGTGTTTATGCGGCTTTACACCCACTTGACTCACTTCCAGACAGATATCAATACATAGGTTTTAAGATTCTTACTAGTCACATATATTCTTGTGCGGTGAATAGGGGGTGTTGAGTCCAGTTCACTGAGCAAGGAGTAGGTCTTGTCTATTACATATTGGGTGTATGGAACGGTATCTGAGCGAATTTGAAACCCTTGTTTTATGCATCACCCCACCTCACCTTTCCCGTTAAGCAGCCATAGTGTGTTTTCTAAACGTGTGACTCTGTTCTGTTTTGTAATTCAGTTCAAGTGTAGCGGTTTTTACATTCCCTCTATAAGTGATAGCTTATGATAAGTGTCTTTTTCTGTGTGACTTATTTCACTTAGAATCGTCGTACCTAACTCCACTCATCTTGCTTCTACTAGCCTTATTGCATTCATTTCATGTTTGAGTGATATTCCATTGTACATAAGGACCACAACTTCTTTATCCATTTTTCTCTTTCCTGGGATATTTAAGGTGTCATGAAGTGGAGGTTCTTGTCAACAGAGCAGCCCTAAACTTTGGGGTGCCTGTGTCTTGCTGATTTTTATTTTTCCCAATTTATACGCCCATGAGTGGACGTGCCCTATGCTCCCTAAGCTGTGTTTTTTCGATGTTTCAGGACACACCTTACACTTCTCCAGAGTGGCTGTTGGCAATTTACATCCCGCCCATCAGCGTAGCAAGGCTGCCATTTCTCCATGGACTGTCCTGCATTTCTGGTTTTGACACTTTTTGCAGCATCACCCTTTTGACCGATGGGAAGCGAGACTTCTTTGTAGCGCTGATTTGCCTTTCCAGGTTGCTTGGTTGGCCAAAAAGGGCGTATGCGTGTTTTCCTGAATATACTCAGGAAAAAACGCATAAGCCCTTTTTGGCCAAGGGCATCATTGTCGACGTTTTGCCGCTTTTCATGTGCTTTCAAGGCGATTCGAATCTACCTCCTGAAATCTGTTTCCTGCAATTCTGCCTTGTTTTCAAATCCTCTTCGTTGCCTTCCCTCAATATATCTGTGGATGAGAGTTATCATTTATAACTCTGCGGGTTTGTGAATTGCAGTGTCCCTGATCTCCATTTTTCAACTCTCTTTTTTGGGAGCTGGCCGCAAAAGTGCGGGATTGCCTCAGGCCTTATTCTGCTTCTGGGCGGCAGGCTGAGCCTGTGGTTAATTCTTCTTCCTGATGGGAAAATAGAGTGACCTGTGCCTGTCCCAACACCTAGATCTAGTCTCTCATTGGTTGCCCCTCTTCCCGTTCATCCTCAGGACAAATTGTAACCTGTAGGGAACAGGAGCTTAATGGTGCTGATTCTCCAAGTAGGGAGATTGCTAGTAAAGTAGCTGGAAAGGCGAACCCGAGCACAAGGAGATGAGAAATGAGGTGCATTTTAAAAACCTTTCAAAATCACACGGTGTACCATCTTCTGGGTTTCTCATGCATGTTTTCGATGTAGGAAGATGCCCTTGAACCTGGGGATTTGGGACCCATGGGATGGGTACCAAGCAGTATTACTTTAAAGGGTCTGCGTTTGCTCACCCAACCTCACCAAACCTCTCAGCCCCAAGAGTGACCACCCTTATGTCTCATCCAGCTGTGGGTGTAGATATGGTCAATCCAGGTTGCATCACAGCCCCTGAACGAATTTTGTAAGAATTTCTCTCTCTTTCACTGTCTTTGTTTTACGGGTTTTTATAAGTAATTTATTTTCATAATGGGGTTTAGCTGCTTTTCACGGCTGTGTTTATGCGTCTTTACACCCACTTGACTCACTTCCAGATAGATATCAATACATAGGTTTTAAGTTTCTTACTAGTCAGATATATTGTTGTGCGGTGAATAGGGGGTGTTGATTCCAGTTCACTGAGCAAGGAGTAGGTCTTGTCTATTACATATTGGGTGTATGGAACAGTATCTGAGCGAATTTGAAACCCTTGTTTTATGCATCACCCCACCTCACCTTTCCCGTTAAGCAGCCATAGTGTGTTTTCTAAACGTGTGACTCTGTTCTCTTTTGTAATTCAGTTCAAGTGTAGCGGTTTTTACATTCCCTCTATAAGTGATAGCTTATGATAAGTGTCTTTTTCTGTGTTACTTATTTCACTTAGAATCGTCGTACCTAAATCCACTCATCTTGCTTCTACTAGCCTTATGACATTCATTTCATGTCTGAGTGATATTCCATTGTACATAAGGACCACAACTTCTTTATCCATTTTTCTCTTTCCTGGGATATTTAAGGTGTCATGAAGTGGAGGTTCTTGTCAACAGAGCAGCCCTAAACGTCGGGGTGCCTGTGTCTTGCTGATTTTTAGTTTTCCCAATTTATACGCCCATGAGTGGACGTGCCCTATGCTCCCTAAGCTGTGTTTTTTCGATGTTTCAGGACACACCGTACACTTCTCCAGAGTGGCTGTTGGCAATTTACATCCCGACCATCAGCGTAGCACGGCTGCCATTTCTCCATGGCCTGTCCTGCATTTCTGGTTTTGACACTTTTTGCAGCATGGCCCTTTTGACCGATGGGAAGCGAGACTTCTTTGTAGCGCTGATTTGCCTTTCCAGGTTGCTTGGTTGGCCAAAAAGGGCGTATGCGTTTTTTCCTGAATATATTCAGGAAAAAACGCATACGCCCTTTTTGGCCAAGTGCATCATTGGCGACGTTTTGCCACTTTTCATGTGCTTTAAAGGCGATTCGAATCTACCTCCTGAAACCTGTTTCCTGCAATTCTGCCTTGCTTTCAAATCCTCTTCGTTGCCTTCCCTCAATATATTTGTGGATGAGAGTTATCATTTATAACTCAGCAGGTTTGTGAATGGCAGTGCCCCTGAGCTCCATTTTTCAACTATTTTTTTGGGAGCTGGCGGCAAAAGCACGAGATTGCCTCAGGCCCTATTCTGGTTCCCGGCAGCAGGCTGAGCCTGTGGTTAATTCTTCTTCCTGATGGGAAAATAGAGTGACCTGTGCCTGTCCCAACACCTAGATCTAGTCTCTCATTGGTTGCCCCTCTTTCCTTTCATCCTCAGGACAAATTGCAACCTGTACGGAACAGGAGGTTAAAGGTGCTGATTCTCCACGTAGGGAGATTGTTAGTCAAGTAGCTGGAATGGCGAACCCGAACACAAGGAGATGAGAAATGAAGTGCGTTTTAGAAACCTTTCAAAATCACACGGTGTACCATCCTCTGGGTTTCTCATGCATGTTTTCGATGTAGGAAGATGCCCTTGAACCTGGAGATTTGGGATCCATGGGATGGGTACCACGCAGTATTACTTTAAAGGGTCTGCGTTTGCTCACCCAACCTCACCCAACCTCTCAGCCCCAAGGGTGTCCACCCTTATGTCTCATCCAGCTTGGGTCTAGATATGGTCAATCCAGGTTGCATCACAGCCTCTGAACAAATTTTGTAGGAATTTCTCTCTCTTTCACTGTCTTTGTTTTACGGATTTTTTAAAGTAATTTATTTTTATAATGGGGTTTAGCTGCTTTTCACGGCTGTGTTTATGCGGCTTTACACCCACTTGACTCACTTCCAGACAGATATCAATACATAGGTTTTAAGATTCTTACTAGTCACATATATTCTTGTGCGGTGAATAGGGAGTGTTGAGTCCAGTTCACTGAGCAAGGAGTAGGTCTTGTCTATTACATATTTGGTGTATGGAACGGTATCTGAGCGAATTTGAAACCCTTGTTTTATGCATCACCCCACGTCACCTTTCCCGTTAAGCAGCCATAGTGTGTTTTCTAAACGTGAGACTCTGTTCTGTTTCGTAATTCAGTTCAAGTGTAGCGGTTTTTACATTCCCTCTATAAGTGATAGCTTATGATAAGAGTCTTTTTCTGTGTGACTTATTTCACTTAAAATCGTCGTACCTAAATCCACTCATCTTGCTTCTACTAGCCTTATGACATAGATTTCATGTCTGAGTGATATTCCATTGTACATAAGGACCACAACTTCTTTATCCATTTTTCTCTTTCCTGGGATATTTAAGGTGTCATGAAGTGGAGGTTTTTGTCAACAGAGCAGCCCTAAACGTCGGGGTGCCTGTGTCTTGCTGATTTTTAGTTTTCCCAATTTATACGCCCATGAGTGGACGTGCCCTATGCTCCCTAAGCTGTGTATTTTCGATGTTTCAGGACACACCGTACACTTCTCCAGAGTGGCTGTTGGCAATTTACATCCCGCCCATCAGCGTAGCACGTCTGCCATTTCTCCATGGCCTGTCCTGCATTTCTGGTTTTGACACTTTTTGCAGCATGGCCCTTTTGACCGATGGGAAGCGAGACTTCTTTGTAGCGCTGATTTGCCTTTCCAGGTTGCTTGGTTGGCCAAAAAGGGCGTATGCGTTTTTTCCTGAATATATTCAGGAAAAAACGCATACGCCCTTTTTGGCCAAGGGCATCATTGGCGACGTTTTGCCACTTTTCATGTGCTTTAAAGGCGATTCGAATCTACCTCCTGAAACCTGTTTCCTGCAATTCTGCCTTGCTTTCAAATCCTCTTCGTTGCCTTCCCTCAATATATTTGTGGATGAGAGTTATCATTTATAACTCAGCAGGTTTGTGAATGGCAGTGCCCCTGAGCTCCATTTTTCAACTAATTTTTTGGGAGCTGGCGGCAAAAGCACGAGATTGCCTCAGGCCCTATTCTGGTTCCCGGCGGCAGGCTGAGCCTGTGGTTAATTCTTCTTCCTGATGGGAAAATAGAGTGACCTGTGCCTGTCCCAACACCTAGATCTAGTCTCTCATTGGTTGCCCCTCTTTCCTTTCATCCTCAGGACAAATTGCAACCTGTACGGAACAGGAGGTTAAAGGTGCTGATTCTCCACGTAGGGAGATTGTTAGTCAAGTAGCTGGAATGGCGAACCCGAACACAAGGAGATGAGAAATGAGGTGCGTTTTAGAAACCTTTCAAAATCACACGGTGTACCATCCTCTGGGTTTCTCATGCATGTTTTCGATGTAGGAAGATGCCCTTGAACCTGGAGATTTGGGATCCATGGGATGGGTACCACGCATTACTACTTTAAAGGGTCTGCGTTTGCTCACCCAAACTCTCAACCCCAAGAGTGTCCACCCTTATGTCTCCTCCAGCTGTGTGTCTAGATATGGTCAATCCAGGTTGCATCACAGCCTCTGAACGAATTTTGAAAGAAGTTGTCTATTTCACTGTCTTTATTTTAAGGGTTTTTAAAAGTAATTTAGTTTTATAATGGGGTTTAGCTGCTTTTCACGGCTGTGTTTATGCGGCTTTACACCCACTTGACTCACTTCCAGACAGATATCAATACATAGGTTTTAAGATTCTTACTAGTCACATATATTCTTGTGCGGTGAATAGGGAGTGTTGAGTCCAGTTCACTGAGCAAGGAGTAGGTCTTGTCTATTACATATTGGTTGTATGGAACGGTATCTGAGCGTATTTGAAACCCTTGTTTTATGCATCACCCCACCTCACCTTTCCCGTTAAGCAGCCATAGTGTGTTTTCTAAACGTGAGACTCTGTTCTGTTTCGTAATTCAGTTCAAGTGTAGCGGTTTTTACATTCCCTCTATAAGTGATAGCTTATGATAAGTGTCTTTTTCTGTGTGACTTATTTCACTTAAAATCATCGTACCTAAATCCACTCATCTTGCTTCTACTAGCCTTATGACATAGATTTCATGTCTGAGTGATATTCCATTGTACATAAGGACCACAACTTCTTTATCCATTTTTCTCTTTCCTGGGATATTTAAGGTGTCATGAAGTGGAGGTTCTTGTTAACAGAGCAGCCCTAAACTTTGGGGTGCCTGTGTCTTGCTGATTTTTAGTTTTCCCAATTTATACGCCCATGAGTGGACGTGCCCTATGCTCCCTAAGCTGTGTTTTTTCGATGTTTCAGGACACACCGTACACTTCTCCAGAGTGGCTGTTGGCAATTTACATCCCGCCCATCAGCGTAGCAAGGCTGCCATTTCTCCATGGCCTGTCCTGCATTTCTGGTTTTGACACTTTTTGCAGCATGGCCCTTTTGACCGATGGGAAGCGAGACTTCTTTGTAGCGCTGATTTGCCTTTCCAGGTTGCTTGGTTGGCCAAAAAGGGCGTATGCGTTTTTTCCTGAATATATTCAGGAAAAAACGCATACGCCCTTTTTGGCCAAGGGCATCATTGTCGACGTTTTGCCGCTTTTCATGTGCTTTCAAGGCGATTCGAATCTACCTCCTGAAATCTCTTTCCTGCAATTCTGCCTTGTTTTCAAATCCTCTTCGTTGCCTTCCCTCAATATATCTGTGGATGAGAGTTATCATTTATAACTCTGCGGGTTTGTGAATTGCAGTGTCCCTGATCTCCATTTTTCACCTCTCTTTTTTGGGAGCTGGCCGCAAAAGTGCGGGATTGCCTCAGGCCTTATTCTGCTTCTGGGTGGCAGGCTGAGCCTGTGGTTAATTCTTCTTCCTGATGGGAAAATAGAGTGACCTGTGCCTGTCCCAACACCTAGATCTAGTCTCTCATTGGTTGCCCCTCTTCCCGTTCATCCTCAGGACAAATTGTAACCTGTAGGGAACAGGAGCTTAATGGTGCTGATTCTCCAAGTAGGGAGATTGCTAGTAAAGTAGCTGGAAAGGCGAACCCGAGCACAAGGAGATGAGAAGTGAGATGCATTTTAAAAACCTTTCAAAATCACACGGTGTACCATCTTCTGGGTTTCTCATGCATGTTTTCGATGTAGGAAGATGCCCTTGAACCTGGGGATTTGGGACCCATGGGATGGGTACCAAGCAGTATTACTTTAAAGGGTCTGCGTTTGCTCACCCAACCTCACCAAACCTCTCAGCCCCAAGAGTGACCACCCTTATGTCTCATCCAGCTGTGGGTGTAGATATGGTCAATCCAGGTTGCATCACAGCCCCTGAACGAATTTTGTAAGAATTTCTCTCTCTTTCACTGTCTTTGTTTTACGGGTTTTTAAAAGTAATTTATTTTCATAATGGGGTTTAGCTGCTTTTCACGGCTGTGTTTATGCGTCTTTACACCCACTTGACTCACTTCCAGATAGATATCAATACATAGGCTTTAAGTTTCTTACTAGTCAGATATATTGTTGTGCGGTGAATAGGGGGTGTTGATTCCAGTTCACTGAGCAAGGAGTAGGTCTTGTCTATTACATATTGGGTGTATGGAACGGTATCTGAGCGAATTTGAAACCCTTGTTTTATGCATCACCCCACCTCACCTTTCCCGTTAAGCAGCCATAGTGTGTTTTCTAAACGTGTGACTCTGTTCTGTTTTGTAATTCAGTTCAAGTGTAGCGGTTTTTACATTCCCTCTATAAGTGATAGCTTATGATAAGTGTCTTTTTCTGTGTGACTTATTTCACTTAGAATCGTCGTACCTAACTCCACTCATCTTGCTTCTACTAGCCTTATGACATTGATTTCATGTCTGAGTGATATTCCATTGTACATAAGGACCACAACTTCTTTATCCATTTTTCTCTTTCCTGGGATATTTAAGGTGTCATGAAGTGGAGGTTCTTGTCAACAGAGCAGCCCTAAACTTTGGGGTGCCTGAGTCTTGCTGATTTTTAGTTTTCCCAATTTATACGCCCATGAGTGGACGTGCCCTATGCTCCCTAAACTGTGTTTTTTCGATGTTTCAGGACACACCGTACACTTCTCCAGAGTGGCTGTTGGCAATTTACATCCCGACCATCAGCGTAGCAAGGCTGCCATTTCTCCATGGCCTGTCCTGCATTTCTGGTTTTGACACTTTTTGCAGCATGGCCCTTTTGACCGATGGGAAGCGAGACTTCTTTGTAGCGCTGATTTGCCTTTCCAGGTTGCTTGGTTGGCCAAAAAGGGCGTATGCGTTTTTTCCTGAATATATTCAGGAAAAAACGCATACGCCCTTTTTGGCCAAGGGCATCATTGGCGACGTTTTGCCACTTTTCATGTGCTTTAAAGGCGATTCGAATCTACCTCCTGAAACCTGTTTCCTGCAATTCTGCCTTGCTTTCAAATCCTCTTCGTTGCCTTCCCTCAATATATTTGTGGATGAGAGTTATCATTTATAACTCAGCAGGTTTGTGAATGGCAGTGCCCCTGAGCTCCATTTTTCAACTATTTTTTTGGTAGCTGGCGGCAAAAGCACTTGATTGCCTCAGGCCCTATTCTGGTTCCCTGCGGCAGGCTAAGCCTGTGGTTAATTCTTCTTCCTGATGGGAAAATAGAGTGACCTGTGCCTGTCCCAACACCTAGACCTAGTCTCTCATTGGTTGCCCCTCTTCCCTTTCATCCTCAGGACAAATTGCAACCTGTACGGAACAGGAGGTTAAAGGTGCTGATTCTCCAAGTAGGGAGATTGTTAGTCAAGTAGCTGGAATGGCGAACCCGAACACAAGGAGATGATAAATGAGGTGCGTTTTAGAAATCTTTCAAAATCACACGGTGTACCATCTTCTGTTTTTCTCATGCATGTTTTCGATGTAGGAAGATGCCCTTGAACCTGGAGATTTGGGACCCATGGGATGGGTACCACGCAGTATTACTTTAAAGGGTCTGCGTTTGCTCACCCAACCTCACCAAACCTCTCAGCCCCAAGAGTGACCACCCTTATGTCTCATCCAGCTGTGGGTGTAGATATGGTCAATCCAGGTTGAATCACAGCCCCTGAACGAATTTTGTAAGAATTTCTCTCTCTTTCACTGTCTTTGTTTTACGGGTTTTTAAAAGTAATTTATTTTCATAATGGGGTTTAGCTGCTTTTCACGGCTGTGTTTATGCGTCTTTACACCCACTTGACTCACTTCCAGATAGATATCAATACATAGGTTTTAAGTTTCTTATTAGTCAGATATATTGTTGTGCGGTGAATAGGGGGTGTTGATTCCAGTTCACTGAGCAAGGAGTAGGTCTTGTCTATTACATATTGGGTGTATGGAACGGTATCTGAGCGAATTTGAAACCCTTGTTTTATGCATCACCCCACCTCACCTTTCCCGTTAAGCAGCCATAGTGTGTTTTCTAAACGTGTGACTCTGTTCTCTTTTGTAATTCAGTTCAAGTGTAGCGGTTTTTACATTCCCTCTATAAGTGATAGCTTATGATAAGTGTCTTTTTCTGTGTGACTTATTTCACTTAGAATCGTCGTACCTAACTCCACTCATCTTGCTTCTACTAGCCTTATGACATTCATTTCATGTCTGAGTGATATTCCATTGTACATAAGGACCACAACTTCTTTATCCATTTTTCTCTTTCCTGGGATATTTAAGGTGTCATCAAGTGGAGGTTCTTGTCAACAGAGCAGCCCTAAACGTCGGGGTGCCTGTGTCTTGCTGATTTTTAGTTTTCCCAATTTATACGCCCATGAGTGGACGTGCCCTATGCTCCCTAAGCTGTGTTTTTTCGATGTTTCAGGACACACCGTACACTTCTCCAGAGTGGCTGTTGGCAATTTACATCCCGACCATCAGCGTAGCACGGCTGCCATTTCTCCATGGCCTGTCCTGCATTTCTGGTTTTGACACTTTTTGCAGCATGGCCCTTTTGACCGATGGGAAGCGAGACTTCTTTGTAGCGCTGATTTGCCTTTCCAGGTTGCTTGGTTGGCCAAAAAGGGCGTATGCGTTTTTTCCTGAATATATTCAGGAAAAAACGCATACGCCGTTTTTGGACAAGTGCATCATTGGCGACGTTTTGCCACTTTTCATGTGCTTTAAAGGCGATTCGAATCTACCTCCTGAAACCTGTTTCCTGCAATTCTGCCTTGCTTTCAAATCCTCTTCGTTGCCTTCCCTCAATATATTTGTGGATGAGAGTTATCATTTATAACTCAGCAGGTTTGTGAATGGCAGTGCCCCTGAGCTCCATTTTTCAAATATTTTTTTGGGAGCTGGCGGCAAAAGCACGAGATTGCCTCAGGCCCTATTCTGGTTCCCGGCGGCAGGCTGAGCCTGTGGTTAATTCTTCTTCCTGATGGGAAAATAGAGTGACCTGTGCCTGTCCCAACACCTAGATCTAGTCTCTCATTGGTTGCCCCTCTTTCCTTTCATCCTCAGGACAAATTGCAACCTGTACGGAACAGGAGGTTAAAGGTGCTGATTCTCCACGTAGGGAGATTGTTAGTCAAGTAGCTGGAATGGCGAACCCGAACACAAGGAGATGAGAAATGAGGTGCGTTTTAGAAACCTTTCAAAATCACACGGTGTACCATCTTCTGTTTTTCTCATGCATGTTTTCGATGTAGGAAGATGCCCTTGAACCTGGAGATTTGGGACCCATGGGATGGGTACCACGCAGTATTACTTTAAAGGGTCTGCGTTTGCTCACCCAAACTCTCAACCCCAAGAGTGTCCACCCTTATGTCTCATCCACCTGTGGGTCTAGATATGGTCAATCCAGGTTGCATCACAGCCTCTGAACGAATTTTGTAAGAATTTCTCTCTCTTTCACTGTCTTTGTTTTACGGGTTTTTAAAAGTAATTTATTTTCATAATGGGGTTTAGCTGCTTTTCACGGCTGTGTTTATGCGTCTTTACACCCACTTGACTCACTTCCAGATAGATATCAATACATAGGTTTTAAGTTTCTTACTAGTCAGATATATTGTTGTGCGGTGAATAGGGGGTGTTGACTCCAGTTCACTGAGCAAGGAGTAGGTCTTGTCTATTACATATTGGGTGTATGGAACGGTATCTGAGCGAATTTGAAACCCTTGTTTTATGCATCACCCCACCTCACCTTTCCCGTTAAGCAGCCATAGTGTGTTTTCTAAACGTGTGACTCTGTTCTCTTTTGTAATTCAGTTCAAGTGTAGCGGTTTTTACATTCCCTCTATAAGTGATAGCTTATGATAAGTGTCTTTTTCTGTGTGACTTATTTCACTTAGAATCGTCGTACCTAACTCCACTCATCTTGCTTCTACTAGCCTTATGACATTGATTTCATGTCTGAGTGATATTCCATTGTACATAAGGACCACAACTTCTTTATCCATTTTTCTCTTTCCTGGGATATTTAAGGTGTCATCAAGTGGAGGTTCTTGTCAACAGAGCAGCCCTAAACGTCGGGGTGCCTGTGTCTTGCTGATTTTTAGTTTTCCCAATTTATACGCCCATGAGTGGACGTGCCCTATGCTCCCTTAGCTGTGTTTTTTCGATGTTTCAGGACACACCGTACACTTCTCCAGAATGGCTGTTGGCAATTTACATCCCGACCATCAGCGTAGCAAGGCTGCCATTTCTCCATGGCCTGTCCTGCATTTCTGGTTTTGACACTTTTTGCAGCATGGCCCTTTTGACCGATGGGAAGCGAGACTTCTTTGTAGCGCTGATTTGCCTTTCCAGGTTGCTTGGTTGGCCAAAAAGGGCGTATGCGTTTTTTCCTGAATATATTCAGGAAAAAACGCATACGCCCTTTTTGGCCAAGGGCATCATTGGCGACGTTTTGCCACTTTTCATGTGCTTTAAAGGCGATTCGAATCTACCTCCTGAAACCTGTTTCCTGCAATTCTGCCTTGCTTTCAAATCCTCTTCGTTGCCTTCCCTCAATATATTTGTGGATGAGAGTTATCATTTATAACTCAGCAGGTTTGTGAATGGCAGTGCCCCTGAGCTCCATTTTTCAACTATTTTTTTGGTAGCTGGCGGCAAAAGCACTTGATTGCCTCAGGCCCTATTCTGGTTCCCTGCGGCAGGCTAAGCCTGTGGTTAATTCTTCTTCCTGATGGGAAAATAGAGTGACCTGTGCCTGTCCCAACACCTAGACCTAGTCTCTCATTGGTTGCCCCTCTTCCCTTTCATCCTCAGGACAAATTGCAACCTGTACGGAACAGGAGGTTAAAGGTGCTGATTCTCCAAGTAGGGAGATTGTTAGTCAAGTAGCTGGAATGGCGAACCCGAACACAAGGAGATGATAAATGAGGTGCGTTTTAGAAATCTTTCAAAATCACACGGTGTACCATCTTCTGTTTTTCTCATGCATGTTTTCGATGTAGGAAGATGCCCTTGAACCTGGAGATTTGGGACCCATGGGATGGGTACCACGCAGTATTACTTTAAAGGGTCTGCGTTTGCTCACCCAACCTCACCAAACCTCTCAGCCCCAAGAGTGACCACCCTTATGTCTCATCCAGCTGTGGGTGTAGATATGGTCAATCCAGGTTGAATCACAGCCCCTGAACGAATTTTGTAAGAATTTCTCTCTCTTTCACTGTCTTTGTTTTACGGGTTTTTAAAAGTAATTTATTTTCATAATGGGGTTTAGCTGCTTTTCACGGCTGTGTTTATGCGTCTTTACACCCACTTGACTCACTTCCAGATAGATATCAATACATAGGTTTTAAGTTTCTTATTAGTCAGATATATTGTTGTGCGGTGAATAGGGGGTGTTGATTCCAGTTCACTGAGCAAGGAGTAGGTCTTGTCTATTACATATTGGGTGTATGGAACGGTATCTGAGCGAATTTGAAACCCTTGTTTTATGCATCACCCCACCTCACCTTTCCCGTTAAGCAGCCATAGTGTGTTTTCTAAACGTGTGACTCTGTTCTCTTTTGTAATTCAGTTCAAGTGTAGCGGTTTTTACATTCCCTCTATAAGTGATAGCTTATGATAAGTGTCTTTTTCTGTGTGACTTATTTCACTTAGAATCGTCGTACCTAACTCCACTCATCTTGCTTCTACTAGCCTTATGACATTCATTTCATGTCTGAGTGATATTCCATTGTACATAAGGACCACAACTTCTTTATCCATTTTTCTCTTTCCTGGGATATTTAAGGTGTCATCAAGTGGAGGTTCTTGTCAACAGAGCAGCCCTAAACGTCGGGGTGCCTGTGTCTTGCTGATTTTTAGTTTTCCCAATTTATACGCCCATGAGTGGACGTGCCCTATGCTCCCTAAGCTGTGTTTTTTCGATGTTTCAGGACACACCGTACACTTCTCCAGAGTGGCTGTTGGCAATTTACATCCCGACCATCAGCGTAGCACGGCTGCCATTTCTCCATGGCCTGTCCTGCATTTCTGGTTTTGACACTTTTTGCAGCATGGCCCTTTTGACCGATGGGAAGCGAGACTTCTTTGTAGCGCTGATTTGCCTTTCCAGGTTGCTTGGTTGGCCAAAAAGGGCGTATGCGTTTTTTCCTGAATATATTCAGGAAAAAACGCATACGCCGTTTTTGGACAAGTGCATCATTGGCGACGTTTTGCCACTTTTCATGTGCTTTAAAGGCGATTCGAATCTACCTCCTGAAACCTGTTTCCTGCAATTCTGCCTTGCTTTCAAATCCTCTTCGTTGCCTTCCCTCAATATATTTGTGGATGAGAGTTATCATTTATAACTCAGCAGGTTTGTGAATGGCAGTGCCCCTGAGCTCCATTTTTCAAATATTTTTTTGGGAGCTGGCGGCAAAAGCACGAGATTGCCTCAGGCCCTATTCTGGTTCCCGGCGGCAGGCTGAGCCTGTGGTTAATTCTTCTTCCTGATGGGAAAATAGAGTGACCTGTGCCTGTCCCAACACCTAGATCTAGTCTCTCATTGGTTGCCCCTCTTTCCTTTCATCCTCAGGACAAATTGCAACCTGTACGGAACAGGAGGTTAAAGGTGCTGATTCTCCACGTAGGGAGATTGTTAGTCAAGTAGCTGGAATGGCGAACCCGAACACAAGGAGATGAGAAATGAGGTGCGTTTTAGAAACCTTTCAAAATCACACGGTGTACCATCTTCTGTTTTTCTCATGCATGTTTTCGATGTAGGAAGATGCCCTTGAACCTGGAGATTTGGGACCCATGGGATGGGTACCACGCAGTATTACTTTAAAGGGTCTGCGTTTGCTCACCCAAACTCTCAACCCCAAGAGTGTCCACCCTTATGTCTCATCCACCTGTGGGTCTAGATATGGTCAATCCAGGTTGCATCACAGCCTCTGAACGAATTTTGTAAGAATTTCTCTCTCTTTCACTGTCTTTGTTTTACGGGTTTTTAAAAGTAATTTATTTTCATAATGGGGTTTAGCTGCTTTTCACGGCTGTGTTTATGCGTCTTTACACCCACTTGACTCACTTCCAGATAGATATCAATACATAGGTTTTAAGTTTCTTACTAGTCAGATATATTGTTGTGCGGTGAATAGGGGGTGTTGACTCCAGTTCACTGAGCAAGGAGTAGGTCTTGTCTATTACATATTGGGTGTATGGAACGGTATCTGAGCGAATTTGAAACCCTTGTTTTATGCATCACCCCACCTCACCTTTCCCGTTAAGCAGCCATAGTGTGTTTTCTAAACGTGTGACTCTGTTCTCTTTTGTAATTCAGTTCAAGTGTAGCGGTTTTTACATTCCCTCTATAAGTGATAGCTTATGATAAGTGTCTTTTTCTGTGTGACTTATTTCACTTAGAATCGTCGTACCTAACTCCACTCATCTTGCTTCTACTAGCCTTATGACATTGATTTCATGTCTGAGTGATATTCCATTGTACATAAGGACCACAACTTCTTTATCCATTTTTCTCTTTCCTGGGATATTTAAGGTGTCATCAAGTGGAGGTTCTTGTCAACAGAGCAGCCCTAAACGTCGGGGTGCCTGTGTCTTGCTGATTTTTAGTTTTCCCAATTTATACGCCCATGAGTGGACGTGCCCTATGCTCCCTTAGCTGTGTTTTTTCGATGTTTCAGGACACACCGTACACTTCTCCAGAATGGCTGTTGGCAATTTACATCCCGACCATCAGCGTAGCAAGGCTGCCATTTCTCCATGGCCTGTCCTGCATTTCTGGTTTTGACACTTTTTGCAGCATGGCCCTTTTGACCGATGGGAAGCGAGACTTCTTTGTAGCGCTGATTTGCCTTTCCAGGTTGCTTGGTAGGCCAAAAAGGGCGTATGCGTTTTTTCCTGAATATATTCAGGAAAAAACGCATACGCCCTTTTTGGCCAAGGGCATCATTGGCGACGTTTTGCCACTTTTCATGTGCTTTAAAGGCGATTCGAATCTACCTCCTGAAACCTGTTTCCTGCAATTCTGCCTTGCTTTCAAATCCTCTTCGTTGCCTTCCCTCAATATATTTGTGGATGAGAGTTATCATTTATAACTCAGCAGGTTTGTGAATGGCAGTGCCCCTGAGCTCCATTTTTCAACAATTTTTTTGGTAGCTGGCGGCAAAAGCACGGGATTGCCTCAGGCCCTATTCTGGTTCCCGGCGGCAGGCTGAGCCTGTGGTTAATTCTCCTTCCTGATGGGAAAATAGAGTGACCTGTGCCTGTCCCAACACCTAGACCTAGTCTCTCATTGGTTGCCCCTCTTCCCTTTCATCCTCAGGACAAATTGCAACCTGTACGGAACAGGAGGTTAAAGGTGCTGATTCTCCAAGTAGGGAGATTGTTAGTCAAGTAGCTGGAATGGCGAACCCGAACACAAGGAGATGAGAAATGTGGTGCGTTTTAGAAACCTTTGAAAATCACACGGTGTACCATCTTCTGTTTTTCTCATGCATGTTTTCGATGTAGGAAGATGCCCTTGAACCTGGAGATTTGGGACCCATGGGATGGGTACCACGCAGTATTACTTTAAAGGGTCTGTGTTTGCTCACCCAACCTCACCAAACCTCTCAGCCCCAAGAGTGACCACCCTTATGTCTCATCCAGCTGTGGGTGTAGATATGGGCAATCCAGGTTGCATCACAGCCCCTGAACGAATTTTGTAAGAATTTCTCTCTCTTTCACTGTCTTTGTTTTACGGGTTTTTAAAAGTAATTTATTTTCATAATGGGGTTTAGCTGCTTTTCACGGCTGTGTTTATGCGTCTTTACACCCACTTGACTCACTTCCAGATAGATATCAATACATAGGTTTTAAGTTTCTTACTAGTCAGATATATTGTTGTGCGGTGAATAGGGGGTGTTGATTCCAGTTCACTGAGCAAGGAGTAGGTCTTGTCTATTACATATTGGGTGTATGGAACGGTATCTGAGCGAATTTGAAACCCTTGTTTATGCATCACCCCACCTCACCTTTCCCGTTAAGCAGCCATAGTGTGTTTTCTAAACGTGTGACTCTGTTCTCTTTTGTAATTCAGTTCAAGTGTAGCGGTTTTTACATTCCCTCTATAAGTGATAGCTTATGATAAGTGTCTTTTTCTGTGTTACTTATTTCACTTAGAATCGTCGTACCTAAATCCACTCATATTCCTTCTACTAGCCTTATGACATTCATTTCATGTCTGAGTGATATTCCATTGTACATAAGGACCACAACTTCTTTATCCATTTTTCTCTTTCCTGGGATATTTAAGGTGTCATCAAGTGGAGGTTCTTGTCAACAGAGCAGCCCTAAACGTTGGGGTGCCTGTGTCTTGCTGATTTTTAGTTTTCCCAATTTATACGCCCATGAGTGGACGTGCCCTATGCTCCCTAAGCTGTGTTTTTTCGATGTTTCAGGACACACCGTACACTTCTCCAGAGTGGCTGTTGGCAATTTACATCCCGACCATCAGCGTAGCACGGCTGCCATTTCTCCATGGCCTGTCCTGCATTTCTGGTTTTGACACTTTTTGCAGCATGGCCCTTTTGACCGATGGGAAGCGAGACTTCTTTGTAGCGCTGATTTGCCTTTCCAGGTTGCTTGGTTGGCCAAAAAGGGCGTATGCGTTTTTTCCTGAATATATTCAGGAAAAAACGCATACGCCCTTTTTGGACAAGTGCATCATTGGCGACGTTTTGCCACTTTTCATGTGCTTTAAAGGCGATTCGAATCTACCTCCTGAAACCTGTTTCCTGCAATTCTGCCTTGCTTTCAAATCCTCTTCGTTGCCTTCCCTCAATATATTTGTGGATGAGAGTTATCATTTATAACTCAGCAGGTTTGTGAATGGCAGTGCCCCTGAGCTCCATTTTTCAACTATTTTTTTGGGAGCTGGCGGCAAAAGCACGAGATTGCCTCAGGCCCTATTCTGGTTCCCGGCGGCAGGCTGAGCCTGTGGTTAATTCTTCTTCCTGATGGGAAAATAGATTGACCTGTGCCTGTCCCAACACCTAGATCTAGTCTCTCATTGGTTGCCCCTCTTCCCTTTCATCCTCAGGACAAATTGCAACCTGTACGGAACAGGAGGTTAAAGGTGCTGATTCTCCAAGTAGGGAGATTGTTAGTAAAGTAGCTGGAATGTCGAACCCGAACACAAGGAGATGAGAAATGAGGTGCGTTTTAGAAACCTTTCAAAATCACACGGTGTACCATCTTCTGTTTTTCTCATGCATGTTTTCGATGTAGGAAGATGCCCTTGAACCTGGAGATTTGGGACCCATGGGATGGGTACCACGCAGTATTACTTTAAAGGGTCTGCGTTTGCTCACCCAACCTCACCCAACCTCTCAGCCCCAAGAGTGTCCACCCTTATGTCTCATCCAGGTGTGGGTCTAGATATGGTCAATCCAGGTTGCATCACAGCCTCTGAACGAATTTTGTAAGAATTTCTCTCTCTTTCACTGTCTTTGTTTTACGGGTTTTTAAAAGTAATTTATTTTTATAATGGGGTTTAGCTGCTTTTCATGGTTGTGTTTATGCGGCTTTACACCCACTTGACTCACTTCCAGACAGATATCAATACATAGGTTTTAAGATTCTTACTAGTCACATATATTCTTGTGCGGTGAATAGGGGGTGTTGAGTCCAGTTCACTGAGCAAGGAGTAGGTCTTGTCTATTATATATTGGGTGTATGGAACGGTATCTGAGCGAATTTGAAACCCTTGTTTTATGCATCACCCCACCTCACCTTTCCCGTTAAGCAGCCATAGTGTGATTTCTAAACGTGTGACTCTGTTCTCTTTTGTAATTCAGTTCAAGTGTAGCGGTTTTTACATTCCCTCTATAAGTGATAGCTTATGATAAGTGTCTTTTTCTGTGTGACTTATTTCACTTAGAATCGTCGTACCTAACTCCACTCATCTTGCTTCTACTAGCCTTATGACATTGATTTCATGTCTGAGTGATATTCCATTGTACATAAGGACCACAACTTCTTTATCCATTTTTCTCTTTCCTGGGATATTTAAGGTGTCATCAAGTGGAGGTTCTTGTCAACAGAGCAGCCCTAAACTTTGGGGTGCCTGTGTCTTGCTGATTTTTAGTTTTCCCAATTTATACGCCCATGAGTGGACGTGCCCTATGCTCCCTAAGCTGTGTTTTTTCGATGTTTCAGGACACACCTTACACTTCTCCAGAGTGGCTGTTGGCAATTTACATCCCGCCCATCAGCGTAGCAAGGCTGCCATTTCTCCATGGACTGTCCTGCATTTCTGGTATTGAAACTTTTTGCAGCATCACCCTTTTGACCGATGGGAAGCGAGACTTCTTTGTAGCGCTGATTTGCCTTTCCAGGTTGCTTGGTTGGCCAAAAAGGGCGTATGCGTGTTTTCCTGAATATACTCAGGAAAAAACGCATAAGCCCTTTTTGGCCAAGGGCATCATTGTCGACGTTTTGCCGCTTTTCATGTGCTTTCAAGGCGATTCGAATCTACCTCCTGAAATCTGTTTCCTGCAATTCTGCCTTGTTTTCAAATCCTCTTTGTTGCCTTCCCTCAATATATCTGTGGATGAGAGTTATCATTTATAACTCTGCGGGTTTGTGAATTGCAGTGTCCCTGATCTCCATTTTTCAACTCTCTTTTTTGGGAGCTGGCCGCAAAAGTGCGGGATTGCCTCAGGCCTTATTCTGCTTCTGGGCGGCAGGCTGAGCCTGTGGTTAATTCTTCTTCCTGATGGGAAAATAGAGTGACCTGTGCCTGTCCCAACACCTAGATCTAGTCTCTCATTGGTTGCCCCTCTTCCCGTTCATCCTCAGGACAAATTGTAACCTGTAGGGAACAGGAGCTTAATGGTGCTGATTCTCCAAGTAGGGAGATTGCTAGTAAAGTAGCTGGAAAGGCGAACCCGAGCACAAGGAGATGAGAAGTGAGATGCATTTTAAAAACCTTTCAAAATCACACGGTGTACCATCTTCTGGGTTTCTCATGCATGTTTTCGATGTAGGAAGATGCCCTTGAACCTGGGGATTTGGGACCCATGGGATGGGTACCAAGCAGTATTACTTTAAAGGGTCTGAGTTTGCTCACCCAACCTCACCAAACCTCTCAGCCCCAAGAGTGACCACCCTTATGTCTCATCCAGCTGTGGGTGTAGATATGGTCAATCCAGGTTGCATCACAGCCCCTGAACGAATTTTGTAAGAATTTCTCTCTCTTTCACTGTCTTTGTTTTACGGGTTTTTAAAAGTAATTTATTTTCATAATGGGGTTTAGCTGCTTTTCACGGCTGTGTTTATGCGTCTTTACACCCACTTGACTCACTTCCAGATAGATATCAATACATAGGTTTTAAGTTTCTTACTAGTCAGATATATTGTTGTGCGGTGAATAGGGGGTGTTGATTCCAGTTCACTGAGCAAGGAGTAGGTCTTGTCTATTACATATTGGGTGTATGGAACGGTATCTGAGCGAATTTGAAACCCTTGTTTTATGCATCACCCCACCTCACCTTTCCCGTTAAGCAGCCATAGTGTGTTTTCTAAACGTGAGACTCTGTTCTGTTTCGTAATTCAGTTCAAGTGTAGCGGTTTTTACATTCCCTCTATAAGTGATAGCTTATGATAAGAGTCTTTTTCTGTGTGACTTATTTCACTTAGAATCGTCGTACCTAACTCCACTCATCTTGCTTCTACTAGCCTTATGACATTGATTTCATGTCTGAGTGATATTCCATTGTACATAAGGACCACAACTTCTTTATCCATTTTTCTCTTTCCTGGGATATTTAAGGTGTCATGAAGTGGAGGTTCTTGTCAACAGAGCAGCCCTAAACTTTGGGGTGCCTGTGTCTTGCTGATTTTTAGTTTTCCCAATTTATACGCCCATGAGTGGACGTGCCCTATGCTCCCTAAGCTGTGTTTTTTCGATGTTTCAGGACACACCTTACACTTCTCCAGAGTGGCTGTTGGCAATTTACATCCCGCCCATCAGCGTAGCAAGGCTGCCATTTCTCCATGGACTGTCCTGCATTTCTGGTATTGAAACTTTTTGCAGCATCACCCTTTTGACCGATGGGAAGCGAGACTTCTTTGTAGCGCTGATTTGCCTTTCCAGGTTGCTTGGTTGGCCAAAAAGGGCGTATGCGTGTTTTCCTGAATATACTCAGGAAAAAACGCATAAGCCCTTTTTGGCCAAGGGCATCATTGTCGACGTTTTGCCGCTTTTCATGTGCTTTCAAGGCGATTCGAATCTACCTCCTGAAATCTGTTTCCTGCAATTCTGCCTTGTTTTCAAATCCTCTTCGTTGCCTTCCCTCAATATATCTGTGGATGAAAGTTATCATTTATAACTCTGCGGGTTTGTGAATTGCAGTGTCCCTGATCTCCATTTTTCAACTCTCTTTTTTGGGAGCTGGCCGCAAAAGTGCGGGATTGCCTCAGGCCTTATTCTGCTTCTGGGTGGCAGGCTGAGCCTGTGGTTAATTCTTCTTCCTGATGGGAAAATAGAGTGACCTGTGCCTGTCCCAACACCTAGATCTAGTCTCTCATTGGTTGCCCCTCTTCCCGTTCATCCTCAGGACAAATTGTAACCTGTAGGGAACAGGAGCTTAATGGTGCTGATTCTCCAAGTAGGGAGATTGCTAGTAAAGTAGCTGGAAAGGCGAACCCGAGCACAAGGAGATGAGAAGTGAGATGCATTTTAAAAACCTTTCAAAATCACACGGTGTACCATCTTCTGGGTTTCTCATGCATGTTTTCGATGTAGGAAGATGCCCTTGAACCTGGGGATTTGGGACCCATGGGATGGGTACCAAGCAGTATTACTTTAAAGGGTCTGCGTTTGCTCACCCAACCTCACCAAACCTCTCAGCCCCAAGAGTGACCACCCTTATGTCTCATCCAACTGTGGGTGTAGATATGGTCAATCCAGGTTGAATCACAGCCCCTGAACGAATTTTGTAAGAATTTCTCTCTCTTTCACTGTCTTTGTTTTACGGGTTTTTAAAAGTAATTTATTTTCATAATGGGGTTTAGCTGCTTTTCACGGCTGTGTTTATGCGTCTTTACACCCACTTGACTCACTTCCAGATAGATATCAATACATAGGTTTTAAGTTTCTTACTAGTCAGATATATTGTTGTGCGGTGAATAGGGGGTGTTGATTCCAGTTCACTGAGCAAGGAGTAGGTCTTGTCTATTACATATTGGGTGTATGGAACGGTATCTGAGCGAATTTGAAACCCTTGTTTTATGCATCACCCCACCTCACCTTTCCCGTTAAGCAGCCATAGTGTGTTTTCTAAACGTGTGACTCTGTTCTGTTTTGTAATTCAGTTCAAGTGTAGCGGTTTTTACGTTCCCTCTATAAGTGATAGCTTATGATAAGTGTCTTTTTCTGTGTGACTTATTTCACTTAGAATCGTCGTACCTAACTCCACTCATCTTGCTTCTACTAGCCTTATGACATTGATTTCATGTCTGAGTGATATTCCATTGTACATAAGGACCACAACTTCTTTATCCATTTTTCTCTTTCCTGGGATATTTAAGGTGTCATCAAGTGGAGGTTCTTGTCAACAGAGCAGCCCTAAACTTTGGGGTGCCTGTGTCTTGCTGATTTTTAGTTTTCCCAATTTATACGCCCATGAGTGGACGTGCCCTATGCTCCCTAAGCTGTGTTTTTTCGATGTTTCAGGACACACCGTACACTTCTCCAGAGTGGCTGTTGGCAATTTACATCCCGACCATCAGCGTAGCAAGGCTGCCATTTCTCCATGGCTTGTCCTGCATTTCTGGTTTTGACACTTTTTGCAGCATGGCCCTTTTGACCGATGGGAAGCGAGACTTCTTTGTAGCGCTGATTTGCCTTTCCAGGTTGCTTGGTAGGCCAAAAAGGGCGTATGCGTTTTTTCCTGTATATATTCAGGAAAAAACGCATACGCCCTTTTTGGCCAAGGGCATCATTGGCGACGTTTTGCCACTTTTCATGTGCTTAAAAGGCGATTCGAATCTACCTCCTGAAACCTGTTTCCTGCAATTCTGCCTTGCTTTCAAATCCTCTTCGTTGCCTTCCCTCAATATATTTGTGGATGAGAGTTATCATTTATAACTCAGCAGTTTTGTGAATGGCAGTGCCCCTGAGCTCCATTTTTCAACTATTTTTTTGGTAGCTGGCGGCAAAAGCACTTGATTGCCTCAGGCCCTATTCTGGTTCCCGGCGGCAGGCTGAGCCTGTGGTTAATTCTTCTTCCTGATGGGAAAATAGAGTGACCTGTGCCTGTCCCAACACCTAGACCTAGTCTCTCATTGGTTGCCCCTCTTCCCTTTCATCCTCAGGACAAATTGCAACCTGTACGGAACAGGAGGTTAAAGGTGCTGATTCTCCAAGTTGGGAGATTGTTAGTCAAGTAGCTGGAATGGCGAACCCGAACACAAGGAGATGATAAATGAGGTGCGTTTTAGAAACCTTTCAAAATCACACGGTGTACCATCTTCTGTTTTTCTCATGCATGTTTTCGATGTAGGAAGATGCCCTTGAACCTGGAGATTTGGGACCCATGGGATGGGTACCACGCAGTATTACTTTAAAGGGTCTGCGTTTGCTCACCCAACCTCACCAAACCTCTCAGCCCCAAGAGTGACCACCCTTATGTCTCATCCAGCTGTGGGTGTAGATATGGTCAATCCAGGTTGCATCACAGCCCCTGAACCAATTTTGTAAGAATTTCTCTCTCTTTCACTGTCTTTGTTTTACGGGTTTTTAAAAGTAATTTATTTTCATAATGGGGTTTAGCTGCTTTTCACGGCTGTGTTTATGCGTCATTACACCCACTTGACTCACTTCCAGATAGATATCAATACATAGGTTTTAAGATTCTTACTAGTCAGATATATTGTTGTGCGGTGAATAGGGGGTGTTGATTCCAGTTCACTGAGCAAGGAGTAGGTCTTGTCTATTACATATTGGGTGTATGGAACGGTATCTGAGCGAATTTGAAACCCTTGTTTTATGCATCACCCCACCTCACCTTTCCCGTTAAGCAGCCATAGTGTGTTTTCTAAACGTGTGACTCTGTTCTCTTTTGTAATTCAGTTCAAGTGTAGCGGTTTTTACATTCCCTCTATAAGTGATAGCTTATGATAAGTGTCTTTTTCTGTGTTACTTATTTCACTTAGAATCGTCGTACCTAAATCCACTCATATTGCTTCTACTAGCCTTATGACATTCATTTCATGTCTGAGTGATATTCCATTGTACATAAGGACCACAACTTCTTTATCCATTTTTCTCTTTCCTGGGATATTTAAGGTGTCATCAAGTGGAGGTTCTTGTCAACAGAGCAGCCCTAAACGTCGGGGTGCCTGTGTCTTGCTGATTTTTAGTTTTCCCAATTTATACGCCCATGAGTGGACGTGCCCTATGCTCCCTAAGCTGTGTTTTTTCGATGTTTCAGGACACACCGTACACTTCTCCAGAGTGGCTGTTGGCAATTTACATCCCGACCATCAGCGTAGCACGGCTGCCATTTCTCCATGGCCTGTCCTGCATTTCTGGTTTTGACACTTTTTGCAGCATGGCCCTTTTGACCGATGGGAAGCGAGACTTCTTTGTAGCGCTGATTTGCCTTTCCAGGTTGCTTGGTTGGCCAAAAAGGGCGTATGCGTTTTTTCCTGAATATATTCAGGAAAAAACGCATACGCCCTTTTTGGACAAGTGCATCATTGGCGATGTTTTGCCACTTTTCATGTGCTTTAAAGGCGATTCGAATCTACCTCCTGAAACCTGTTTCCTGCAATTCTGCCTTGCTTTCAAATCCTCTTCGTTGCCTTCCCTCAATATATTTGTGGATGAGAGTTATCATTTATAACTCAGCAGGTTTGTGAATGGCAGTGCCCCTGAGCTCCATTTTTCAACTATTTTTTTGGGAGCTGGCGGCAAAAGCACGAGATTGCCTCAGGCCCTATTCTGGTTCCCGGCGGCAGGCTGAGCCTGTGGTTAATTCTTCTTCCTGATGGGAAAATAGAGTGACCTGTGCCTGTCCCAACACCTAGATCTAGTCTCTCATTGGTTGCCCCTCTTTCCTTTCATCCTCAGGACAAATTGCAACCTGTACGGAACAGGAGGTTAAAGGTGCTGATTCTCCACGTAGGGAGATTGTTAGTCAAGTAGCTGGAATGGCGAACCCGAACACAAGGAGATGAGAAATGAGGTGCGTTTTAGAAACCTTTCAAAATCACACGGTGTACCATCCTCTGGGTTTCTCATGCATGTTTTCGATGTAGGAAGATGCCCTTGAACCTGGAGATTTGGGATCCATGGGATGGGTACCACGCAGTATTACTTTAAAGGGTCTGCGTTTGCTCACCCAACCTCACCCAACCTCTCAGCCCCAAGAGTGTCCACCCTTATGTCTCATCCAGCTTGGGTCTAGATATGGTCAATCCAGGTTGCATCACAGCCTCTGAACAAATTTTGTAGGAATTTCTCTCTCTTTCACTGTCTTTGTTTTACGGGTTTTTTAAAGTAATTTATTTTTATAATGGGGTTTAGCTGCTTTTCACGGCTGTGTTTATGCGGCTTTACACCCACTTGACTCACTTCCAGACAGATATCAATACATAGGTTTTAAGATTCTTACTAGTCACATATATTCTTGAGCGGTGAATAGGGAGTGTTGAGTCCAGTTCACTGAGCAAGGAGTAGGTCTTGTCTATTACATATTGGGTGTATGGAACGGTATCTGAGCGAATTTGAAACCCTTGTTTTATGCATCACCCCACCTCACCTTTCCCGTTAAGCAGCCATAGTGTGTTTTCTAAACGTGAGACTCTGTTCTGTTTCGTAATTCAGTTCAAGTGTAGCGGTTTTTACATTCCCTCTATAAGTGATAGCTTATGATAAGAGTCTTTTTCTGTGTGACTTATTTCACTTAGAATCGTCGTACCTAACTCCACTCATCTTGCTTCTACTAGCCTTATGACATTGATTTCATGTCTGAGTGATATTCCATTGTACATAAGGACCACAACTTCTTTATCCATTTTTCTCTTTCCTGGGATATTTAAGGTGTCATCAAGTGGAGGTTCTTGTCAACAGAGCAGCCCTAAACTTTGGGGTGCCTGTGTCTTGCTGATTTTTAGTTTTCCCAATTTATACGCCCATGAGTGGACGTGCCCTATGCTCCCTAAGCTGTGTTTTTTCGATGTTTCAGGACACACCGTACACTTCTCCAGAGTGGCTGTTGGCAATTTACATCCCGACCATCAGCGTAGCAAGGCTGCCATTTCTCCATGGCTTGTCCTGCATTTCTGGTTTTGACACTTTTTGCAGCATGGCCCTTTTGACCGATGGGAAGCGAGACTTCTTTGTAGCGCTGATTTGCCTTTCCAGGTTGCTTGGTAGGCCAAAAAGGGCGTATGCGTTTTTTCCTGTATATATTCAGGAAAAAACGCATACGCCCTTTTTGGCCAAGGGCATCATTGGCGACGTTTTGCCACTTTTCATGTGCTTAAAAGGCGATTCGAATCTACCTCCTGAAACCTGTTTCCTGCAATTCTGCCTTGCTTTCAAATCCTCTTCGTTGCCTTCCCTCAATATATTTGTGGATGAGAGTTATCATTTATAACTCAGCAGTTTTGTGAATGGCAGTGCCCCTGAGCTCCATTTTTCAACTATTTTTTTGGTAGCTGGCGGCAAAAGCACTTGATTGCCTCAGGCCCTATTCTGGTTCCCGGCGGCAGGCTGAGCCTGTGGTTAATTCTTCTTCCTGATGGGAAAATAGAGTGACCTGTGCCTGTCCCAACACCTAGACCTAGTCTCTCATTGGTTGCCCCTCTTCCCTTTCATCCTCAGGACAAATTGCAACCTGTACGGAACAGGAGGTTAAAGGTGCTGATTCTCCAAGTTGGGAGATTGTTAGTCAAGTAGCTGGAATGGCGAACCCGAACACAAGGAGATGATAAATGAGGTGCGTTTTAGAAACCTTTCAAAATCACACGGTGTACCATCTTCTGTTTTTCTCATGCATGTTTTCGATGTAGGAAGATGCCCTTGAACCTGGAGATTTGGGACCCATGGGATGGGTACCACGCAGTATTACTTTAAAGGGTCTGCGTTTGCTCACCCAACCTCACCAAACCTCTCAGCCCCAAGAGTGACCACCCTTATGTCTCATCCAGCTGTGGGTGTAGATATGGTCAATCCAGGTTGCATCACAGCCCCTGAACCAATTTTGTAAGAATTTCTCTCTCTTTCACTGTCTTTGTTTTACGGGTTTTTAAAAGTAATTTATTTTCATAATGGGGTTTAGCTGCTTTTCACGGCTGTGTTTATGCGTCATTACACCCACTTGACTCACTTCCAGATAGATATCAATACATAGGTTTTAAGATTCTTACTAGTCAGATATATTGTTGTGCGGTGAATAGGGGGTGTTGATTCCAGTTCACTGAGCAAGGAGTAGGTCTTGTCTATTACATATTGGGTGTATGGAACGGTATCTGAGCGAATTTGAAACCCTTGTTTTATGCATCACCCCACCTCACCTTTCCCGTTAAGCAGCCATAGTGTGTTTTCTAAACGTGTGACTCTGTTCTCTTTTGTAATTCAGTTCAAGTGTAGCGGTTTTTACATTCCCTCTATAAGTGATAGCTTATGATAAGTGTCTTTTTCTGTGTTACTTATTTCACTTAGAATCGTCGTACCTAAATCCACTCATATTGCTTCTACTAGCCTTATGACATTCATTTCATGTCTGAGTGATATTCCATTGTACATAAGGACCACAACTTCTTTATCCATTTTTCTCTTTCCTGGGATATTTAAGGTGTCATCAAGTGGAGGTTCTTGTCAACAGAGCAGCCCTAAACGTCGGGGTGCCTGTGTCTTGCTGATTTTTAGTTTTCCCAATTTATACGCCCATGAGTGGACGTGCCCTATGCTCCCTAAGCTGTGTTTTTTCGATGTTTCAGGACACACCGTACACTTCTCCAGAGTGGCTGTTGGCAATTTACATCCCGACCATCAGCGTAGCACGGCTGCCATTTCTCCATGGCCTGTCCTGCATTTCTGGTTTTGACACTTTTTGCAGCATGGCCCTTTTGACCGATGGGAAGCGAGACTTCTTTGTAGCGCTGATTTGCCTTTCCAGGTTGCTTGGTTGGCCAAAAAGGGCGTATGCGTTTTTTCCTGAATATATTCAGGAAAAAACGCATACGCCCTTTTTGGACAAGTGCATCATTGGCGATGTTTTGCCACTTTTCATGTGCTTTAAAGGCGATTCGAA
Source organism: Eschrichtius robustus (assembly GCF_028021215.1). Taxonomy (NCBI): domain Eukaryota; kingdom Metazoa; phylum Chordata; class Mammalia; order Artiodactyla; family Eschrichtiidae; genus Eschrichtius; species Eschrichtius robustus. The sequence continues at coordinate 1,086,257 of NW_027175712.1, read as the reverse complement.
TCTACCTCCTGAAACCTGTTTCCTGCAATTCTGCCTTGCTTTCAAATCCTCTTCGTTGCCTTCCCTCAATATATTTGTGGATGAGAGTTATCATTTATAACTCAGCAGGTTTGTGAATGGCAGTGCCCCTGAGCTCCATTTTTCAACTATTTTTTTGGGAGCTGGCGGCAAAAGCACGAGATTGCCTCAGGCCCTATTCTGGTTCCCGGCGGCAGGCTGAGCCTGTGGTTAATTCTTCTTCCTGATGGGAAAATAGAGTGACCTGTGCCTGTCCCAACACCTAGATCTAGTCTCTCATTGGTTGCCCCTCTTTCCTTTCATCCTCAGGACAAATTGCAACCTGTACGGAACAGGAGGTTAAAGGTGCTGATTCTCCACGTAGGGAGATTGTTAGTCAAGTAGCTGGAATGGCGAACCCGAACACAAGGAGATGAGAAATGAGGTGCGTTTTAGAAACCTTTCAAAATCACACGGTGTACCATCCTCTGGGTTTCTCATGCATGTTTTCGATGTAGGAAGATGCCCTTGAACCTGGAGATTTGGGATCCATGGGATGGGTACCACGCAGTATTACTTTAAAGGGTCTGCGTTTGCTCACCCAACCTCACCCAACCTCTCAGCCCCAAGAGTGTCCACCCTTATGTCTCATCCAGCTTGGGTCTAGATATGGTCAATCCAGGTTGCATCACAGCCTCTGAACAAATTTTGTAGGAATTTCTCTCTCTTTCACTGTCTTTGTTTTACGGGTTTTTTAAAGTAATTTATTTTTATAATGGGGTTTAGCTGCTTTTCACGGCTGTGTTTATGCGGCTTTACACCCACTTGACTCACTTCCAGACAGATATCAATACATAGGTTTTAAGATTCTTACTAGTCACATATATTCTTGAGCGGTGAATAGGGAGTGTTGAGTCCAGTTCACTGAGCAAGGAGTAGGTCTTGTCTATTACATATTGGGTGTATGGAACGGTATCTGAGCGAATTTGAAACCCTTGTTTTATGCATCACCCCACCTCACCTTTCCCGTTAAGCAGCCATAGTGTGTTTTCTAAACGTGAGACTCTGTTCTGTTTCGTAATTCAGTTCAAGTGTAGCGGTTTTTACATTCCCTCTATAAGTGATAGCTTATGATAAGAGTCTTTTTCTGTGTGACTTATTTCACTTAAAATCGTCGTACCTAAATCCACTCATCTTGCTTCTACTAGCCTTATGACATAGATTTCATGTCTGAGTGATATTCCATTGTACATAAGGACCACAACTTCTTTATCCATTTTTCTCTTTCCTGGGATATTTAAGGTGTCATGAAGTGGAGGTTCTTGTCAACAGAGCAGCCCTAAACTTTGGGGTGCCTGTGTCTTGCTGATTTTTAGTTTTCCCAATTTATACGCCCATGAGTGGACGTGCCCTATGCTCCCTAAGCTGTGTTTTTTCCATGTTTCACGACACACCGTACACTTCTCCAGAGTGGCTGTTGGCAATTTACATCCCGCCCATCAGCGTAGCAAGGCTGCCATTTCTCCATGGCCTGTCCTGCATTTCTGGTTTTGACACTTTTTGCAGCATGGCCCTTTTGACCGATGGGAAGCGAGACTTCTTTGTAGCGCTGATTTGCCTTTCCAGGTTGCTTGGTTGGCCAAAAAGGGCGTATGCGTTTTTTCCTGAATATATTCAGGAAAAAACGCATACGCCCTTTTTGGCCAAGGGCATCATTGGCGACGTTTTGCCACTTTTCATGTGCTTTAAAGGCGATTCGAATCTACCTCCTGAAACCTGTTTCCTGCAATTCTGCCTTGCTTTCAAATCCTCTTCGTTGCCTTCCCTCAATATATTTGTGGACGAGAGTTATCATTTATAACTCAGCAGGTATGTGAATGGCAGAGCCCCCAGCTCCATTTTTCAACTGTCTTTTTGGGAGCTGGCCGCAAAAGCGCAGGATTGCCTCAGGCCCTATTCTGGTTCCCGGCGGCAGGCTGAGCCTGTGGTTAATTCTTCTTCCTGATGGGAAAATAGAGTGACCTGTGCCTGTCCCAACACCTAGATCTAGTCTCTCATTGGTTGCCCCTCTTCCGTTCATCCTCAGGACAAATTGCAACCTGTAGGGAACAGGTGGTTAAAGGTGCTGATTCTCCAAGTAGGGAGATTGTTAGTAAAGTAGCTGGAATGGCGAACCCGAACACAAGGAGATGAGAAATGAGGTGCGTTTTAGAAACCTTTCAAAATCACACGGTGTACCATCTTCTGTTTTTCTCATGCATGTTTTCGATGTAGGAAGATGCCCTTGAACCTGGAGATTTGGGACCCATGGGATGGGTACCACGCAGTATTACTTTAAAGGGTCTGCGTTTGCTCACCCAAACTCTCAACCCCAAGAGTGTCCACCCTTATGTCTCATCCAGCTGTGTGTCTAGATATGGTCAATCCAGGTTGCATCACAGCCTCTGAACGATTTTTGTAAGAAGTTCTCTCTTTCACTGTCTTTATTTTAAGGGTTTTTAAAAGTAATTTAGTTTTATAATGGGGTTTAGCTGCTTTTCACGGCTGTGTTTATGCGGCTTTACACCCACTTGACTCACTTCCAGACAGATATCAATACATAGGTTTTAAGATTCTTACTAGTCACATATATTCTTGTGCGGTGAATAGGGGGTGTTGAGTCCAGTTCACTGAGCAAGGAGTAGGTCTTGTCTATTATATATTGGGTGTATGGAACGGTATCTGAGCGAATTTGAAACCCTTGTTTTATGCATCACCCCACCTCACCTTTCCCGTTAAGCAGCCATAGTGTGTTTTCTAAACGTGTGACTCTGTTCTCTTTTGTAATTCAGTTCAAGTGTAGCGGTTTTTACATTCCCTCTATAAGTGATAGCTTATGATAAGTGTCTTTTTCTGTGTGACTTATTTCACTTAGAATCGTCGTACCTAACTCCACTCATCTTGCTTCTACTAGCCTTATGACATTGATTTCATGTCTGAGTGATATTCCATTGTACATAAGGACCAAAACTTCTTTATCCATTTTTCTCTTTCCTGGGATATTTAAGGTGTCATGAAGTGGAGGTTCTTGTCAACAGAGCAGCCCTAAACTTTGGGGTGCCTGTGTCTTGCTGATTTTTAGTTTTCCCAATTTATACGCCCATGAGTGGACGTGCCCTATGCTCCCTAAGGTGTGTTTTTTCGATGTTTCAGGACACACCTTACACTTCTCCAGAGTGGCTGTTGGCAATTTACATCCCGCCCATCAGCGTAGCAAGGCTGCCATTTCTCCATGGACTGTCCTGCATTTCTGGTATTGAAACTTTTTGCAGCATCACCCTTTTGAACGATGGGAAGCGAGACTTCTTTGTAGCGCTGATTTGCCTTTCCAGGTTGCTTGGTTGGCCAAAAAGGGCGTATGCGTGTTTTCCTGAATATACTCAGGAAAAAACGCATAAGCCCTTTTTGGCCAAGGGCATCATTGTCGACGTTTTGCCGCTTTTCATGTGCTTTCAAGGCGATTCGAATCTACCTCCTGAAATCTGTTTCCTGCAATTCTGCCTTGTTTTCAAATCCTCTTCGTTGCCTTCCCTCAATATATCTGTGGATGAGAGTTATCATTTATAACTCTGTGGGTTTGTGAATTGCAGTGTCCCTGATCTCCATTTTTCAACTCTCTTTTTTGGGAGCTGGCCGCAAAAGTGCGGGATTGCCTCAGGCCTTATTCTGCTTCTGGGCGGCAGGCTGATCCTGTGGTTAATTCTTCTTCCTGATGGGAAAATAGAGTGACCTGTGCCTGTCCCAACACCTAGATCTAGTCTCTCATTGGTTGCCCCTCTTCCCATTCATCCTCAGGACAAATTGTAACCTGTAGGGAACAGGAGCTTAATGTTGCTGATTCTCCAAGTAGGGAGATTGCTAGTAAAGTAGCTGGAAAGGCGAACCCGAGCACAAGGAGATGAGAAGTGAGATGCATTTTAAAAGCCTTTCAAAATCACACGGTGTACCATCTTCTGGGTTTCTCATGCATGTTTTCGATGTAGGAAGATGCCCTTGAACCTGGGGATTTGGGACCCATGGGATGGGTACCAAGCAGTATTACTTTAAAGGGTCTGCGTTTGCTAACCCAACCTCACCAAACCTCTCAGCCCCAAGAGTGACCACCCTTATGTCTCATCCAGCTGTGGGTGTAGATATGGTCAATCCAGGTTGCATCACAGCCCCTGAACGAATTTTGTAAGAATTTCTCTCTCTTTCACTGTCTTTGTTTTACGGGTTTTTAAAAGTAATTTATTTTCATAATGGGGTTTAGCTGCTTTTCACGGCTGTGTTTATGCGTCTTTACACCCACTTGACTCACTTCCAGATAGATATCAATACATAGGTTTTAAGTTTCTTACTAGTCAGATATATTGTTGTGCGGTGAATAGGGGGTGTTGATTCCAGTTCACTGAACAAGGAGTAGGTCTTGTCTATTACATATTGGGTGTATGGAACGGTATCTGAGCGAATTTGAAACCCTTGTTTTATGCATCACCCCACCTCACCTTTCCCGTTAAGCAGCCATAGTGTGTTTTCTAAACGTGTGACTCTGTTCTGTTTTGTAATTCAGTTCAAGTGTAGCGGTTTTTAAATTCCTTCTATAAGTGATAGCTTATGATAAGTGTCTTTTTCTGTGTGACTTATTTCACTTAGAATCGTCGTACCTAACTCCACTCATCTTGCTTCTACTAGCCTTATGACATTGATTTCATTTCTGAGTGATATTCCATTGTACATAAGGACCACAACTTCTTTATCCATTTTTCTCTTTCCTGGGATATTTAAGGTGTCATCAAGTGGAGGTTCTTGTCAACAGAGCAGCCCTAAACTTTGGGGTGCCTGTGTCTTGCTGATTTTTAGTTTTCCCAATTTATACGCCCATGAGTGGACGTGCCCTATGCTCCCTTAGCTGTGTTTTTTCGATGTTTCAGGACACACCGTACACTTCTCCAGAGTGGCTGTTGGCAATTTACATCCCGACCATCAGCGTAGCAAGGCTGCCATTTCTCCATGGCCTGTCCTGCATTTCTGGTTTTGACACTTTTTGCAGCATGGCCCTTTTGACCGATGGGAAGCGAGACTTCTTTGTAGCGCTGATTTGCCTTTCCAGGTTGCTTGGTAGGCCAAAAAGGGCGTATGCGTTTTTTCCTGAATATATTCAGGAAAAAACGCATACGCCCTTTTTGGCCAAGGGCATCATTGGCGACGTTTTGCCACTTTTCATGTGCTTTAAAGGCGATTCGAATCTACCTCCTGAAACATGTTTCCTGCAATTCTGCCTTGCTTTCAAATCCTCTTCGTTGCCTTCCCTCAATATATTTGTGGATGAGAGTTATCATTTATAACTCAGCAGGTTTGTGAATGGCAGTGCCCCTGAGCTCCATTTTTCAACTATTTTTTTGGTAGCTGGCGGCAAAAGCACGGGATTGCCTCAGGCCCTATTCTGGTTCCCGGCGGCAGGCTGAGCCTGTGGTTAATTCTTCTTCCTGATGGGAAAATAGAGTGACCTGTGCCTGTCCCAACACCTAGACCTAGTCTCTCATTGGTTGCCCCTCTTCCCTTTCATCCTCAGGACAAATTGCAACCTGTACGGAACAGGAGGTTAAAGGTGCTGATTCTCCAAGTAGGGAGATTGTTAGTCAAGTAGCTGGAATGGCGAACCCGAACACAAGGAGATGATAAATGAGGTGCGTTTTAGAAACCTTTCAAAATCACACGGTGTACCATCTTCTGTTTTTCTCATGCATGTTTTCGATGTAGGAAGATGCCCTTGAACCTGGAGATTTGGGACCCATGGGATGGGTACCACGCAGTATTACTTTAAAGGGTCTGCGTTTGCTCACCCAACCTCACCAAACCTCTCAGCCCCAAGAGTGACCACCCTTATGTCTCATCCAGCTGTGGGTGTAGATATGGTCAATCCAGGTTGCATCACAGCCCCTGAACGAATTTTGTAAGAATTTCTCTCTCTTTCACTGTCTTTGTTTTACGGGTTTTTAAAAGTAATTTATTTTCATAATGGGGTTTAGCTGCTTTTCACGGCTGTGTTTATGCGTCTTTACACCCACTTGACTCACTTCCAGATAGATATCAATACATAGGTTTTAAGTTTCTTACTAGTCAGATATATTGTTGTGCAGTGAATAGGGGGTGTTGATTCCAGTTCACTGAGCAAGGAGTAGGTCTTGTCTATTACATATTGGGTGTATGGAACGGTATCTGAGCGAATTTGAAACCCTTGTTTTATGCATCACCCCACCTCACCTTTCCCGTTAAGCAGCCATAGTGTGTTTTCTAAACGTGTGACTCTGTTCTCTTTTGTAATTCAGTTCAAGTGTAGCGGTTTTTACATTCCCTCTATAAGTGATAGCTTATGATAAGTGTCTTTTTCTGTGTGACTTATTTCACTTAGAATCGTCGTACCTAACTCCACTCATCTTGCTTCTACTAGCCTTATGACATTCATTTCATGTCTGAGTGATATTCCATTGTACATAAGGACCACAACTTCTTTATCCATTTTTCTCTTTCCTGAGATATTTAAGGTGTCATCAAGTGGAGGTTCTTGTCAACAGAGCAGCCCTAAACGTCGGGGTGCCTGTGTCTTGCTGATTTTTAGTTTTCCCAATTTATACGCCCATGAGTGGACGTGCCCTATGCTCCCTTAGCTGTGTTTTTTCGATGTTTCAGGACACACCGTACACTTCTCCAGAATGGCTGTTGGCAATTTACATCCCGACCATCAGCGTAGCAAGGCTGCCATTTCTCCATGGCCTGTCCTGCATTTCTGGTTTTGACACTTTTTGCAGCATGGCCCTTTTGACCGATGGGAAGCGAGACTTCTTTGTAGCGCTGATTTGCCTTTCCAGGTTGCTTGGTAGGCCAAAAAGGGCGTATGCGTTTTTTCCTGAATATATTCAGGAAAAAACGCATACGCCCTTTTTGGCCAAGGGCATCATTGGCGACGTTTTGCCACTTTTCATGTGCTTTAAAGGCGATTCGAATCTACCTCCTGAAACCTGTTTCCTGCAATTCTGCCTTGCTTTCAAATCCTCTTCGTTGCCTTCCCTCAATATATCTGTGGATGAGAGTTATCATTTATAACTCAGCAGGTTTGTGAATGGCAGTGCCCCTGAGCTCCATTTTTCAACAATTTTTTTGGTAGCTGGCGGCAAAAGCACGGGATTGCCTCAGGCCCTATTCTGGTTCCCGGCGGCAGGCTGAGCCTGTGGTTAATTCTCCTTCCTGATGGGAAAATAGAGTGACCTGTGCCTGTCCCAACACCTAGACCTAGTCTCTCATTGGTTGCCCCTCTTCCCTTTCATCCTCAGGACAAATTGCAACCTGTACGGAACAGGAGGTTAAAGGTGCTGATTCTCCAAGTAGGGAGATTGTTAGTCAAGTAGCTGGAATGGCGAACCCGAACACAAGGAGATGATAAATGAGGTGCGTTTTAGAATCCTTTCAAAATCACACGGTGTACCATCTTCTGTTTTTCTCATGCATGTTTTCGATGTAGGAAGATGCCCTTGAACCTGGAGATTTGGGACCCATGGGATGGGTACCACGCAGTATTACTTTAAAGGGTCTGCGTTTGCTCACCCAACCTCACCAAACCTCTCAGCCCCAAGAGTGACCACCCTTATGTCTCATCCAGCTGTGGGTGTAGATATGGTCAATCCAGGTTGCATCACAGCCCCTGAACGAATTTTGTAAGAATTTCTCTCTCTTTCACTGTCTTTGTTTTACGGGTTTTTAAAAGTAATTTATTTTCATAATGGGGTTTAGCTGCTTTTCACGGCTGTGTTTATGCGTCTTTACACCCACTTGACTCACTTCCAGATAGATATCAATACATAGGTTTTAAGTTTCTTACTAGTCAGATATATTGTTGTGCGGTGAATAGGGGGTGTTGATTCCAGTTCACTGAGCAAGGAGTAGGTCTTGTCTATTATATATTGGGTGTATGGAACGGTATCTGAGCGAATTTGAAACCCTTGTTTTATGCATCACCCCACCTCACCTTTCCCGTTAAGCAGCCATAGTGTGTTTTCTAAACGTGTGACTCTGTTCTCTTTTGTAATTCAGTTCAATTGTAGCGGTTTTTACATTCCCTCTATAAGTGATAGCTTATGATAAGTGTCTTTTTCTGTGTTACTTATTTCACTTAGAATCGTCGTACCTAAATCCACTCATATTGCTTCTACTAGCCTTATGACATTCATTTCATGTCTGAGTGATATTCCATTGTACATAAGGACCACAACTTCTTTATCCATTTTTCTCTTTCCTGGGATATTTAAGGTGTCATCAAGTGGAGGTTCTTGTCAACAGAGCAGCCCTAAACGTCGGGGTGCCTGTGTCTTGCTGATTTTTAGTTTTCCCAATTTATACGCCCATGAGTGGACGTGCCCTATGCTCCCTAAGCTGTGTTTTTTCGATGTTTCAGGACACACCGTACACTTCTCCAGAGTGGCTGTTGGCAATTTACATCCCGACCATCAGCGTAGCACGGCTGCCATTTCTCCATGGCCTGTCCTGCATTTCTGGTTTTGACACTTTTTGCAGCATGGCCCTTTTGACCGATGGGAAGCGAGACTTCTTTGTAGCGCTGATTTGCCTTTCCAGGTTGCTTGGTTGGCCAAAAAGGGCGTATGCGTTTTTTCCTGAATATATTCAGGAAAAAACGCATACGCCCTTTTTGGACAAGTGCATCATTGGCGACGTTTTGCCACTTTTCATGTGCTTTAAAGGCGATTCGAATCTACCTCCTGAAACCTGTTTCCTGCAATTCTGCCTTGCTTTCAAATCCTCTTCGTTGCCTTCCCTCAATATATTTGTGGATGAGAGTTATCATTTATAACTCAGCAGGTTTGTGAATGGCAGTGCCCCTGAGCTCCATTTTTCAACTATTTTTTTGGGAGCTGGCGGCAAAAGCACGAGATTGCCTCAGGCCCTATTCTGGTTCCCGGCGGCAGGCTGAGCCTGTGGTTAATTCTTCTTCCTGATGGGAAAATAGAGTGACCTGTGCCTGTCCCAACACCTAGATCTAGTCTCTCATTGGTTGCCCCTCTTCCCTTTCATCCTCAGGACAAATTGCAACCTGTACGGAACAGGAGGTTAAAGGTGCTGATTCTCCAAGTAGGGAGATTGTTAGTAAAGTAGCTGGAATGGCGAACCCGAACACAAGGAGATGAGAAATGAGGTGCGTTTTAGAAACCTTTCAAAATCACACGGTGTACCATCTTCTGTTTTTCTCATGCATGTTTTCGATGTAGGAAGATGCCCTTGAACCTGGAGATTTGGGACCCATGGGATGGGTACCACGCAGTATTACTTTAAAGGGTCTGCGTTTGCTCACCCAACCTCACCCAACCTCTCAGCCCCAAGAGTGTCCACCCTTATGTCTCATCCAGGTGTGGGTCTAGATATGGTCAATCCAGGTTGCATCACAGCCTCTGAACGAATTTTGTAAGAATTTCTCTCTCTTTCACTGTCTTTGTTTTACGGGTTTTTAAAAGTAATTTATTTTTATAATGGGGTTTAGCTGCTTTTCATGGTTGTGTTTATGCGGCTTTACACCCACTTGACTCACTTCCAGACAGATATCAATACATAGGTTTTAAGATTCTTACTAGTCACATATATTCTTGTGCGGTGAATAGGGGGTGTTGAGTCCAGTTCACTGAGCAAGGAGTAGGTCTTGTCTATTATATATTGGGTGTATGGAACGGTATCTGAGCGAATTTGAAACCCTTGTTTTATGCATCACCCCACCTCACCTTTCCCGTTAAGCAGCCATAGTGTGTTTTCTAAACGTGTGACTCTGTTCTCTTTTGTAATTCAGTTCAAGTGTAGCGGTTTTTACATTCCCTCTATAAGTGATAGCTTATGATAAGTGTCTTTTTCTGTGTGACTTATTTCACTTAGAATCGTCGTACCTAACTCCACTCATCTTGCTTCTACTAGCCTTATGACATTGATTTCATGTCTGAGTGATATTCAATTGTACATAAGGACCAAAACTTCTTTATCCATTTTTCTCTTTCCTGGGATATTTAAGGTGTCATGAAGTGGAGGTTCTTGTCAACAGAGCAGCCCTAAACTTTGGGGTGCCTGTGTCTTGCAGATTTTTAGTTTTCCCAATTTATACGCCCATGAGTGGACGTGCCCTATGCTCCCTAAGCTGTGTTTTTTCGATGTTTCAGGACACACCTTACACTTCTCCAGAGTGGCTGTTGGCAATTTACATCCCGCCCATCAGCGTAGCAAGGCTGCCATTTCTCCATGGACTGTCCTGCATTTCTGGTATTGAAACTTTTTGCAGCATCACCCTTTTGACCGATTGGAAGCGAGACTTCTTTGTAGCGCTGATTTGCCTTTCCAGGTTGCTTGGTTGGCCAAAAAGGGCGTATGCGTGTTTTCCTGAATATACTCAGGAAAAAACGCATAAGCCCTTTTTGGCCAAGGGCATCATTGTCGACGTTTTGCCGCTTTTCATGTGCTTTCAAGGCGATTCGAATCTACCTCCTGAAATCTGTTTCCTGCAATTCTGCCTTGTTTTCAAATCCTCTTCGTTGCCTTCCCTCAATATATCTGTGGATGAGAGTTATCATTTATAACTCTGCGGGTTTGTGAATTGCAGTGTCCCTGATCTCCATTTTTCAACTCTCTTTTTTGGGAGCTGGCCGCAAAAGTGCGGGATTGCCTCAGGCCTTATTCTGCTTCTGGGCGGCAGGCTGAGCCTGTGGTTAATTCTTCTTCCTGATGGGAAAATAGAGTGACCTGTGCCTGTCCCAACACCTAGATCTAGTCTCTCATTGGTTGCCCCTCTTCCCGTTCATCCTCAGGACAAATTGTAACCTGTAGGGAACAGGAGCTTAATGGTGCTGATTCTCCAAGTAGGGAGATTGCTAGTAAAGTAGCTGGAAAGGCGAACCCGAGCACAAGGAGATGAGAAGTGAGATGCATTTTAAAAACCTTTCAAAATCACACGGTGTACCATCTTCTGGGTTTCTCATGCATGTTTTCGATGTAGGAAGATGCCCTTGAACCTGGGGATTTGGGACCCATGGGATGGGTACCAAGCAGTATTACTTTAAAGGGTCTGCGTTTGCTAACCCAACCTCACCAAACCTCTCAGCCCCAAGAGTGACCACCCTTATGTCTCATCCAGCTGTGGGTGTAGATATGGTCAATCCAGGTTGCATCACAGCCCCTGAACGAATTTTGTAAGAATTTCTCTCTCTTTCACTGTCTTTGTTTTACGGGTTTTTAAAAGTAATTTATTTTCATAATGGGGTTTAGCTGCTTTTCACGGCTGTGTTTATGCGTCTTTACACCCACTTGACTCACTTCCAGATAGATATCAATACATAGGTTTTAAGTTTCTTACTAGTCAGATATATTGTTGTGCGGTGAATAGGGGGTGTTGATTCCAGTTCACTGAACAATGAGTAGGTCTTGTCTATTACATATTGGGTGTATGGAACGGTATCTGAGCGAATTTGAAACCCTTGTTTTATGCATCACCCCACCTCACCTTTCCCGTTAAGCAGCCATAGTGTGTTTTCTAAACGTGTGACTCTGTTCTGTTTTGTAATTCAGTTCAAGTGTAGCGGTTTTTACATTCCTTCTATAAGTGATAGCTTATGATAAGTGTCTTTTTCTGTGTGACTTATTTCACTTAGAATCGTCGTACCTAACTCCACTCATCTTGCTTCTACTAGCCTTATGACATTGATTTCATGTCTGAGTGATATTCCATTGTACATAAGGACCACAACTTCTTTATCCATTTTTCTCTTTCCTGGGATATTTAAGGTGTCATCAAGTGGAGGTTCTTGTCAACAGAGCAGCCCTAAACTTTGGGGTGCCTGTGTCTTGCTGATTTTTAGTTTTCCCAATTTATACGCCCATGAGTGGACGTGCCCTATGCTCCCTTAGCTGTGTTTTTTCGATGTTTCAGGACACACCGTACACTTCTCCAGAGTGGCTGTTGGCAATTTACATCCCGACCATCAGCGTAGCAAGGCTGCCATTTCTCCATGGCCTGTCCTGCATTTCTGGTTTTGACACTTTTTGCAGCATGGCCCTTTTGACCGATGGGAAGCGAGACTTCTTTGTAGCGCTGATTTGCCTTTCCAGGTTGCTTGGTAGGCCAAAAAGGGCGTATGCGTTTTTTCCTGAATATATTCAGGAAAAAACGCATACGCCCTTTTTGGCCAAGGGCATCATTGGCGACGTTTTGCCACTTTTCATGTCCTTTAAAGGCGATTCGAATCTACCTCCTGAAACCTGTTTCCTGCAATTCTGCCTTGCTTTCAAATCCTCTTCGTTGCCTTCCCTCAATATATTTGTGAATGAGAGTTATCATTTATAACTCAGCAGGTTTGTGAATGGCAGTGCCCCTGAGCTCCATTTTTCAACTATTTTTTTGGTAGCTGGCGGCAAAAGCACGGGATTGCCTCAGGCCCTATTCTGGTTCCCGGCGGCAGGCTGAGCCTGTGGTTAATTCTTCTTCCTGATGGGAAAATAGAGTGACCTGTGCCTGTCCCAACACCTAGACCTAGTCTCTCATTGGTTGCCCCTCTTCCCTTTCATCCTCAGGACAAATTGCAACCTGTACGGAACAGGAGGTTAAAGGTGCTGATTCTCCAAGTAGGGAGATTGTTAGTCAAGTAGCTGGAATGGCGAACCCGAACACAAGGAGATGATAAATGAGGTGCGTTTTAGAAACCTTTCAAAATCACACGGTGTACCATCTTCTGTTTTTCTCATGCATGTTTTCGATGTAGGAAGATGCCCTTGAAACCTGGAGATTTGGGACCCATGGGATGGGTACCACGCAGTATTACTTTAAAGGGTCTGCGTTTGCTCACCCAACCTCACCAAACCTCTCAGCCCCAAGAGTGACCACCCTTATGTCTCATCCAGCTGTGGGTGTAGATATGGTCAATCCAGGTTGCATCACAGCCCCTGAACGAATTTTGTAAGAATTTCTCTCTCTTTCACTGTCTTTCTTTTACGGGTTTTTAAAAGTAATTTATTTTCATAATGGGGTTTAGCTGCTTTTCACGGCTGTGTTTATGCGTCTTTACACCCACTTGACTCACTTCCAGATAGATATCAATACATAGGTTTTAAGTTTCTTACTAGTCAGATATATTGTTGTGCGGTGAATAGGGGGTGTTGATTCCAGTTCACTGAGCAAGGAGTAGGTCTTGTCTATTACATATTGGGTGTATGGAACGGTATCTGAGCGAATTTGAAACCCTTGTTTTATGCATCACCCCACCTCACCTTTCCCGTTAAGCAGCCATAGTGTGTTTTCTAAACGTGTGACTCTGTTCTCTTTTGTAATTCAGTTCAAGTGTAGCGGTTTTTACATTCCCTCTATAAGTGATAGCTTATGATAAGTGTCTTTTTCTGTGTGACTTATTTCACTTAGAATCGTCGTACCTAACTCCACTCATCTTGCTTCTACTAGCCTTATGACATTGATTTCATGTCTGAGTGATATTCAATTGTACATAAGGACCAAAACTTCTTTATCCATTTTTCTCTTTCCTGGGATATTTAAGGTGTCATGAAGTGGAGGTTCTTGTCAACAGAGCAGCCCTAAACTTTGGGGTGCCTGTGTCTTGCAGATTTTTAGTTTTCCCAATTTATACGCCCATGAGTGGACGTGCCCTATGCTCCCTAAGCTGTGTTTTTTCGATGTTTCAGGACACACCTTACACTTCTCCAGAGTGGCTGTTGGCAATTTACATCCCGCCCATCAGCGTAGCAAGGCTGCCATTTCTCCATGGACTGTCCTGCATTTCTGGTATTGAAACTTTTTGCAGCATCACCCTTTTGACCGATTGGAAGCGAGACTTCTTTGTAGCGCTGATTTGCCTTTCCAGGTTGCTTGGTTGGCCAAAAAGGGCGTATGCGTGTTTTCCTGAATATACTCAGGAAAAAACGCATAAGCCCTTTTTGGCCAAGGGCATCATTGTCGACGTTTTGCCGCTTTTCATGTGCTTTCAAGGTGATTCGAATCTACCTCCTGAAATCTGTTTCCTGCAATTCTGCCTTGTTTTCAAATCCTCTTCGTTGCCTTCCCTCAATATATCTGTGGATGAGAGTTATCATTTATAACTCTGCGGGTTTGTGAATTGCAGTGTCCCTGATCTCCATTTTTCAACTCTCTTTTTTGGGAGCTGGCCGCAAAAGTGCGGGATTGCCTCAGGCCTTATTCTGCTTCTGGGCGGCAGGCTGAGCCTGTGGTTAATTCTTCTTCCTGATGGGAAAATAGAGTGACCTGTGCCTGTCCCAACACCTAGATCTAGTCTCTCATTGGTTGCCCCTCTTCCCGTTCATCCTCAGGACAAATTGTAACCTGTAGGGAACAGGAGCTTAATGGTGCTGATTCTCCAAGTAGGGAGATTGCTAGTAAAGTAGCTGGAAAGGCGAACCCGAGCACAAGGAGATGAGAAGTGAGATGCATTTTAAAAACCTTTCAAAATCACACGGTGTACCATCTTCTGGGTTTCTCATGCATGTTTTCGATGTAGGAAGATGCCCTTGAACCTGGGGATTTGGGACCCATGGGATGGGTACCAAGCAGTATTACTTTAAAGGGTCTGCGTTTGCTAACCCAACCTCACCAAACCTCTCAGCCCCAAGAGTGACCACCCTTATGTCTCATCCAGCTGTGGGTGTAGATATGGTCAATCCAGGTTGCATCACAGCCCCTGAACGAATTTTGTAAGAATTTCTCTCTCTTTCACTGTCTTTGTTTTACGGGTTTTTAAAAGTAATTTATTTTCATAATGGGGTTTAGCTGCTTTTCACGGCTGTGTTTATGCGTCTTTACACCCACTTGACTCACTTCCAGATAGATATCAATACATAGGTTTTAAGTTTCTTACTAGTCAGATATATTGTTGTGCGGTGAATAGGGGGTGTTGATTCCAGTTCACTGAACAATGAGTAGGTCTTGTCTATTACATATTGGGTGTATGGAACGGTATCTGAGCGAATTTGAAACCCTTGTTTTATGCATCACCCCACCTCACCTTTCCCGTTAAGCAGCCATAGTGTGTTTTCTAAACGTGTGACTCTGTTCTGTTTTGTAATTCAGTTCAAGTGTAGCGGTTTTTACATTCCTTCTATAAGTGATAGCTTATGATAAGTGTCTTTTTCTGTGTGACTTATTTCACTTAGAATCGTCGTACCTGACTCCACTCATCTTGCTTCTACTAGCCTTATGACATTGATTTCATGTCTGAGTGATATTCCATTGTACATAAGGACCACAACTTCTTTATCCATTTTTCTCTTTCCTGGGATATTTAAGGTGTCATCAAGTGGAGGTTCTTGTCAACAGAGCAGCCCTAAACTTTGGGGTGCCTGTGTCTTGCTGATTTTTAGTTTTCCCAATTTATACGCCCATGAGTGGACGTGCCCTATGCTCCCTTAGCTGTGTTTTTTCGATGTTTCAGGACACACCGTACACTTCTCCAGAGTGGCTGTTGGCAATTTACATCCCGACCATCAGCGTAGCAAGGCTGCCATTTCTCCATGGCCTGTCCTGCATTTCTGGTTTTGACACTTTTTGCAGCATGGCCCTTTTGACCGATGGGAAGCGAGACTTCTTTGTAGCGCTGATTTGCCTTTCCAGGTTGCTTGGTAGGCCAAAAAGGGCGTATGCGTTTTTTCCTGAATATATTCAGGAAAAAACGCATACGCCCTTTTTGGCCAAGGGCATCATTGGCGACGTTTTGCCACTTTTCATGTGCTTTAAAGGCGATTCGAATCTACCTCCTGAAACCTGTTTCCTGCAATTCTGCCTTGCTTTCAAATCCTCTTCGTTGCCTTCCCTCAATATATTTGTGGATGAGAGTTATCATTTATAACTCAGCAGGTTTGTGAATGGCAGTGCCCCTGAGCTCCATTTTTCAACAATTTTTTTGGTAGCTGGCGGCAAAAGCACGGGATTGCCTCAGGCCCTATTCTGGTTCCCGGCGGCAGGCTGAGCCTGTGGTTAATTCTTCTTCCTGATGGGAAAATAGAGTGACCTGTGCCTGTCCCAACACCTAGACCTAGTCTCTCATTGGTTGCCCCTCTTCCCTTTCATCCTCAGGACAAATTGCAACCTGTACGGAACAGGAGGTTAAAGGTGCTGATTCTCCAAGTAGGGAGATTGTTAGTCAAGTAGCTGGAATGGCGAACCCGAACACAAGGAGATGAGAAATGAGGTGCGTTTTAGAAACCTTTCAAAATCACACGGTGTACCATCTTCTGTTTTTCTCATGCATGTTTTCGATGTAGGAAGATGCCCTTGAACCTGGAGATTTGGGACCCATGGGATGGGTACCACGCAGTATTACTTTAAAGGGTCTGCGTTTGCTCACCCAACCTCACCAAACCTCTCAGCCCCAAGAGTGACCACCCTTATGTCTCATCCAGCTGTGGGTGTAGATATGGTCAATCCAGGTTGCATCACAGCCCCTGAACGAATTTTGTAAGAATTTCTCTCTCTTTCACTGTCTTTGTTTTACGGGTTTTTAAAAGTAATTTATTTTCATAATGGGGTTTAGCTGCTTTTCACGGCTGTGTTTATGCGTCTTTACACCCACTTGACTCACTTCCAGATAGATATCAATACATAGGTTTTAAGTTTCTTACTAGTCAGATATATTGTTGTGCGGTGAATAGGGGGTGTTGATTCCAGTTCACTGAGCAAGGAGTAGGTCTTGTCTATTACATATTGGGTGTATGGAACGGTATCTGAGCGAATTTGAAACCCTTGTTTTATGCATCACCCCACCTCACCTTTCCCGTTAAGCAGCCATAGTGTGTTTTCTAAACGTGTGACTCTGTTCTCTTTTGTAATTCAGTTCAAGTGTAGCGGTTTTTACATTCCCTGTATAAGTGATAGCTTATGATAAGTGTCTTTTTCTGTGTGACTTATTTCACTTAGAATCGTCGTACCTAACTCCACTCATCTTGCTTCTACTAGCCTTATGACATTGATTTCATGTCTGAGTGATATTCCATTGTACATAAGGACCACAACTTCTTTATCCATTTTTCTCTTTCCTGGGATATTTAAGGTGTCATCAAGTGGAGGTTCTTGTCAACAGAGCAGCCCTAAACGTCGGGGTGCCTGTGTCTTGCTGATTTTTAGTTTTCCCAATTTATACGCCCATGAGTGGACGTGCCCTATGCTCCCTTAGCTGTGTTTTTTCGATGTTTCAGGACACACCGTACACTTCTCCAGAATGGCTGTTGGCAATTTACATCCCGACCATCAGCGTAGCAAGGCTGCCATTTCTCCATGGCCTGTCCTGCATTTCTGGTTTTGACACTTTTTGCAGCATGGCCCTTTTGACCGATGGGAAGCGAGACTTCTTTGTAGCGCTGATTTGCCTTTCCAGGTTGCTTGGTAGGCCAAAAAGGGCGTATGCGTTTTTTCCTGAATATATTCAGGAAAAAACGCATACGCCCTTTTTGGCCAAGGGCATCATTGGCGACGTTTTGCCACTTTTCATGTGCTTTAAAGGCGATTCGAATCTACCTCCTGAAACCTGTTTCCTGCAATTCTGCCTTGCTTTCAAATCCTCTTCGTTGCCTTCCCTCAATATATTTGTGGATGAGAGTTATCATTTATAACTCAGCAGGTTTGTGAATGGCAGTGCCCCTGAGCTCCATTTTTCAACAATTTTTTTGGTAGCTGGCGGCAAAAGCACGGGATTGCCTCAGGCCCTATTCTGGTTCCCGGCGGCAGGCTGAGCCTGTGGTTAATTCTCCTTCCTGATGGGAAAATAGAGTGACCTGTGCCTGTCCCAACACCTAGACCTAGTCTCTCATTGGTTGCCCCTCTTCCCTTTCATCCTCAGGACAAATTGCAACCTGTACGGAACAGGAGGTTAAAGGTGCTGATTCTCCAAGTAGGGAGATTGTTAGTCAAGTAGCTGGAATGGCGAACCCGAACACAAGGAGATGATAAATGAGGTGCGTTTTAGAATCCTTTCAAAATCACACGGTGTACCATCTTCTGTTTTTCTCATGCATGTTTTCGATGTAGGAAGATGCCCTTGAACCTGGAGATTTGGGACCCATGGGATGGGTACCACGCAGTATTACTTTAAAGGGTCTGCGTTTGCTCACCCAACCTCACCAAACCTCTCAGCCCCAAGAGTGACCACCCTTATGTCTCATCCAGCTGTGGGTGTAGATATGGTCAATCCAGGTTGCATCACAGCCCCTGAACGAATTTTGTAAGAATTTCTCTCTCTTTCACTGTCTTTGTTTTACGGGTTTTTAAAAGTAATTTATTTTCATAATGGGGTTTAGCTGCTTTTCACGGCTGTGTTTATGCGTCTTTACACCCACTTGACTCACTTCCAGATAGATATCAATACATAGGTTTTAAGTTTCTTACTAGTCAGATATATTGTTGTGCGGTGAATAGGGGGTGTTGATTCCAGTTCACTGAGCAAGGAGTAGGTCTTGTCTATTACATATTGGGTGTATGGAACGGTATCTGAGCGAATTTGAAACCCTTGTTTTATGCATCACCCCACCTCACCTTTCCCGTTAAGCAGCCATAGTGTGTTTTCTAAACGTGTGACTCTGTTCTCTTTTGTAATTCAGTTCAATTGTAGCGGTTTTTACATTCCCTCTATAAGTGATAGCTTATGATAAGTGTCTTTTTCTGTGTTACTTATTTCACTTAGAATCGTCGTACCTAAATCCACTCATATTGCTTCTACTAGCCTTATGACATTCATTTCATGTCTGAGTGATATTCCATTGTACATAAGGACCACAACTTCTTTATCCATTTTTCTCTTTCCTGGGATATTTAAGGTGTCATCAAGTGGAGGTTCTTGTCAACAGAGCAGCCCTAAACGTCGGGGTGCCTGTGTCTTGCTGATTTTTAGTTTTCCCAATTTATACGCCCATGAGTGGACGTGCCCTATGCTCCCTAAGCTGTGTTTTTTCGATGTTTCAGGACACACCGTACACTTCTCCAGAGTGGCTGTTGGCAATTTACATCCCGACCATCAGCGTAACACGGCTGCCATTTCTCCATGGCCTGTCCTGCATTTCTGGTTTTGACACTTTTTGCAGCATGGCCCTTTTGACCGATGGGAAGCGAGACTTCTTTGTAGCGCTGATTTGCCTTTCCAGGTTGCTTGGTTGGCCAAAAAGGGCGTATGCGTTTTTTCCTGAATATATTCAGGAAAAAACGCATACGCCCTTTTTGGACAAGTGCATCATTGGCGACGTTTTGCCACTTTTCATGTGCTTTAAAGGCGATTCGAATCTACCTCCTGAAACCTGTTTCCTGCAATTCTGCCTTGCTTTCAAATCCTCTTCGTTGCCTTCCCTCAATATATTTGTGGATGAGAGTTATCATTTATAACTCAGCAGGTTTGTGAATGGCAGTGCCCCTGAGCTCCATTTTTCAACTATTTTTTTGGGAGCTGGCGGCAAAAGCACGAGATTGCCTCAGGCCCTATTCTGGTTCCCGGCGGCAGGCTGAGCCTGTGGTTAATTCTTCTTCCTGATGGGAAAATAGAGTGACCTGTGCCTGTCCCAACACCTAGATCTAGTCTCTCATTGGTTGCCCCTCTTCCCTTTCATCCTCAGGACAAATTGCAACCTGTACGGAACAGGAGGTTAAAGGTGCTGATTCTCCAAGTAGGGAGATTGTTAGTAAAGTAGCTGGAATGGCGAACCCGAACACAAGGAGATGAGAAATGAGGTGCGTTTTAGAAACCTTTCAAAATCACACGGTGTACCATCTTCTGTTTTTCTCATGCATGTTTTCGATGTAGGAAGATGCCCTTGAACCTGGAGATTTGGGACCCATGGGATGGGTACCACGCAGTATTACTTTAAAGGGTCTGCGTTTGCTCACCCAACCTCACCCAACCTCTCAGCCCCAAGAGTGTCCACCCTTATGTCTCATCCAGGTGTGGGTCTAGATATGGTCAATCCAGGTTGCATCACAGCCTCTGAACGAATTTTGTAAGAATTTCTCTCTCTTTCACTGTCTTTGTTTTACGGGTTTTTAAAAGTAATTTATTTTTATAATGGGGTTTAGCTGCTTTTCATGGTTGTGTTTATGCGGCTTTACACCCACTTGACTCACTTCCAGACAGATATCAATACATAGGTTTTAAGATTCTTACTAGTCACATATATTCTTGTGCGGTGAATAGGGGGTGTTGAGTCCAGTTCACTGAGCAAGGAGTAGGTCTTGTCTATTATATATTGGGTGTATGGAACGGTATCTGAGCGAATTTGAAACCCTTGTTTTATGCATCACCCCACCTCACCTTTCCCGTTAAGCAGCCATAGTGTGTTTTCTAAACGTGTGACTCTGTTCTCTTTTGTAATTCAGTTCAAGTGTAGCGGTTTTTACATTCCCTCTATAAGTGATAGCTTATGATAAGTGTCTTTTTCTGTGTGAATTATTTCACTTAGAATCGTCGTACCTAACTCCACTCATCTTGCTTCTACTAGCCTTATGACATTGATTTCATGTCTGAGTGATATTCAATTGTACATAAGGACCAAAACTTCTTTATCCATTTTTCTCTTTCCTGGGATATTTAAGGTGTCATGAAGTGGAGGTTCTTGTCAACAGAGCAGCCCTAAACTTTGGGGTGCCTGTGTCTTGCAGATTTTTAGTTTTCCCAATTTATACGCCCATGAGTGGACGTGCCCTATGCTCCCTAAGCTGTGTTTTTTCGATGTTTCAGGACACACCTTACACTTCTCCAGAGTGGCTGTTGGCAATTTACATCCCGCCCATCAGCGTAGCAAGGCTGCCATTTCTCCATGGACTGTCCTGCATTTCTGGTATTGAAACTTTTTGCAGCATCACCCTTTTGACCGATTGGAAGCGAGACTTCTTTGTAGCGCTGATTTGCCTTTCCAGGTTGCTTGGTTGGCCAAAAAGGGCGTATGCGTGTTTTCCTGAATATACTCAGGAAAAAACGCATAAGCCCTTTTTGGCCAAGGGCATCATTGTCGACGTTTTGCCGCTTTTCATGTGCTTTCAAGGCGATTCGAATCTACCTCCTGAAATCTGTTTCCTGCAATTCTGCCTTGTTTTCAAATCCTCTTCGTTGCCTTCCCTCAATATATCTGTGGATGAGAGTTATCATTTATAACTCTGCGGGTTTGTGAATTGCAGTGTCCCTGATCTCCATTTTTCAACTCTCTTTTTTGGGAGCTGGCCGCAAAAGTGCGGGATTGCCTCAGGCCTTATTCTGCTTCTGGGCGGCAGGCTGAGCCTGTGGTTAATTCTTCTTCCTGATGGGAAAATAGAGTGACCTGTGCCTGTCCCAACACCTAGATCTAGTCTCTCATTGGTTGCCCCTCTTCCCGTTCATCCTCAGGACAAATTGTAACCTGTAGGGAACAGGAGCTTAATGGTGCTGATTCTCCAAGTAGGGAGATTGCTAGTAAAGTAGCTGGAAAGGCGAACCCGAGCACAAGGAGATGAGAAGTGAGATGCATTTTAAAAACCTTTCAAAATCACACGGTGTACCATCTTCTGGGTTTCTCATGCATGTTTTCGATGTAGGAAGATGCCCTTGAACCTGGGGATTTGGGACCCATGGGATGGGTACCAAGCAGTATTACTTTAAAGGGTCTGAGTTTGCTCACCCAACCTCACCAAACCTCTCAGCCCCAAGAGTGACCACCCTTATGTCTCATCCAGCTGTGGGTGTAGATATGGTCAATCCAGGTTGCATCACAGCCCCTGAACGAATTTTGTAAGAATTTCTCTCTCTTTCACTGTCTTTGTTTTACGGGTTTTTAAAAGTAATTTATTTTCATAATGGGGTTTAGCTGCTTTTCACGGCTGTGTTTATGCGTCTTTACACCCACTTGACTCACTTCCAGATAGATATCAATACATAGGTTTTAAGTTTCTTACTAGTCAGATATATTGTTGTGCGGTGAATAGGGGGTGTTGATTCCAGTTCACTGAGCAAGGAGTAGGTCTTGTCTATTACATATTGGGTGTATGGAACGGTATCTGAGCGAATTTGAAACCCTTGTTTTATGCATCACCCCACCTCACCTTTCCCGTTAAGCAGCCATAGTGTGTTTTCTAAACGTGTGACTCTGTTCTGTTTTGTAATTCAGTTCAAGTGTAGCGGTTTTTACATTCCCTCTATAAGTGATAGCTTATGATAAGTGTCTTTTTCTGTGTGACTTATTTCACTTAGAATCGTCGTACCTAACTCCACTCATCTTGCTTCTACTAGCCTTATGACATTGATTTCATGTCTGAGTGATATTCCATTGTACATAAGGACCACAACTTCTTTATCCATTTTTCTCTTTCCTGGGATATTTAAGGTGTCATGAAGTGGAGGTTCTTGTCAACAGAGCAGCCCTAAACTTTGGGGTGCCTGTGTCTTGCTGATTTTTAGTTTTCCCAATTTATACGCCCATGAGTGGACGTGCCCTATGCTCCCTTAGCTGTGTTTTTTCGATGTTTCAGGACACACCGTACACTTCTCCAGAGTGGCTGTTGGCAATTTACATCCCGACCATCAGCGTAGCAAGGCTGCCATTTCTCCATGGCCTGTCCTGCATTTCTGGTTTTGACACTTTTTGCAGCAGGGACCTTTTGACCGATGGGAAGCGAGACTTCTTTGTAGCGCTGATTTGCCTTTCCAGGTTGCTTGGTTGGCCAAAAAGGGCGTATGCGTTTTTTCCTGAATATATTCAGGAAAAAACGCATACGCACTTTTTGGCCAAGGGCATCATTGTCGACGTTTTGCCACTTTTCATGTGCTTTAAAGGCCATTCGAATCTACCTCCTGAAACCTGTTTCCTGCAATTCTGCCTTGCTTTCAAATCCTCTTCGTTGCCTTCCCTCAATATATTTGTGGATGAGAGTTATCATTTATAACTCAGCAGGTTTGTGAATGGCAGTGCCCCTGAGCTCCATTTTTCAACTATTTTTTTGGGAGCTGGCGGCAAAAGCACTTGATTGCCTCAGGCCCTATTCTGGTTCCCGGCGGCAGGCTGAGCCTGTGGTTAATTCTTCTTCCTGATGGGAAAATAGATTGACCTGTGCCTGTCCCAACACCTAGACCTAGTCTCTCATTGGTTGCCCCTCTTCCCTTTCATCCTCAGGACAAATTGCAACCTGTACGGAACAGGAGGTTAAAGGTGCTGATTCTCCTAGTAGGGAGATTGTTAGTCAAGTAGCTGGAATGGCGAACCCGAACACAAGGAGATGAGAAATGAGGTGCGTTTTAGAAACCTTTCAAAATCACACGGTGTACCATCTTCTGTTTTTCTCATGCATGTTTTCGATGTAGGAAGATGCCCTTGAACCTGGAGATTTGGGACCCATGGGATGGGTACCACGCAGTATTACTTTAAAGGGTCTGCGTTTGCTCACCCAAACTCTCAACCCCAAGGGTGTCCACCCTTATGTCTCATCCAGCTGTGTGTCTAGATATGGTCAATTCAGGTTGCATCACAGCCTCTGAACGAATTTTGTAAGAATTTCTCTCTTTCACTGTCTTTATTTTAAGGGTTTTTAAAAGTAATTTATTTTTATAATGGGGTTTAGCTGCTTTTCACGGCTGTGTTTATGCGGCTTTACACCCACTTGACTCACTTCCAGGCAGATATCAATACATAGGTTTTAAGATTCTTACTAGTCACATATATTCTTGTGCGGTGAAAAGGGGGTGTTGAGTCCAGTTCACTGAGCAAGGAGTAGGTCTTGTCTATTATATATTGGGTGTATGGAACGGTATCTGAGCGAATTTGAAACCCTTGTTTTATGCATCACCCCACCTCACCTTTCCCGTTAAGCAGCCATAGTGTGTTTTCTAAACGTGTGACTCTGTTCTCTTTTGTAATTCAGTTCAAGTGTAGCGGTTTTTACATTCCCTCTATAAGTGATAGCTTATGATAAGTGTCTTTTTCTGTGTGACTTATTTCACTTAGAATCGTCATACCTAAATCCACTCATCTTGCTTCTACTAGCCTTATGACATTGATTTCATGTCTGAGTGATATTCCATTGTACATAAGGACCACAACTTCTTTATCCATTTTTCTCTTTCCTGGGATATTTAAGGTGTCATGAAGTGGAGGTTCTTGTCAACAGAGCAGCCCTAAACTTTGGGGTGCCTGTGTCTTGCTGATTTTTAGTTTTCCCAATTTATACGCCCATTAGTGGACGTGCCCTATGCTCCCTAAGCTGTGTTTTTTCGATGTTTCAGGACACAACTTACACTTCTCCAGAGTGGCTGTTGGCAATTTACATCCCGCCCATCAGCGTAGCAAGGCTGCCATTTCTCCATGGACTGTCCTGCATTTCTGGTATTAAAACTTTTTGCAGCATCACCCTTTTGACCGATGGGAAGCGAGACTTCTTTGTAGCGCTGATTTGCCTTTCCAGGTTGCTTGGTTGGCCAAAAAGGGCGTATGCGTGTTTTCCTGAATATACTCAGGAAAAAACGCATAAGCCCTTTTTGGCCAAGGGCATCATTGTCGACGTTTTGCCGCTTTTCATGTGCTTTCAAGGCGATTCGAATCTACCTCCTGAAATCTGTTTCCTGCAATTCTGCCTTGTTTTCAAATCCTCTTCGTTGCCTTCCCTCAATATATCTGTGGATGAGAGTTATCATTTATAACTCTGTGGGTTTGTGAATTGCAGTGTCCCTGATCTCCATTTTTCAACTCTCTTTTTTGGGAGCTGGCCGCAAAAGTGCGGGATTGCCTCAGGCCTTATTCTGCTTCTGGGCGGCAGGCTGAGCCTGTGGTTAATTCTTCTTCCTGATGGGAAAATAGAGTGACCTGTGCCTGTCCCAACACCTAGATCTAGTCTCTCATTGGTTGCCCCTCTTCCCGTTCATCCTCAGGACAAATTGTAACCTGTAGGGAACAGGAGCTTAATGGTGCTGATTCTCCAAGTAGGGAGATTGCTAGTAAAGTAGCTGGAAAGGCGAACCCGAGCACAAGGAGATGAGAAGTGAGATGCATTTTAAAAACCTTTCAAAATCACACGGTGTACCATCTTCTGGGTTTCTCATGCATGTTTTCGATGTAGGAAGATGCCCTTGAACCTGGGGATTTGGGACCCATGGGATGGGTACCAAGCAGTATTACTTTAAAGGGTCTGCGTTTGCTAACCCAACCTCACCAAACCTCTCAGCCCCAAGAGTGACCACCCTTATGTCTCATCCAGCTGTGGGTGTAGATATGGTCAATCCAGGTTGCATCACAGCCCCTGAACGAATTTTGTAAGAATTTCTCTCTCTTTCACTGTCTTTGTTTTACGGGTTTTTAAAAGTAATTTATTTTCATAATGGGGTTTAGCTGCTTTTCACGGCTGTGTTTATGCGTCTTTACACCCACTTGACTCACTTCCAGATAGATATCAATACATAGGTTTTAAGTTTCTTACTAGTCAGATATATTGTTGTGCGGTGAATAGGGGGTGTTGATTCCAGTTCACTGAACAAGGAGTAGGTCTTGTCTATTACATATTGGGTGTATGGAACGGTATCTGAGCGAATTTGAAACCCTTGTTTTATGCATCACCCCACCTCACCTTTCCCGTTAAGCAGCCATAGTGTGTTTTCTAAACGTGTGACTCTGTTCTGTTTTGTAATTCAGTTCAAGTGTAGCGGTTTTTACATTCCTTCTATAAGTGATAGCTTATGATAAGTGTCTTTTTCTGTGTGACTTATTTCACTTAGAATCGTCGTACCTGACTCCACTCATCTTGCTTCTACTAGCCTTATGACATTGATTTCATGTCTGAGTGATATTCCATTGTACATAAGGACCACAACTTCTTTATCCATTTTTCTCTTTCCTGGGATATTTAAGGTGTCATGAAGTGGAGGTTCTTGTCAACAGAGCAGCCCTAAACTTTGGGGTGCCTGTGTCTTGCTGATTTTTAGTTTTCCCAATTTATACGCCCATGAGTGGACGTGCCCTATGCTCCCTTAGCTGTGTTTTTTCGATGTTTCAGGACACACCGTACACTTCTCCAGAGTGGCTGTTGGCAATTTACATCCCGACCATCAGCGTAGCAAGGCTGCCATTTCTCCATGGCCTGTCCTGCATTTCTGGTTTTGACACTTTTTGCAGCATGGCCCTTTTGACCGATGGGAAGCGAGACTTCTTTGTAGCGCTGATTTGCCTTTCCAGGTTGCTTGGTAGGCCAAAAAGGGCGTATGCGTTTTTTCCTGAATATATTCAGGAAAAAACGCATACGCCCTTTTTGGCCAAGGGCATCATTGGCGACGTTTTGCCACTTTTCATGTGCTTTAAAGGCGATTCGAATCTACCTCCTGAAACCTGTTTCCTGCAATTCTGCCTTGCTTTCAAATCCTCTTCGTTGCCTTCCCTCAATATATTTGTGGATGAGAGTTATCATTTATAACTCAGCAGGTTTGTGAATGGCAGTGCCCCTGAGCTCCATTTTTCAACAATTTTTTTGGTAGCTGGCGGCAAAAGCACGGGATTGCCTCAGGCCCTATTCTGGTTCCCGGCGGCAGGCTGAGCCTGTGGTTAATTCTCCTTCCTGATGGGAAAATAGAGTGACCTGTGCCTGTCCCAACACCTAGACCTAGTCTCTCATTGGTTGCCCCTCTTCCCTTTCATCCTCAGGAAAAATTGCAACCTGTACGGAACAGGAGGTTAAAGGTGCTGATTCTCCAAGTAGGGAGATTGTTAGTCAAGTAGCTGGAATGGCGAACCCGAACAGAAGGAGATGATAAATGAGGTGCGTTTTAGAAACCTTTCAAAATCACACGGTGTACCATCTTCTGTTTTTCTCATGCATGTTTTCGATGTAGGAAGATGCCCTTGAACCTGGAGATTTGGGACCCATGGGATGGGTACCACGCAGTATTACTTTAAAGGGTCTGCGTTTGCTCACCCAACCTCACCAAACCTCTCAGCCCCAAGAGTGACCACCCTTATGTCTCATCCAGCTGTGGGTGTAGATATGGTCAATCCAGGTTGCATCACAGCCCCTGAACGAATTTTGTAAGAATTTCTCTCTCTTTCACTGTCTTTGTTTTACGGGTTTTTAAAAGTAATTTATTTTCATAATGGGGTTTAGCTGCTTTTCACGGCTGTGTTTATGCGTCTTTACACCCACTTGACTCACTTCCAGATAGATATCAATACATAGGTTTTAAGTTTCTTACTAGTCAGATATATTGTTGTGCGGTGAATAGGGGGTGTTGATTCCAGTTCACTGAGCAAGGAGTAGGTCTTGTCTATTACATATTGGGTGTATGGAACGGTATCTGAGCGAATTTGAAACCCTTGTTTTATGCATCACCCCACCTCACCTTTCCCGTTAAGCAGCCATAGTGTGTTTTCTAAACGTGTGACTCTGTTCTCTTTTGTAATTCAGTTCAAGTGTAGCGGTTTTTACATTCCCTCTATAAGTGATAGCTTATGATAAGTGTCTTTTTCTGTGTGACTTATTTCACTTAGAATCGTCGTACCTAAATCCACTCATATTGCTTCTACTAGCCTTATGACATTCATTTCATGTCTGAGTGATATTCCATTGTACATAAGGACCACAACTTCTTTATCCATTTTTCTCTTTCCTGGGATATTTAAGGTGTCATCAAGTGGAGGTTCTTGTCAACAGAGCAGCCCTAAACGTCGGGGTGCCTGTGTCTTGCTGATTTTTAGTTTTCCCAATTTATACGCCCATGAGTGGACGTGCCCTATGCTCCCTAAGCTGTGTTTTTTCGATGTTTCAGGACACACCGTACACTTCTCCAGAGTGGCTGTTGGCAATTTACATCCCGACCATCAGCGTAGCACGGCTGCCATTTCTCCATGGCCTGTCCTGCATTTCTGGTTTTGACACTTTTTGCAGCATGGCCCTTTTGACCGATGGGAAGCGAGACTTCTTTGTAGCGCTGATTTGCCTTTCCAGGTTGCTTGGTTGGCCAGAAAGGGCGTATGCGTTTTTTCCTGAATATATTCAGGAAAAAACGCATACGCCCTTTTTGGACAAGTGCATCATTGGCGACGTTTTGCCACTTTTCATGTGCTTTAAAGGCGATTCGAATCTACCTCCTGAAACCTGTTTCCTGCAATTCTGCCTTGCTTTCAAATCCTCTTCGTTGCCTTCCCTCAATATATTTGTGGATGAGAGTTATCATTTATAACTCAGCAGGTTTGTGAATGGCAGTGCCCCTGAGCTCCATTTTTCAACTATTTTTTTGGGAGCTGGCGGCAAAAGCACGAGATTGCCTCAGGCCCTATTCTGGTTCCCGGCGGCAGGCGGAGCCTGTGGTTAATTCTTCTTCCTGATGGGAAAATAGAGTGACCTGTGCCTGTCCCAACACCTAGATCTAGTCTCTCATTGGTTGCCCCTCTTCCCTTTCATCCTCAGGAGAAATTGCAACCTGTACGGAACAGGAGGTTAAAGGTGCTGATTCTCCAAGTAGGGAGATTGTTAGTCAAGTAGCTGGAATGGCGAACCCGAACAGAAGGAGATGAGAAATGAGGTGCGTTTTAGAAACCTTTCAAAATCACACGGTGTACCATCTTCTGTTTTTCTCATGCATGTTTTCGATGTAGGAAGATGCCCTTGAACCTGGAGATTTGGGACCCATGGGATGGGTACCACGCAGTATTACTTTAAAGGGTCTGCGTTTGCTCACCCAACCTCACCAAACCTCTCAGCCCCAAGAGTGACCACCCTTATGTCTCATCCAGCTGTGGGTGTAGATATGGTCAATCCAGGTTGCATCACAGCCCCTGAACGAATTTTGTAAGAATTTCTCTCTCTTTCACTGTCTTTGTTTTACGGGTTTTTAAAAGTAATTTATTTTCATAATGGGGTTTAGCTGCTTTTCACGGCTGTGTTTATGCGTCTTTACACCCACTTGACTCACTTCCAGATAGATATCAATACATAGGTTTTAAGTTTCTTACTAGTCAGATATATTGTTGTGCGGTGAATAGGGGGTGTTGATTCCAGTTCACTGAGCAAGGAGTAGGTCTTGTCTATTACATATTGGGTGTATGGAATGGTATCTGAGCGAATTTGAAACCCTTGTTTTATGCATCACCCCACCTCACCTTTCCCGTTAAGCAGCCATAGTGTGTTTTCTAAACGTGTGACTCTGTTCTCTTTTGTAATTCAGTTCAAGTGTAGCGGTTTTTACATTCCCTCTATAAGTGATAGCTTATGATAAGTGTCTTTTTCTGTGTGACTTATTTCACTTAGAATCGTCGTACCTAAATCCACTCATATTGCTTCTACTAGCCTTATGACATTCATTTCATGTCTGAGTGATATTCCATTGTACATAAGGACCACAACTTCTTTATCCATTTTTCTCTTTCCTGGGATATTTAAGGTGTCATCAAGTGGAGGTTCTTGTCAACAGAGCAGCCCTAAACGTCGGGGTGCCTGTGTCTTGCTGATTTTTAGTTTTCCCAATTTATACGCCCATGAGTGGACGTGCCCTATGCTCCCTAAGCTGTGTTTTTTCGATGTTTCAGGACACACCGTACACTTCTCCAGAGTGGCTGTTGGCAATTTACATCCCGACCATCAGCGTAGCACGGCTGCCATTTCTCCATGGCCTGTCCTGCATTTCTGGTTTTGACACTTTTTGCAGCATGGCCCTTTTGACCGATGGGAAGCGAGACTTCTTTGTAGCGCTGATTTGCCTTTCCAGGTTGCTTGGTTGGCCAGAAAGGGCGTATGCGTGTTTTCCTGAATATACTCAGGAAAAAACGCATAAGCCCTTTTTGGCCAAGGGCATCATTGTCGACGTTTTGCCGCTTTTCATGTGCTTTCAAGGCGATTCGAATCTACCTCCTGAAATCTGTTTCCTGCAATTCTGCCTTGTTTTCAAATCCTCTTCGTTGCCTTCCCTCAATATATCTGTGGATGAGAGTTATCATTTATAACTCTGCGGGTTTGTGAATTGCAGTGTCCCTGATCTCCATTTTTCAACTCTCTTTTTTGGGAGCTGGCCGCAAAAGTGCGGGATTGCCTCAGGCCTTATTCTGCTTCTGGGCGGCAGGCTGAGCCTGTGGTTAATTCTTCTTCCTGATGGGAAAATAGAGTGACCTGTGCCTGTCCCAACACCTAGATCTAGTCTCTCATTGGTTGCCCCTCTTCCCGTTCATCCTCAGGACAAATTGTAACCTGTAGGGAACAGGAGCTTAATGGTGCTGATTCTCCAAGTAGGGAGATTGCTAGTAAAGTAGCTGGAAAGGCGAACCCGAGCACAAGGAGATGAGAAGTGAGATGCATTTTAAAAACCTTTCAAAATCACACGGTGTACCATCTTCTGGGTTTCTCATGCATGTTTTCGATGTAGGAAGATGCCCTTGAACCTGGGGATTTGGGACCCATGGGATGGGTACCAAGCAGTATTACTTTAAAGGGTCTGCGTTTGCTAACCCAACCTCACCAAACCTCTCAGCCCCAAGAGTGACCACCCTTATGTCTCATCCAGCTGTGGGTGTAGATATGGTCAATCCAGGTTGCATCACAGCCCCTGAACGAATTTTGTAAGAATTTCTCTCTCTTTCACTGTCTTTGTTTTACGGGTTTTTAAAAGTAATTTATTTTCATAATGGGGTTTAGCTGCTTTTCACGGCTGTGTTTATGCGTCTTTACACCCACTTGACTCACTTCCAGATAGATATCAATACATAGGTTTTAAGTTTCTTACTAGTCAGATATATTGTTGTGCGGTGAATAGGGGGTGTTGATTCCAGTTCACTGAACAAGGAGTAGGTCTTGTCTATTACATATTGGGTGTATGGAACGGTATCTGAGCGAATTTGAAACCCTTGTTTTATGCATCACCCCACCTCACCTTTCCCGTTAAGCAGCCATAGTGTGTTTTCTAAACGTGTGACTCTGTTCTGTTTTGTAATTCAGTTCAAGTGTAGCGGTTTTTACATTCCCTCTATAAGTGATAGCTTATGATAAGTGTCTTTTTCTGTGTGACTTATTTCACTTAGAATCGTCGTACCTAACTCCACTCATCTTGCTTCTACTAGCCTTATGACATTGATTTCATGTCTGAGTGATATTCCATTGTACATAAGGACCACAACTTCTTTATCCATTTTTCTCTTTCCTGGGATATTTAAGGTGTCATGAAGTGGAGGTTCTTGTCAACAGAGCAGCCCTAAACTTTGGGGTGCCGGTGTCTTGCTGATTTTTAGTTTTCCCAATTTATACGCCCATGAGTGGACGTGCCCTATGCTCCCTTAGCTGTGTTTTTTCGATGTTTCAGGACACACCGTACACTTCTCCAGAGTGGCTGTTGGCAATTTACATCCCGACCATCAGCGTAGCAAGGCTGCCATTTCTCCATGGCCTGTCCTGCATTTCTGGTTTTGACACTTTTTGCAGCATGGCCCTTTTGACCGATGGGAAGCGAGACTTCTTTGTAGCGCTGATTTGCCTTTCCAGGTTGCTTGGTAGGCCAAAAAGGGCGTATGCGTTTTTTCCTGAATATATTCAGGAAAAAACGCATACGCCCTTTTTGGCCAAGGGCATCATTGGCGACGTTTTGCCACTTTTCATGTGCTTTAAAGGCGATTCGAATCTACCTCCTGAAACCTGTTTCCTGCAATTCTGCCTTGCTTTCAAATCCTCTTCGTTGCCTTCCCTCAATATATTTGTGGATGAGAGTTATCATTTATAACTCAGCAGGTTTGTGAATGGCAGTGCCCCTGAGCTCCATTTTTCAACAATTTTTTTGGTAGCTGGCGGCAAAAGCACGGGATTGCCTCAGGCCCTATTCTGGTTCCCGGCGGCAGGCTGAGCCTGTGGTTAATTCTTCTTCCTGATGGGAAAATAGAGTGACCTGTGCCTGTCCCAACACCTAGACCTAGTCTCTCATTGGTTGCCCCTCTTCCCTTTCATCCTCAGGACAAATTGCAACCTGTACGGAACAGGAGGTTAAAGGTGCTGATTCTCCAAGTAGGGAGATTGTTAGTCAAGTAGCTGGAATGGCGAACCCGAACACAAGGAGATGATAAATGAGGTGCGTTTTAGAAACCTTTCAAAATCACACGGTGTACCATCTTCTGTTTTTCTCATGCATGTTTTCGATGTAGGAAGATGCCCTTGAACCTGGAGATTTGGGACCCATGGGATGGGTACCACGCAGTATTACTTTAAAGGGTCTGCGTTTGCTCACCCAACCTCACCAAACCTCTCAGCCCCAAGAGTGACCACCCTTATGTCTCATCCAGCTGTGGGTGTAGATATGGTCAATCCAGGTTGCATCACAGCCCCTGAACGAATTTTGTAAGAATTTCTCTCTCTTTCACTGTCTTTGTTTTACGGGTTTTTAAAAGTAATTTATTTTCATAATGGGGTTTAGCTGCTTTTCACGGCTGTGTTTATGCGTCTTTACACCCACTTGACTCACTTCCAGATAGATATCAATACATAGGTTTTAAGTTTCTTACTAGTCAGATATATTGTTGTGCGGTGAATAGGGGGTGTTGATTCCAGTTCACTGAGCAAGGAGTAGGTCTTGTCTATTACATATTGGGTGTATGGAACGGTATCTGAGCGAATTTGAAACCCTTGTTTTATGCATCACCCCACCTCACCTTTCCCGTTAAGCAGCCATAGTGTGTTTTCTAAACGTGTGACTCTGTTCTGTTTTGTAATTCAGTTCAAGTGTAGCGGTTTTTACATTCCCTCTATAAGTGATAGCTTATGATAAGTGTCTTTTTCTGTGTGACTTATTTCACTTAGAATCGTCGTACCTAACTCCACTCATCTTGCTTCTACTAGCCTTATGACATTGATTTCATGTCTGAGTGATATTCCATTGTACATAAGGACCACAACTTCTTTATCCATTTTTCTCTTTCCTGGGATATTTAAGGTGTCATCAAGTGGAGGTTCTTGTCAACAGAGCAGCCCTAAACGTCGGGGTGCCTGTGTCTTGCTGATTTTTAGTTTTCCCAATTTATACGCCCATGAGTGGACGTGCCCTATGCTCCCTTAGCTGTGTTTTTTCGATGTTTCAGGACACACCGTACACTTCTCCAGAATGGCTGTTGGCAATTTACATCCCGACCATCAGCGTAGCAAGGCTGCCATTTCTCCATGGCCTGTCCTGCATTTCTGGTTTTGACACTTTTTGCAGCATGGCCCTTTTGACCGATGGGAAGCGAGACTTCTTTGTAGCGCTGATTTGCCTTTCCAGGTTGCTTGGTAGGCCAAAAAGGGCGTATGCGTTTTTTCCTGAATATATTCAGGAAAAAACGCATACGCCCTTTTTGGCCAAGGGCATCATTGGCGACGTTTTGCCACTTTTCATGTGCTTTAAAGGCGATTCGAATCTACCTCCTGAAACCTGTTTCCTGCAATTCTGCCTTGCTTTCAAATCCTCTTCGTTGCCTTCCCTCAATATATTTGTGGATGAGAGTTATCATTTATAACTCAGCAGGTTTGTGAATGGCAGTGCCCCTGAGCTCCATTTTTCAACAATTTTTTTGGTAGCTGGCGGCAAAAGCACGGGATTGCCTCAGGCCCTATTCTGGTTCCCGGCGGCAGGCTGAGCCTGTGGTTAATTCTCCTTCCTGATGGGAAAATAGAGTGACCTGTGCCTGTCCCAACACCTAGACCTAGTCTCTCATTGGTTGCCCCTCTTCCCTTTCATCCTCAGGACAAATTGCAACCTGTACGGAACAGGAGGTTAAAGGTGCTGATTCTCCAAGTAGGGAGATTGTTAGTCAAGTAGCTGGAATGGCGAACCCGAACACAAGGTGATGATAAATGAGGTGCGTTTTAGAATCCTTTCAAAATCACACGGTGTACCATCTTCTGTTTTTCTCATGCATGTTTTCGATGTAGGAAGATGCCCTTGAACCTGGAGATTTGGGACCCATGGGATGGGTACCACGCAGTATTACTTTAAAGGGTCTGCGTTTGCTCACCCAACCTCACCAAACCTCTCAGCCCCAAGAGTGACCACCCTTATGTCTCATCCAGCTGTGGGTGTAGATATGGTCAATCCAGGTTGCATCACAGCCCCTGAACGAATTTTGTAAGAATTTCTCTCTCTTTCACTGTCTTTGTTTTACGGGTTTTTAAAAGTAATTTATTTTCATAATGGGGTTTAGCTGCTTTTCACGGCTGTGTTTATGCGTCTTTACACCCACTTGACTCACTTCCAGATAGATATCAATACATAGGTTTTAAGTTTCTTACTAGTCAGATATATTGTTGTGCGGTGAATAGGGGGTGTTGATTCCAGTTCACTGAGCAAGGAGTAGGTCTTGTCTATTACATATTGGGTGTATGGAACGGTATCTGAGCGAATTTGAAACCCTTGTTTTATGCATCACCCCACCTCACCTTTCCCGTTAAGCAGCCATAGTGTGTTTTCTAAACGTGTGACTCTGTTCTCTTTTGTAATTCAGTTCAAGTGTAGCGGTTTTTACATTCCCTCTATAAGTGATAGCTTATGATAAGTGTCTTTTTCTGTGTTACTTATTTCACTTAGAATCGTCGTACCTAAATCCACTCATATTGCTTCTACTAGCCTTATGACATTCATTTCATGTCTGAGTGATATTCCATTGTACATAAGGACCACAACTTCTTTATCCATTTTTCTCTTTCCTGGGATATTTAAGGTGTCATCAAGTGGAGGTTCTTGTCAACAGAGCAGCCCTAAACGTCGGGGTGCCTGTGTCTTGCTGATTTTTAGTTTTCCCAATTTATACGCCCATGAGTGGACGTGCCCTATGCTCCCTAAGCTGTGTTTTTTCGATGTTTCAGGACACACCGTACACTTCTCCAGAGTGGCTGTTGGCAATTTACATCCCGACCATCAGCGTAGCAAGGCTGCCATTTCTCCATGGCCTGTCCTGCATTTCTGGTTTTGACACTTTTTGCAGCATGGCCCTTTTGACCGATGGGAAGCGAGACTTCTTTGTAGCGCTGATTTGCCTTTCCAGGTTGCTTGGTAGGCCAAAAAGGGCGTATGCGTTTTTTCCTGAATATATTCAGGAAAAAACGCATACGCCCTTTTTGGCCAAGGGCATCATTGGCGACGTTTTGCCACTTTTCATGTGCTTTAAAGGCGATTCGAATCTACCTCCTGAAACCTGTTTCCTGCAATTCTGCCTTGCTTTCAAATCCTCTTCGTTGCCTTCCCTCAATATATTTGTGGATGAGAGTTATCATTTATAACTCAGCAGGTTTGTGAATGGCAGTGCCCCTGAGCTCCATTTTTCAACAATTTTTTTGGTAGCTGGCGGCAAAAGCACGGGATTGCCTCAGGCCCTATTCTGGTTCCCGGCGGCAGGCTGAGCCTGTGGTTAATTCTTCTTCCTGATGGGAAAATAGAGTGACCTGTGCCTGTCCCAACACCTAGACCTAGTCTCTCATTGGTTGCCCCTCTTCCCTTTCATCCTCAGGACAAATTGCAACCTGTACGGAACAGGAGGTTAAAGGTGCTGATTCTCCAAGTAGGGAGATTGTTAGTCAAGTAGCTGGAATGGCGAACCCGAACACAAGGAGATGATAAATGAGGTGCGTTTTAGAAACCTTTCAAAATCACACGGTGTACCATCTTCTGTTTTTCTCATGCATGTTTTCGATGTAGGAAGATGCCCTTGAACCTGGAGATTTGGGACCCATGGGATGGGTACCACGCAGTATTACTTTAAAGGGTCTGCGTTTGCTCACCCAACCTCACCAAACCTCTCAGCCCCAAGAGTGACCACCCTTATGTCTCATCCAGCTGTGGGTGTAGATATGGTCAATCCAGGTTGCATCACAGCCCCTGAACGAATTTTGTAAGAATTTCTCTCTCTTTCACTGTCTTTGTTTTACGGGTTTTTAAAAGTAATTTATTTTCATAATGGGGTTTAGCTGCTTTTCACGGCTGTGTTTATGCGTCTTTACACCCACTTGACTCACTTCCAGATAGATATCAATACATAGGTTTTAAGTTTCTTACTAGTCAGATATATTGTTGTGCGGTGAATAGGGGGTGTTGATTCCAGTTCACTGAGCAAGGAGTAGGTCTTGTCTATTACATATTGGGTGTATGGAACGGTATCTGAGCGAATTTGAAACCCTTGTTTTATGCATCACCCCACCTCACCTTTCCCGTTAAGCAGCCATAGTGTGTTTTCTAAACGTGTGACTCTGTTCTGTTTTGTAATTCAGTTCAAGTGTAGCGGTTTTTACATTCCCTCTATAAGTGATAGCTTATGATAAGTGTCTTTTTCTGTGTGACTTATTTCACTTAGAATCGTCGTACCTAACTCCACTCATCTTGCTTCTACTAGCCTTATGAC
This sequence comes from Eschrichtius robustus, assembly GCF_028021215.1. NCBI lineage: Eukaryota > Metazoa > Chordata > Mammalia > Artiodactyla > Eschrichtiidae > Eschrichtius > Eschrichtius robustus. The sequence continues at coordinate 1,049,882 of NW_027175712.1, read as the reverse complement.
ATTGATTTCATGTCTGAGTGATATTCCATTGTACATAAGGACCACAACTTCTTTATCCATTTTTCTCTTTCCTGGGATATTTAAGGTGTCATCAAGTGGAGGTTCTTGTCAACAGAGCAGCCCTAAACGTCGGGGTGCCTGTGTCTTGCTGATTTTTAGTTTTCCCAATTTATACGCCCATGAGTGGACGTGCCCTATGCTCCCTTAGCTGTGTTTTTTCGATGTTTCAGGACACACCGTACACTTCTCCAGAATGGCTGTTGGCAATTTACATCCCGACCATCAGCGTAGCAAGGCTGCCATTTCTCCATGGCCTGTCCTGCATTTCTGGTTTTGACACTTTTTGCAGCATGGCCCTTTTGACCGATGGGAAGCGAGACTTCTTTGTAGCGCTGATTTGCCTTTCCAGGTTGCTTGGTAGGCCAAAAAGGGCGTATGCGTTTTTTCCTGAATATATTCAGGAAAAAACGCATACGCCCTTTTTGGCCAAGGGCATCATTGGCGACGTTTTGCCACTTTTCATGTGCTTTAAAGGCGATTCGAATCTACCTCCTGAAACCTGTTTCCTGCAATTCTGCCTTGCTTTCAAATCCTCTTCGTTGCCTTCCCTCAATATATTTGTGGATGAGAGTTATCATTTATAACTCAGCAGGTTTGTGAATGGCAGTGCCCCTGAGCTCCATTTTTCAACAATTTTTTTGGTAGCTGGCGGCAAAAGCACGGGATTGCCTCAGGCCCTATTCTGGTTCCCGGCGGCAGGCTGAGCCTGTGGTTAATTCTCCTTCCTGATGGGAAAATAGAGTGACCTGTGCCTGTCCCAACACCTAGACCTAGTCTCTCATTGGTTGCCCCTCTTCCCTTTCATCCTCAGGACAAATTGCAACCTGTACGGAACAGGAGGTTAAAGGTGCTGATTCTCCAAGTAGGGAGATTGTTAGTCAAGTAGCTGGAATGGCGAACCCGAACACAAGGTGATGATAAATGAGGTGCGTTTTAGAATCCTTTCAAAATCACACGGTGTACCATCTTCTGTTTTTCTCATGCATGTTTTCGATGTAGGAAGATGCCCTTGAACCTGGAGATTTGGGACCCATGGGATGGGTACCACGCAGTATTACTTTAAAGGGTCTGCGTTTGCTCACCCAACCTCACCAAACCTCTCAGCCCCAAGAGTGACCACCCTTATGTCTCATCCAGCTGTGGGTGTAGATATGGTCAATCCAGGTTGCATCACAGCCCCTGAACGAATTTTGTAAGAATTTCTCTCTCTTTCACTGTCTTTGTTTTACGGGTTTTTAAAAGTAATTTATTTTCATAATGGGGTTTAGCTGCTTTTCACGGCTGTGTTTATGCGTCTTTACACCCACTTGACTCACTTCCAGATAGATATCAATACATAGGTTTTAAGTTTCTTACTAGTCAGATATATTGTTGTGCGGTGAATAGGGGGTGTTGATTCCAGTTCACTGAGCAAGGAGTAGGTCTTGTCTATTACATATTGGGTGTATGGAACGGTATCTGAGCGAATTTGAAACCCTTGTTTTATGCATCACCCCACCTCACCTTTCCCGTTAAGCAGCCATAGTGTGTTTTCTAAACGTGTGACTCTGTTCTCTTTTGTAATTCAGTTCAAGTGTAGCGGTTTTTACATTCCCTCTATAAGTGATAGCTTATGATAAGTGTCTTTTTCTGTGTTACTTATTTCACTTAGAATCGTCGTACCTAAATCCACTCATATTGCTTCTACTAGCCTTATGACATTCATTTCATGTCTGAGTGATATTCCATTGTACATAAGGACCACAACTTCTTTATCCATTTTTCTCTTTCCTGGGATATTTAAGGTGTCATCAAGTGGAGGTTCTTGTCAACAGAGCAGCCCTAAACGTCGGGGTGCCTGTGTCTTGCTGATTTTTAGTTTTCCCAATTTATACGCCCATGAGTGGACGTGCCCTATGCTCCCTAAGCTGTGTTTTTTCGATGTTTCAGGACACACCGTACACTTCTCCAGAGTGGCTGTTGGCAATTTACATCCCGACCATCAGCGTAGCACGGCTGCCATTTCTCCATGGCCTGTCCTGCATTTCTGGTTTTGACACTTTTTGCAGCATGGCCCTTTTGACCGATGGGAAGCGAGACTTCTTTGTAGCGCTGATTTGCCTTTCCAGGTTGCTTGGTTGGCCAAAAAGGGCGTATGCGTTTTTTCCTGAATATATTCAGGAAAAAACGCATACGCCCTTTTTGGACAAGTGCATCATTGGCGACGTTTTGCCACTTTTCATGTGCTTTAAAGGCGATTCGAATCTACCTCCTGAAACCTGTTTCCTGCAATTCTGCCTTGCTTTCAAATCCTCTTCGTTGCCTTCCCTCAATATATTTGTGGATGAGAGTTATCATTTATAACTCAGCAGGTTTGTGAATGGCAGTGCCCCTGAGCTCCATTTTTCAACTATTTTTTTGGGAGCTGGCGGCAAAAGCACGAGATTGCCTCAGGCCCTTTTCTGGTTCCCGGCGGCAGGCTGAGCCTGTGGTTAATTCTTCTTCCTGATGGGAAAATAGAGTGACCTGTGCCTGTCCCAACACCTTGATCTAGTCTCTCATTGGTTGCCCCTCTTCCCTTTCATCCTCAGGACAAATTGCAACCTGTACGGAACAGGAGGTTAAAGGTGCTGATTCTCCAAGTAGGGAGATTGTTAGTAAAGTAGCTGGAATGGCGAACCCGAACACAAGGAGATGAGAAATGAGGTGCGTTTTAGAAACCTTTCAAAATCACACGGTGTACCATCTTCTGTTTTTCTCATGCATGTTTTCGATGTAGGAAGATGCCCTTGAACCTGGAGATTTGGGACCCATGGGATGGGTACCACGCAGTATTACTTTAAAGGGTCTGCGTTTGCTCACCCAACCTCACCCAACCTCTCAGCCCCAAGAGTGTCCACCCTTATGTCTCATCCAGGTGTGGGTCTAGATATGGTCAATCCAGGTTGCATCACAGCCTCTGAACGAATTTTGTAAGAATTTCTCTCTCTTTCACTGTCTTTGTTTTACGGGTTTTTAAAAGTAATTTATTTTTATAATGGGGTTTAGCTGCTTTTCATGGTTGTGTTTATGCGGCTTTACACCCACTTGACTCACTTCCAGACAGATATCAATACATAGGTTTTAAGATTCTTACTAGTCACATATATTCTTGTGCGGTGAATAGGGGGTGTTGAGTCCAGTTCACTGAGCAAGGAGTAGGTCTTGTCTATTATATATTGGGTGTATGGAACGGTATCTGAGCGAATTTGAAACCCTTGTTTTATGCATCACCCCACCTCACCTTTCCCGTTAAGCAGCCATAGTGTGTTTTCTAAACGTGTGACTCTGTTCTCTTTTGTAATTCAGTTCAAGTGTAGCGGTTTTTACATTCCCTCTATAAGTGATAGCTTATGATAAGTGTCTTTTTCTGTGTGACTTATTTCACTTAGAATCGTCGTACCTAACTCCACTCATCTTGCTTCTACTAGCCTTATGACATTGATTTCATGTCTGAGTGATATTCCATTGTACATAAGGACCACAACTTCTTTATCCATTTTTCTCTTTCCTGGGATATTTAAGGTGTCATGAAGTGGAGGTTCTTGTCAACAGAGCAGCCCTAAACTTTGGGGTGCCTGTGTCTTGCAGATTTTTAGTTTTCCCAATTTATACACCCATGAGTGGACGTGCCCTATGCTCCCTAAGCTGTGTTTTTTCGATGTTTCAGGACACACCTTACACTTCTCCAGAGTGGCTGTTGGCAATTTACATCCCGCCCATCAGCGTAGCAAGGCTGCCATTTCTCCATGGACTGTCCTGCATTTCTGGTATTGAAACTTTTTGCAGCATCACCCTTTTGACCGATTGGAAGCGAGACTTCTTTGTAGCGCTGATTTGCCTTTCCAGGTTGCTTGGTTGGCCAAAAAGGGCGTATGCGTGTTTTCCTGAATATACTCAGGAAAAAACGCATAAGCCCTTTTTGGCCAAGGGCATCATTGTCGACGTTTTGCCGCTTTTCATGTGCTTTCAAGGCGATTCGAATCTACCTCCTGAAATCTGTTTCCTGCAATTCTGCCTTGTTTTCAAATCCTCTTCGTTGCCTTCCCTCAATATATCTGTGGATGAGAGTTATCATTTATAACTCTGCGGGTTTGTGAATTGCAGTGTCCCTGATCTCCATTTTTCAACTCTCTTTTTTGGGAGCTGGCCGCAAAAGTGCGGGATTGCCTCAGGCCTTATTCTGCTTCTGGGCGGCAGGCTGAGCCTGTGGTTAATTCTTCTTCCTGATGGGAAAATAGAGTGACCTGTGCCTGTCCCAACACCTAGATCTAGTCTCTCATTGGTTGCCCCTCTTCCCGTTCATCCTCAGGACAAATTGTAACCTGTAGGGAACAGGAGCTTAATGGTGCTGATTCTCCAAGTAGGGAGATTGCTAGTAAAGTAGCTGGAAAGGCGAACCCGAGCACAAGGAGATGAGAAGTGAGATGCATTTTAAAAACCTTTCAAAATCACACGGTGTACCATCTTCTGGGTTTCTCATGCATGTTTTCGATGTAGGAAGATGCCCTTGAACCTGGGGATTTGGGACCCATGGGATGGGTACCAAGCAGTATTACTTTAAAGGGTCTGCGTTTGCTCACCCAACCTCACCAAACCTCTCAGCCCCAAGAGTGACCACCCTTATGTCTCATCCAGCTGTGGGTGTAGATATGGTCAATCCAGGTTGCATCACAGCCCCTGAACGAATTTTGTAAGAATTTCTCTCTCTTTCACTGTCTTTGTTTTACGGGTTTTTAAAAGTAATTTATTTTCATAATGGGGTTTAGCTGCTTTTCACGGCTGTGTTTATGCGTCTTTACACCCACTTGACTCACTTCCAGATAGATATCAATACATAGGTTTTAAGTTTCTTACTAGTCAGATATATTGTTGTGCGGTGAATAGGGGGTGTTGATTCCAGTTCACTGAGCAAGGAGTAGGTCTTGTCTATTACATATTGGGTGTATGGAACGGTATCTGAGCGAATTTGAAACCCTTGTTTTATGCATCACCCCACCTCACCTTTCCCGTTAAGCAGCCATAGTGTGTTTTCTAAACGTGTGACTCTGTTCTGTTTTGTAATTCAGTTCAAGTGTAGCGGTTTTTACATTCCCTCTATAAGTGATAGCTTATGATAAGTGTCTTTTTCTGTGTGACTTATTTCACTTAGAATCGTCGTACCTAACTCCACTCATCTTGCTTCTACTAGCCTTATGACATTGATTTCATGTCTGAGTGATATTCCATTGTACATAAGGACCACAACTTCTTTATCCATTTTTCTCTTTCCTGGGATATTTAAGGTGTCATGAAGTGGAGGTTCTTGTCAACAGAGCAGCCCTAAACTTTGGGGTGCCGGTGTCTTGCTGATTTTTAGTTTTCCCAATTTATACGCCCATGAGTGGACGTGCCCTATGCTCCCTTAGCTGTGTTTTTTCGATGTTTCAGGACACACCGTACACTTCTCCAGAGTGGCTGTTGGCAATTTACATCCCGACCATCAGCGTAGCAAGGCTGCCATTTCTCCATGGCCTGTCCTGCATTTCTGGTTTTGACACTTTTTGCAGCATGGCCCTTTTGACCGATGGGAAGCGAGACTTCTTTGTAGCGCTGATTTGCCTTTCCAGGTTGCTTGGTAGGCCAAAAAGGGCGTATGCGTTTTTTCCTGAATATATTCAGGAAAAAACGCATACGCCCTTTTTGGCCAAGGGCATCATTGGCGACGTTTTGCCACTTTTCATGTGCTTTAAAGGCCATTCGAATCTACCTCCTGAAACCTGTTTCCTGCAATTCTGCCTTGCTTTCAAATCCTCTTCGTTGCCTTCCCTCAATATATTTGTGGATGAGAGTTATCATTTATAACTCAGCAGGTTTGTGAATGGCAGTGCCCCTGAGCTCCATTTTTCAACAATTTTTTTGGTAGCTGGCGGCAAAAGCACGGGATTGCCTCAGGCCCTATTCTGGTTCCCGGCGGCAGGCTGAGCCTGTGGTTAATTCTTCTTCCTGATGGGAAAATAGAGTGACCTGTGCCTGTCCCAACACCTAGACCTAGTCTCTCATTGGTTGCCCCTCTTCCCTTTCATCCTCAGGAAAAATTGCAACCTGTACGGAACAGGAGGTTAAAGGTGCTGATTCTCCAAGTAGGGAGATTGTTAGTCAAGTAGCTGGAATGGCGAACCCGAACAGAAGGAGATGATAAATGAGGTGCGTTTTAGAAACCTTTCAAAATCACACGGTGTACCATCTTCTGTTTTTCTCATGCATGTTTTCGATGTAGGAAGATGCCCTTGAACCTGGAGATTTGGGACCCATGGGATGGGTACCACGCAGTATTACTTTAAAGGGTCTGCGTTTGCTCACCCAACCTCACCAAACCTCTCAGCCCCAAGAGTGACCACCCTTATGTCTCATCCAGCTGTGGGTGTAGATATGGTCAATCCAGGTTGCATCACAGCCCCTGAACGAATTTTGTAAGAATTTCTCTCTCTTTCACTGTCTTTGTTTTACGGGTTTTTAAAAGTAATTTATTTTCATAATGGGGTTTAGCTGCTTTTCACGGCTGTGTTTATGCGTCTTTACACCCACTTGACTCACTTCCAGATAGATATCAATACATAGGTTTTAAGTTTCTTACTAGTCAGATATATTGTTGTGCGGTGAATAGGTGGTGTTGATTCCAGTTCACTGAGCAAGGAGTAGGTCTTGTCTATTACATATTGGGTGTATGGAACGGTATCTGAGCGAATTTGAAACCCTTGTTTTATGCATCACCCCACCTCACCTTTCCCGTTAAGCAGCCATAGTGTGTTTTCTAAACGTGTGACTCTGTTCTCTTTTGTAATTCAGTTCAAGTGTAGCGGTTTTTACATTCCCTCTATAAGTGATAGCTTATGATAAGTGTCTTTTTCTGTGTGACTTATTTCACTTAGAATCGTCGTACCTAAATCCACTCATATTGCTTCTACTAGCCTTATGACATTCATTTCATGTCTGAGTGATATTCCATTGTACATAAGGACCACAACTTCTTTATCCATTTTTCTCTTTCCTGGGATATTTAAGGTGTCATCAAGTGGAGGTTCTTGTCAACAGAGCAGCCCTAAACGTCGGGGTGCCTGTGTCTTGCTGATTTTTAGTTTTCCCAATTTATACGCCCATGAGTGGACGTGCCCTATGCTCCCTAAGCTGTGTTTTTTCGATGTTTCAGGACACACCGTACACTTCTCCAGAGTGGCTGTTGGCAATTTACATCCCGACCATCAGCGTAGCACGGCTGCCATTTCTCCATGGCCTGTCCTGCATTTCTGGTTTTGACACTTTTTGCAGCATGGCCCTTTTGACCGATGGGAAGCGAGACTTCTTTGTAGCGCTGATTTGCCTTTCCAGGTTGCTTGGTTGGCCAGAAAGGGCGTATGCGTTTTTTCCTGAATATATTCAGGAAAAAACGCATACGCCCTTTTTGGACAAGTGCATCATTGGCGACGTTTTGCCACTTTTCATGTGCTTTAAAGGCGATTCGAATCTACCTCCTGAAACCTGTTTCCTGCAATTCTGCCTTGCTTTCAAATCCTCTTCGTTGCCTTCCCTCAATATATTTGTGGATGAGAGTTATCATTTATAACTCAGCAGGTTTGTGAATGGCAGTGCCCCTGAGCTCCATTTTTCAACTATTTTTTTGGGAGCTGGCGGCAAAAGCACGAGATTGCCTCAGGCCCTATTCTGGTTCCCGGCGGCAGGCGGAGCCTGTGGTTAATTCTTCTTCCTGATGGGAAAATAGAGTGACCTGTGCCTGTCCCAACACCTAGATCTAGTCTCTCATTGGTTGCCCCTCTTCCCTTTCATCCTCAGGAGAAATTGCAACCTGTACGGAACAGGAGGTTAAAGGTGCTGATTCTCCAAGTAGGGAGATTGTTAGTCAAGTAGCTGGAATGGCGAACCCGAACAGAAGGAGATGAGAAATGAGGTGCGTTTTAGAAACCTTTCAAAATCACACGGTGTACCATCTTCTGTTTTTCTCATGCATGTTTTCGATGTAGGAAGATGCCCTTGAACCTGGAGATTTGGGACCCATGGGATGGGTACCACGCAGTATTACTTTAAAGGGTCTGCGTTTTCTCACCCAACCTCACCAAACCTCTCAGCCCCAAGAGTGACCACCCTTATGTCTCATCCAGCTGTGGGTGTAGATATGGTCAATCCAGGTTGCATCACAGCCCCTGAACGAATTTTGTAAGAATTTCTCTCTCTTTCACTGTCTTTGTTTTACGGGTTTTTAAAAGTAATTTATTTTCATAATGGGGTTTAGCTGCTTTTCACGGCTGTGTTTATGCGTCTTTACACCCACTTGACTCACTTCCAGATAGATATCAATACATAGGTTTTAAGTTTCTTACTAGTCAGATATATTGTTGTGCGGTGAATAGGGGGTGTTGATTCCAGTTCACTGAGCAAGGAGTAGGAATTGTCTATTACATATTGGGTGTATGGAACGGTATCTGAGCGAATTTGAAACCCTTGTTTTATGCATCACCCCACCTCACCTTTCCCGTTAAGCAGCCATAGTGTGTTTTCTAAACGTGTGACTCTGTTCTCTTTTGTAATTCAGTTCAAGTGTAGCGGTTTTTACATTCCCTCTATAAGTGATAGCTTATGATAAGTGTCTTTTTCTGTGTGACTTATTTCACTTAGAATCGTCGTACCTAAATCCACTCATATTGCTTCTACTAGCCTTATGACATTCATTTCATGTCTGAGTGATATTCCATTGTACATAAGGACCACAACTTCTTTATCCATTTTTCTCTTTCCTGGGATATTTAAGGTGTCATCAAGTGGAGGTTCTTGTCAACAGAGCAGCCCTAAACGTCGGGGTGCCTGTGTCTTGCTGATTTTTAGTTTTCCCAATTTATACGCCCATGAGTGGACGTGCCCTATGCTCCCTAAGCTGTGTTTTTTCGATGTTTCAGGACACACCGTACACTTCTCCAGAGTGGCTGTTGGCAATTTACATCCCGACCATCAGCGTAGCACGGCTGCCATTTCTCCATGGCCTGTCCTGCATTTCTGGTTTTGACACTTTTTGCAGCATGGCCCTTTTGACCGATGGGAAGCGAGACTTCTTTGTAGCGCTGATTTGCCTTTCCAGGTTGCTTGGTTGGCCAGAAAGGGCGTATGCGTTTTTTCCTGAATATATTCAGGAAAAAACGCATAAGCCCTTTTTGGACAAGTGCATCATTGGCGACGTTTTGCCACTTTTCATGTGCTTTAAAGGCGATTCGAATCTACCTCCTGAAACCTGTTTCCTGCAATTCTGCCTTGCTTTCAAATCCTCTTCGTTGCCTTCCCTCAATATATTTGTGGATGAGAGTTATCATTTATAACTCAGCAGGTTTGTGAATGGCAGTGCCCCTGAGCTCCATTTTTCAACTATTTTTTTGGGAGCTGGCGGCAAAAGCACGAGATTGCCTCAGGCCCTATTCTGGTTCCCGGCGGCAGGCGGAGCCTGTGGTTAATTCTTCTTCCTGATGGGAAAATAGAGTGACCTGTGCCTGTCCCAACACCTAGATCTAGTCTCTCATTGGTTGCCCCTCTTCCCTTTCATCCTCAGGAGAAATTGCAACCTGTACGGAACAGGAGGTTAAAGGTGCTGATTCTCCAAGTAGGGAGATTGTTAGTAAAGTAGCTGGAATGGCGAACCCGAACACAAGGAGATGAGAAATGAGGTGCGTTTTAGAAACCTTTCAAAATCACACGGTGTACCATCTTCTGTTTTTCTCATGCATGTTTTCGATGTAGGAAGATGCCCTTGAACCTGGAGATTTGGGACCCATGGGATGGGTACCACGCAGTATTACTTTAAAGGGTCTGCGTTTGCTCACCCAACCTCACCCAACCTCTCAGCCCCAAGAGTGTCCACCCTTATGTCTCATCCAGGTGTGGGTCTAGATATGGTCAATCCATGTTGCATCACAGCCTCTGAACGAATTTTGTAAGAATTTCTCTCTCTTTCACTGTCTTTGTTTTACGGGTTTTTAAAAGTAATTTATTTTTATAATGGGGTTTAGCTGCTTTTCATGGTTGTGTTTATGCGGCTTTACACCCACTTGACTCACTTCCAGACAGATATCAATACATAGGTTTTAAGATTCTTACTAGTCACATATATTCTTGTGTGGTGAATAGGGGGTGTTGAGTCCAGTTCACTGAGCAAGGAGTAGGTCTTGTCTATTATATATTGGGTGTATGGAACGGTATCTGAGCGAATTTGAAACCCTTGTTTTATGCATCACCCCACCTCACCTTTCCCGTTAAGCAGCCATAGTGTGTTTTCTAAACGTGTGACTCTGTTCTCTTTTGTAATTCAGTTCAAGTGTAGCGGTTTTTACATTCCCTCTATAAGTGATAGCTTATGATAAGTGTCTTTTTCTGTGTGACTTATTTCACTTAGAATCGTCGTACCTAACTCCACTCATCTTGCTTCTACTAGCCTTATGACATTGATTTCATGTCTGAGTGATATTCCATTGTACATAAGGACCACAACTTCTTTATCCATTTTTCTCTTTCCTGGGATATTTAAGGTGTCATGAAGTGGAGGTTCTTGTCAACAGAGCAGCCCTAAACTTTGGGGTGCCTGTGTCTTGCAGATTTTTAATTTTCCCAATTTATACGCCCATGAGTGGACGTGCCCTATGCTCCCTAAGCTGTGTTTTTTCGATGTTTCAGGACACACCTTACACTTCTCCAGAGTGGCTGTTGGCAATTTACATCCCGCCCATCAGCGTAGCAAGGCTGCCATTTCTCCATGGACTGTCCTGCATTTCTGGTATTGAAACTTTTTGCAGCATCACCCTTTTGACCGATGGGAAGCGAGACTTCTTTGTAGCGCTGATTTGCCTTTCCAGGTTGCTTGGTTGGCCAAAAAGGGCGTATGCGTGTTTTCCTGAATATACTCAGGAAAAAACGCATAAGCCCTTTTTGGCCAAGGGCATCATTGTCGACGTTTTGCCGCTTTTCATGTGCTTTCAAGGCGATTCGAATCTACCTCCTGAAATCTGTTTCCTGCAATTCTGCCTTGTTTTCAAATCCTCTTCGTTGCCTTCCCTCAATATATCTGTGGATGAGAGTTATCATTTATAACTCTGCGGGTTTGTGAATTGCAGTGTCCCTGATCTCCATTTTTCAACTCTCTTTTTTGGGAGCTGGCCGCAAAAGTGCGGGATTGCCTCAGGCCTTATTCTGCTTCTGGGCGGCAGGCTGAGCCTGTGGTTAATTCTTCTTCCTGATGGGAAAATAGAGTGACCTGTGCCTGTCCCAACACCTAGATCTAGTCTCTCATTGGTTGCCCCTCTTTCCGTTCATCCTCAGGACAAATTGTAACCTGTAGGGAACAGGAGCTTAATGGTGCTGATTCTCCAAGTAGGGAGATTGCTAGTAAAGTAGCTGGAAAGGCGAACCCGAGCACAAGGAGATGAGAAGTGAGATGCATTTTAAAAACCTTTCAAAATCACACGGTGTACCATCTTCTGGGTTTCTCATGCATGTTTTCGATGTAGGAAGATGCCCTTGAACCTGGGGATTTGGGACCCATGGGATGGGTACCAAGCAGTATTACTTTAAAGGGTCTGAGTTTGCTCACCCAACCTCACCAAACCTCTCAGCCCCAAGAGTGACCACCCTTATGTCTCATCCAGCTGTGGGTGTAGATATGGTCAATCCAGGTTGCATCACAGCCCCTGAACGAATTTTGTAAGAATTTCTCTCTCTTTCACTGTCTTTCTTTTACGGGTTTTTAAAAGTAATTTATTTTCATAATGGGGTTTAGCTGCTTTTCACGGCTGTGTTTATGCGTCTTTACACCCACTTGACTCACTTCCAGATAGATATCAATACATAGGTTTTAAGTTTCTTACTAGTCAGATATATTGTTGTGCGGTGAATAGGGGGTGTTGATTCCAGTTCACTGAGCAAGGAGTAGGTCTTGTCTATTACATTTTGGGTGTATGGAACGGTATCTGAGCGAATTTGAAACCCTTGTTTTATGCATCACCCCACCTCACCTTTCCCGTTAAGCAGCCATAGTGTGTTTTCTAAACGTGTGACTCTGTTCTCTTTTGTAATTCAGTTCAAGTGTAGCGGTTTTTACATTCCCTCTATAAGTGATAGCTTATGATAAGTGTCTTTTTCTGTGTTACTTATTTCACTTAGAATCGTCGTACCTAAATCCACTCATATTGCTTCTACTAGCCTTATGACATTCATTTCATGTCTGAGTGATATTCCATTGTACATAAGGACCACAACTTCTTTATCCATTTTTCTCTTTCCTGGGATATTTAAGGTGTCATCAAGTGGAGGTTCTTGTCAACAGAGCAGCCCTAAACGTCGGGGTGCCTGTGTCTTGCTGATTTTTAGTTTTCCCAATTTATACGCCCATGAGTGGACGTGCCCTATGCTCCCTAAGCTGTGTTTTTTCGATGTTTCAGGACACACCGTACACTTCTCCAGAGTGGCTGTTGGCAATTTACATCCCGACCATCAGCGTAGCACGGCTGCCATTTCTCCATGGCCTGTCCTGCATTTCTGGTTTTGACACTTTTTGCAGCATGGCCCTTTTGACCGATGGGAAGCGAGACTTCTTTGTAGCGCTGATTTGCCTTTCCAGGTTGCTTGGTTGGCCAAAAAGGGCGTATGCGTTTTTTCCTGAATATATTCAGGAAAAAACGCATACGCCCTTTTTGGACAAGTGCATCATTGGCGACGTTTTGCCACTTTTCATGTGCTTTAAAGGCGATTCGAATCTACCTCCTGAAACCTGTTTCCTGCAATTCTGCCTTGCTTTCAAATCCTCTTCGTTGCCTTCCCTCAATATATTTGTGGATGAGAGTTATCATTTATAACTCAGCAGGTTTGTGAATGGCAGTGCCCCTGAGCTCCATTTTTCAACTATTTTTTTGGGAGCTGGCGGCAAAAGCACGAGATTGCCTCAGGCCCTATTCTGGTTCCCGGCGGCAGGCTGAGCCTGTGGTTAATTCTTCTTCCTGATGGGAAAATAGAGTGACCTGTGCCTGTCCCAACACCTAGATCTAGTCTCTCATTGGTTGCCCCTCTTTCCTTTCATCCTCAGGACAAATTGCAACCTGTACGGAACAGGAGGTTAAAGGTGCTGATTCTCCACGTAGGGAGATTGTTAGTCAAGTAGCTGGAATGGCGAACCCGAACACAAGGAGATGAGAAAAGAGGTGCGTTTTAGAAACCTTTCAAAATCACACGGTGTACCATCCTCTGGGTTTCTCATGCATGTTTTCGATGTAGGAAGATGCCCTTGAACCTGGAGATTTGGGATCCATGGGATGGGTACCACGCAGTATTACTTTAAAGGGTCTGCGTTTGCTCACCCAACCTCACCCAACCTCTCAGCCCCAAGAGTGTCCACCCTTATGTCTCATCCAGCTTGGGTCTAGATATGGTCAATCCAGGTTGCATCACAGCCTCTGAACAAATTTTGTAGGAATTTCTCTCTCTTTCACTGTCTTTGTTTTACGGGTTTTTAAAATAATTTATTTTTATAATGGGGTTTAGCTGCTTTTCACGGCTGTGTTTATGCGGCTTTACACCCACTTGACTCACTTCCAGACAGATATCAATACATAGGTTTTAAGATTCTTACTAGTCACATATATTCTTGAGCGGTGAATAGGGAGTGTTGAGTCCAGTTCACTGAGCAAGGAGTAGGTCTTGTCTATTACATATTGGGTGTATGGAACGGTATCTGAGCGAATTTGAAACCCTTGTTTTATGCATCACCCCACCTCACCTTTCCCGTTAAGCAGCCATAGTGTGTTTTCTAAACGTGAGACTCTGTTCTGTTTCGTAATTCAGTTCAAGTGTAGCGGTTTTTACATTCCCTCTATAAGTGATAGCTTATGATAAGAGTCTTTTTCTGTGTGACTTATTTCACTTAAAATCGTCGTACCTAAATCCACTCATCTTGCTTCTACTAGCCTTATGACATAGATTTCATGTCTGAGTGATATTCCATTGTACATAAGGACCACAACTTCTTTATCCATTTTTCTCTTTCCTGGGATATTTAAGGTGTCATGAAGTGGAGGTTCTTGTCAACAGAGCAGCCCTAAACTTTGGGGTGCCTGTGTCTTGCTGATTTTTAGTTTTCCCAATTTATACGCCCATGAGTGGACGTGCCCTATGCTCCCTAAGCTGTGTTTTTTCCATGTTTCACGACACACCGTACACTTCTCCAGAGTGGCTGTTGGCAATTTACATCCCGCCCATCAGCGTAGCAAGGCTGCCATTTCTCCATGGCCTGTCCTGCATTTCTGGTTTTGACACTTTTTGCAGCATGGCCCTTTTGACCGATGGGAAGCGAGACTTCTTTGTAGCGCTGATTTGCCTTTCCAGGTTGCTTGGTTGGCCAAAAAGGGCGTATGCGTTTTTTCCTGAATATATTCAGGAAAAAACGCATACGCCCTTTTTGGCCAAGGGCATCATTGGCGACGTTTTGCCACTTTTCATGTGCTTTAAAGGCGATTCGAATCTACCTCCTGAAACCTGTTTCCTGCAATTCTGCCTTGCTTTCAAATCCTCTTCGTTGCCTTCCCTCAATATATTTGTGGACGAGAGTTATCATTTATAACTCAGCAGGTATGTGAATGGCAGAGCCCCCAGCTCCATTTTTCAACTGTCTTTTTGGGAGCTGGCCGCAAAAGCGCAGGATTGCCTCAGGCCCTATTCTGCTTCTGGGCGGCAGGCTGAGCCTGTGGTTAATTCTTCTTCCTGATGGGAAAATAGAGTGACCTGTGCCTGTCCCAACACCTAGATCTAGTCTCTCATTGGTTGCCCCTCTTCCCGTTCATCCTCAGGACAAATTGCAACCTGTAGGGAACAGGAGGTTAAAGGTGCTGATTCTCCAAGTAGGGAGATTGTTAGTAAAGTAGCTGGAATGGCGAACCCGAACACAAGGAGATGAGAAATGAGGTGCGTTTTAGAAACCTTTCAAAATCACACGGTGTACCATCTTCTGTTTTTCTCATGCATGTTTTCGATGTAGGAAGATGCCCTTGAACCTGGAGATTTGGGACCCATGGGATGGGTACCACGCAGTATTACTTTAAAGGGTCTGCGTTTGCTCACCCAAACTCTCAACCCCAAGAGTGTCCACCCTTATGTCTCATCCAGCTGTGTGTCTAGATATGGTCAATCCAGGTTGCATCACAGCCTCTGAACGAATTTTGTAAGAAGTTCTCTCTTTCACTGTCTTTATTTTAAGGGTTTTTAAAAGTAATTTAGTTTTATAATGGGGTTTAGCTGCTTTTCACGGCTGTGTTTATGCGGCTTTACACCCACTTGACTCACTTCCAGACAGATATCAATACATAGGTTTTAAGATTCTTACTAGTCACATATATTCTTGTGCGGTGAATAGGGGGTGTTGAGTCCAGTTCACTGAGCAAGGAGTAGGTCTTGTCTATTATATATTGGGTGTATGGAACGGTATCTGAGCGAATTTGAAACCCTTGTTTTATGCATCACCCCACCTCACCTTTCCCGTTAAGCAGCCATAGTGTGTTTTCTAAACGTGTGACTCTGTTCTCTTTTGTAATTCAGTTCAAGTGTAGCGGTTTTTACATTCCCTCTATAAGTGATAGCTTATGATAAGTGTCTTTTTCTGTGTGACTTATTTCACTTAGAATCGTCGTACCTAACTCCACTCATCTTGCTTCTACTAGCCTTATGACATTGATTTCATGTCTGAGTGATATTCCATTGTACATAAGGACCAAAACTTCTTTATCCATTTTTCTCTTTCCTGGGATATTTAAGGTGTCATGAAGTGGAGGTTCTTGTCAACAGAGCAGCCCTAAACTTTGGGGTGCCTGTGTCTTGCTGATTTTTAGTTTTCCCAATTTATACGCCCATGAGTGGACGTGCCCTATGCTCCCTAAGGTGTGTTTTTTCGATGTTTCAGGACACACCTTACACTTCTCCAGAGTGGCTGTTGGCAATTTACATCCCGCCCATCAGCGTAGCAAGGCTGCCATTTCTCCATGGACTGTCCTGCATTTCTGGTATTGAAACTTTTTGCAGCATCACCCTTTTGAACGATGGGAAGCGAGACTTCTTTATAGCGCTGATTTGCCTTTCCAGGTTGCTTCGTTGGCCAAAAAGGGCGTATGCATGTTTTCCTGAATATACTCAGGAAAAAACGCATAAGCCCTTTTTGGCCAAGGGCATCATTGTCGACGTTTTGCCGCTTTTCATGTGCTTTCAAGGCGATTCGAATCTACCTCCTGAAATCTGTTTCCTGCAATTCTGCCTTGTTTTCAAATCCTCTTCGTTGCCTTCCCTCTATATATCTGTGGATGAGAGTTATCATTTATAACTCTGTGGGTTTGTGAATTGCAGTGTCCCTGATCTCCATTTTTCAACTCTCTTTTTTGGGAGCTGGCCGCAAAAGTGCGGGATTGCCTCAGGCCTTATTCTGCTTCTGGGCGGCAGGCGGAGCCTGTGGTTAATTCTTCTTCCTGATGGGAAAATAGAGTGACCTGTGCCTGTCCCAACACCTAGATCTAGTCTCTCATTGGTTGCCCCTCTTCCCATTCATCCTCAGGACAAATTGTAACCTGTAGGGAACAGGAGCTTAATGGTGCTGATTCTCCAAGTAGGGAGATTGCTAGTAAAGTAGCTGGAAAGGCGAACCCGAGCACAAGGAGATGAGAAGTGAGATGCATTTTAAAAACCTTTCAAAATCACACGGTGTACCATCTTCTGGGTTTCTCATGCATGTTTTCGATGTAGGAAGATGCCCTTGAACCTGGGGATTTGGGACCCATGGGATGGGTACCAAGCAGTATTACTTTAAAGGGTCTGCGTTTGCTAACCCAACCTCACCAAACCTCTCAGCCCCAAGAGTGACCACCCTTATGTCTCATCCAGCTGTGGGTGTAGATATGGTCAATCCAGGTTGCATCACAGCCCCTGAACGAATTTTGTAAGAATTTCTCTCTCTTTCACTGTCTTTGTTTTACGGGTTTTTAAAAGTAATTTATTTTCATAATGGGGTTTAGCTGCTTTTCACGGCTGTGTTTATGCGTCTTTACACCCACTTGACTCACTTCCAGATAGATATCAATACATAGGTTTTAAGTTTCTTACTAGTCAGATATATTGTTGTGCGGTGAATAGGGGGTGTTGATTCCAGTTCACTGAACAAGGAGTAGGTCTTGTCTATTACATATTGGGTGTATGGAACGGTATCTGAGCGAATTTGAAACCCTTGTTTTATGCATCACCCCACCTCACCTTTCCCGTTAAGCAGCCATAGTGTGTTTTCTAAACGTGTGACTCTGTTCTGTTTTGTAATTCAGTTCAAGTGTAGCGGTTTTTACATTCCTTCTATAAGTGATAGCTTATGATAAGTGTCTTTTTCTGTGTGACTTATTTCACTTAGAATCGTCGTACCTAACTCCACTCATCTTGCTTCTACTAGCCTTATGACATTGATTTCATGTCTGAGTGATATTCCATTGTACATAAGGACCACAACTTCTTTATCCATTTTTCTCTTTCCTGGGATATTTAAGGTGTCATCAAGTGGAGGTTCTTGTCAACAGAGCAGCCCTAAACGTCGGGGTGCCTGTGTCTTGCTGATTTTTAGTTTTCCCAATTTATACGCCCATGAGTGGACGTGCCCTATGCTCCCTTAGCTGTGTTTTTTCGATGTTTCAGGACACACCGTACACTTCTCCAGAATGGCTGTTGGCAATTTACATCCCGACCATCAGCGTAGCAAGGCTGCCATTTCTCCATGGCCTGTCCTGCATTTCTGGTTTTGACACTTTTTGCAGCATGGCCCTTTTGACCGATGGGAAGCGAGACTTCTTTGTAGCGCTGATTTGCCTTTCCAGGTTGCTTGGTAGGCCAAAAAGGGCGTATGCGTTTTTTCCTGAATATATTCAGGAAAAAACGCATACGCCCTTTTTGGCCAAGGGCATCATTGGCGACGTTTTGCCACTTTTCATGTGCTTTAAAGGCGATTCGAATCTACCTCCTGAAACCTGTTTCCTGCAATTCTGCCTTGCTTTCAAATCCTCTTCGTTGCCTTCCCTCAATATATTTGTGGATGAGAGTTATCATTTATTACTCAGCAGGTTTGTGAATGGCAGTGCCCCTGAGCTCCATTTTTCAACAATTTTTTTGGTAGCTGGCGGCAAAAGCACGGGATTGCCTCAGGCCCTATTCTGGTTCCCGGCGGCAGGCTGAGCCTGTGGTTAATTCTCCTTCCTGATGGGAAAATAGAGTGACCTGTGCCTGTCCCAACACCTAGACCTAGTCTCTCATTGGTTGCCCCTCTTCCCTTTCATCCTCAGGACAAATTGCAACCTGTACGGAACAGGAGGTTAAAGGTGCTGATTCTCCAAGTAGGGAGATTGTTAGTCAAGTAGCTGGAATGGCGAACCCGAACACAAGGAGATGATAAATGAGGTGCGTTTTAGAATCCTTTCAAAATCACACGGTGTACCATCTTCTGTTTTTCTCATGCATGTTTTCGATGTAGGAAGATGCCCTTGAACCTGGAGATTTGGGACCCATGGGATGGGTACCACGCAGTATTACTTTAAAGGGTCTGCGTTTGCTCACCCAACCTCACCAAACCTCTCAGCCCCAAGAGTGACCACCCTTATGTCTCATTTAGCTGTGGGTGTAGATATGGTCAATCCAGGTTGCATCACAGCCCCTGAACGAATTTTGTAAGAATTTCTCTCTCTTTCACTGTCTTTGTTTTACGGGCTTTTAAAAGTAATTTATTTTCATAATGGGGTTTAGCTGCTTTTCACGGCTGTGTTTATGCGTCTTTACACCCACTTGACTCACTTCCAGTTAGATATCAATACATAGGTTTTAAGTTTCTTACTAGTCAGATATATTGTTGTGCGGTGAATAGGGGGTGTTGATTCCAGTTCACTGAGCAAGGAGTAGGTCTTGTCTATTACATATTGGGTGTATGGAACGGTATCTGAGCGAATTTGAAACCCTTGTTTTATGCATCACCCCACCTCACCTTTCCCGTTAAGCAGCCATAGTGTGTTTTCTAAACGTGTGACTCTGTTCTCTTTTGTAATTCAGTTCAAGTGTAGCGGTTTTTACATTCCCTCTATAAGTGATAGCTTATGATAAGTGTCTTTTTCTGTGTTACTTATTTCACTTAGAATCGTCGTACCTAAATCCACTCATATTGCTTCTACTAGCCTTATGACATTCATTTCATGTCTGAGTGATATTCCATTGTACATAAGGACCACAACTTCTTTATCCATTTTTCTCTTTCCTGGGATATTTAAGGTGTCATCAAGTGGAGGTTCTTGTCAACAGAGCAGCCCTAAACGTCGGGGTGCCTGTGTCTTGCTGATTTTTAGTTTTCCCAATTTATACGCCCATGAGTGGACGTGCCCTATGCTCCCTAAGCTGTGTTTTTTCGATGTTTCAGGACACACCGTACACTTCTCCAGAGTGGCTGTTGGCAATTTACATCCCGACCATCAGCGTAGCACGGCTGCCATTTCTCCATGGCCTGTCCTGCATTTCTGGTTTTGACACTTTTTGCAGCATGGCCCTTTTGACCGATGGGAAGCGAGACTTCTTTGTAGCGCTGATTTGCCTTTCCAGGTTGCTTGGTTGGCCAAAAAGGGCGTATGCGTTTTTTCCTGAATATATTCAGGAAAAAACGCATACGCCCTTTTTGGACAAGTGCATCATTGGCGACGTTTTGCCACTTTTCATGTGCTTTAAAGGCGATTCGAATCTACCTCCTGAAACCTGTTTCCTGCAATTCTGCCTTGCTTTCAAATCCTCTTCGTTGCCTTCCCTCAATATATTTGTGGATGAGAGTTATCATTTATAACTCAGCAGGTTTGTGAATGGCAGTGCCCCTGAGCTCCATTTTTCAACTATTTTTTTGGGAGCTGGCGGCAAAAGCACGAGATTGCCTCAGGCCCTATTCTGGTTCCCGGTGGCAGGCTGAGCCTGTGGTTAATTCTTCTTCCTGATGGGAAAATAGAGTGACCTGTGCCTGTCCCAACACCTAGATCTAGTCTCTCATTGGTTGCCCCTCTTCCCTTTCATCCTCAGGACAAATTGCAACCTGTACGGAACAGGAGGTTAAAGGTGCTGATTCTCCAAGTAGGGAGATTGTTAGTAAAGTAGCTGGAATGGCGAACACGAACACAAGGAGATGAGAAATGAGGTGCGTTTTAGAAACCTTTCAAAATCACACGGTGTACCATCTTCTGTTTTTCTCATGCATGTTTTCGATGTAGGAAGATGCCCTTGAACCTGGAGATTTGGGACCCATGGGATGGGTACCACGCAGTATTACTTTAAAGGGTCTGCGTTTGCTCACCCAACCTCACCCAACCTCTCAGCCCCAAGAGTGTCCACCCTTATGTCTCATCCAGGTGTGGGTCTAGATATGGTCAATCCAGGTTGCATCACAGCCTCTGAACGAATTTTGTAAGAATTTCTCTCTCTTTCACTATCTTTGTTTTACGGGTTTTTAAAAGTAATTTATTTTTATAATGGGGTTTAGCTGCTTTTCATGGTTGTGTTTATGCGGCTTTACACCCACTTGACTCACTTCCAGACAGATATCAATACATAGGTTTTAAGATTCTTACTAGTCACATATATTCTTGTGCGGTGAATAGGGGGTGTGGAGTCCAGTTCACTGAGCAAGGAGTAGGTCTTGTCTATTATATATTGGGTGTATGGAACGGTATCTGAGCGAATTTGAAACCCTTGTTTTATGCATCACCCCACCTCACCTTTCCCGTTAAGCAGCCATAGTGTGTTTTCTAAACGTGTGACTCTGTTCTCTTTTGTAATTCAGTTCAAGTGTAGCGGTTTTTACATTCCCTCTATAAGTGATAGCTTATGATAAGTGTCTTTTTCTGTGTGACTTATTTCACTTAGAATCGTCGTACCTAACTCCACTCATCTTGCTTCTACTAGCCTTATGACATTGATTTCATGTCTGAGTGATATTCAATTGTACATAAGGACCAAAACTTCTTTATCCATTTTTCTCTTTCCTGGGATATTTAAGGTGTCATGAAGTGGAGGTTCTTGTCAACAGAGCAGCCCTAAACTTTGGGGTGCCTGTGTCTTGCAGATTTTTAGTTTTCCCAATTTATACGCCCATGAGTGGACGTGCCCTATGCTCCCTAAGCTGTGTTTTTTCGATGTTTCAGGACACACCTTACACTTCTCCAGAGTGGCTGTTGGCAATTTACATCCCGCCCATCAGCGTAGCAAGGCTGCCATTTCTCCATGGACTGTCCTGCATTTCTGGTATTGAAACTTTTTGCAGCATCACCCTTTTGACCGATTGGAAGCGAGACTTCTTTGTAGCGCTGATTTGCCTTTCCAGGTTGCTTGGTTGGCCAAAAAGGGCGTATGCGTGTTTTCCTGAATATACTCAGGAAAAAACGCATAAGCCCTTTTTGGCCAAGGGCATCATTGTCGACGTTTTGCCGCTTTTCATGTGCTTTCAAGGCGATTCGAATCTACCTCCTGAAATCTGTTTCCTGCAATTCTGCCTTGTTTTCAAATCCTCTTCGTTGCCTTCCCTCAATATATCTGTGGATGAGAGTTATCATTTATAACTCTGCGGGTTTGTGAATTGCAGTGTCCCTGATCTCCATTTTTCAACTCTCTTTTTTGGGAGCTGGCCGCAAAAGTGCGGGATTGCCTCAGGCCTTATTCTGCTTCTGGGCGGCAGGCTGAGCCTGTGGTTAATTCTTCTTCCTGATGGGAAAATAGAGTGACCTGTGCCTGTCCCAACACCTAGATCTAGTCTCTCATTGGTTGCCCCTCTTCCCGTTCATCCTCAGGACAAATTGTAACCTGTAGGGAACAGGAGCTTAATGGTGCTGATTCTCCAAGTAGGGAGATTGCTAGTAAAGTAGCTGGAAAGGCGAACCCGAGCACAAGGAGATGAGAAGTGAGATGCATTTTAAAAACCTTTCAAAATCACACGGTGTACCATCTTCTGGGTTTCTCATGCATGTTTTCGATGTAGGAAGATGCCCTTGAACCTGGGGATTTGGGACCCATGGGATGGGTACCAAGCAGTATTACTTTAAAGGGTCTGAGTTTGCTCACCCAACCTCACCAAACCTCTCAGCCCCAAGAGTGACCACCCTTATGTCTCATCCAGCTGTGGGTGTAGATATGGTCAATCCAGGTTGCATCACAGCCCCTGAACGAATTTTGTAAGAATTTCTCTCTCTTTCACTGTCTTTGTTTTACGGGTTTTTAAAAGTAATTTATTTTCATAATGGGGTTTAGCTGCTTTTCACGGCTGTGTTTATGCGTCTTTACACCCACTTGACTCACTTCCAGATAGATATCAATACATAGGTTTTAAGTTTCTTACTAGTCAGATATATTGTTGTGCGGTGAATAGGGGGTGTTGATTCCAGTTCACTGAGCAAGGAGTAGGTCTTGTCTATTACATATTGGGTGTATGGAACGGTATCTGAGCGAATTTGAAACCCTTGTTTTATGCATCACCCCACCTCACCTTTCCCGTTAAGCAGCCATAGTGTGTTTTCTAAACGTGTGACTCTGTTCTGTTTTGTAATTCAGTTCAAGTGTAGCGGTTTTTACATTCCCTCTATAAGTGATAGCTTATGATAAGTGTCTTTTTCTGTGTGACTTATTTCACTTAGAATCGTCGTACCTAACTCCACTCATCTTGCTTCTACTAGCCTTATGACATTGATTTCATGTCTGAGTGATATTCCATTGTACATAAGGACCACAACTTCTTTATCCATTTTTCTCTTTCCTGGGATATTTAAGGTGTCATGAAGTGGAGGTTCTTGTCAACAGAGCAGCCCTAAACTTTGGGGTGCCTGTGTCTTGCTGATTTTTAGTTTTCCCAATTTATACGCCCATGAGTGGACGTGCCCTATGCTCCCTTAGCTGTGTTTTTTCGATGTTTCAGGACACACCGTACACTTCTCCAGAGTGGCTGTTGGCAATTTACATCCCGACCATCAGCGTAGCAAGGCTGCCATTTCTCCATGGCCTGTCCTGCATTTCTGGTTTTGACACTTTTTGCAGCATGGACCTTTTGACCGATGGGAAGCGAGACTTCTTTGTAGCGCTGATTTGCCTTTCCAGGTTGCTTGGTTGGCCAAAAAGGGCGTATGCGTTTTTTCCTGAATATATTCAGGAAAAAACGCATACGCCCTTTTTGGCCAAGGGCATCATTGTCGACGTTTTGCCACTTTTCATGTGCTTTAAAGGCCATTCGAATCTACCTCCTGAAACCTGTTTCCTGCAATTCTGCCTTGCTTTCAAATCCTCTTCGTTGCCTTCCCTCAATATATTTGTGGATTAGAGTTATCATTTATAACTCAGCAGGTTTGTGAATGGCAGTGCCCCTGAGCTCCATTTTTCAACTATTTTTTTGGGAGCTGGCGGCAAAAGCACGGGATTGCCTCAGGCCCTATTCTGGTTCCCGGCGGCAGGCTGAGCCTGTGGTTAATTCTTCTTCCTGATGGGAAAATAGATTGACCTGTGCCTGTCCCAACACCTAGACCTAGTCTCTCATTGGTTGCCCCTCTTCCCTTTCATCCTCAGGACAAATTGCAACCTGTACGGAACAGGAGGTTAAAGGTGCTGATTCTCCTAGTAGGGAGATTGTTAGTCAAGTAGCTGGAATGGCGAACCCGAACACAAGGAGATGAGAAATGAGGTGCGTTATAGAAACCTTTCAAAATCACACGGTGTACCATCTTCTGTTTTTCTCATGCATGTTTTCGATGTAGGAAGATGCCCTTGAACCTGGAGATTTGGGACCCATGGGATGGGTACCACGCAGTATTACTTTAAAGGGTCTGCGTTTGCTCACCCAAACTCTCAACCCCAAGAGTGTCCACCCTTATGTCTCATCCAGCTGTGTGTCTAGATATGGTCAATTCAGGTTGCATCACAGCCTCTGAACGAATTTTGTAAGAATTTCTCTCTTTCACTGTCTTTATTTTAAGGGTTTTTAAAAGTAATTTATTTTTATAATGGGGTTTAGCTGCTTTTCACGGCTGTGTTTATGCGGCTTTACACCCACTTGACTCACTTCCAGACAGATATCAATACATAGGTTTTAAGATTCTTACTAGTCACATATATTCTTGTGCGGTGAAAAGGGGGTGTTGAGTCCAGTTCACTGAGCAAGAAGTAGGTCTTGTCTATTATATATTGGGTGTATGGAACGGTATCTGAGCGAATTTGAAACCCTTGTTTTATGCATCACCCCACCTCACCTTTCCCGTTAAGCAGCCATAGTGTGTTTTCTAAACGTGTGACTCTGTTCTCTTTTGTAATTCAGTTCAAGTGTAGCGGTTTTTACATTCCCTCTATAAGTGATAGCTTATGATAAGTGTCTTTTTCTGTGTGACTTATTTCACTTAGAATCGTCGTACCTAACTCCACTCATCTTGCTTCTACTAGCCTTATGACATTGATTTCATGTCTGAGTGATATTCCATTGTACATAAGGACCACAACTTCTTTATCCATTTTTCTCTTTCCTGGGATATTTAAGGTGTCATGAAGTGGAGGTTCTTGTCAACAGAGCAGCCCTAAACTTTGGGGTGCCTGTGTCTTGCTGATTTTTAGTTTTCCCAATTTATACGCCCATGAGTGGACGTGCCCTATGCTCCCTAAGGTGTGTTTTTTCGATGTTTCAGGACACACCTTACACTTCTCCAGAGTGGCTGTTGGCAATTTACATCCCGCCCATCAGCGTAGCAAGGCTGCCATTTCTGCATGGACTGTCCTGCATTTCTGGTATTAAAACTTTTTGCAGCATCACCGTTTTGACCGATGGGAAGCGAGACTTCTTTGTAGCGCTGATTTGCCTTTCCAGGTTGCTTGGTTGGCCAAAAAGGGCGTATGCGTGTTTTCCTGAATATACTCAGGAAAAAACGCATAAGCCCTTTTTGGCCAAGGGCATCATTGTCGACGTTTTGCCGTTTTCATGTGCTTTCAAGGCGATTCGAATCTACCTCCTGAAATCTGTTTCCTGCAATTCTGCCTTGTTTTCAAATCCTCTTCGTTGCCTTCCCTCAATATATCTGTGGATGAGAGTTATCATTTATAACTCTGTGGGTTTGTGAATTGCAGTGTCCCTGATCTCCATTTTTCAACTCTCTTTTTTGGGAGCTGGCCGCAAAAGTGCGGGATTGCCTCAGGCCTTATTCTGCTTCTGGGCGGCAGGCTGAGCCTGTGGTTAATTCTTCTTCCTGATGGGAAAATAGAGTGACCTGTGCCTGTCCCAACACCTAGATCTAGTCTCTCATTGGTTGCCCCTCTTCCCGTTCATCCTCAGGACAAATTGTAACCTGTAGGGAACAGGAGCTTAATGGTGCTGATTCTCCAAGTAGGGAGATTGCTAGTAAAGTAGCTGGAAAGGCGAACCCGAGCACAAGGAGATGAGAAGTGAGATGCATTTTAAAAACCTTTCAAAATCACACGGTGTACCATCTTCTGGGTTTCTCATGCATGTTTTCGATGTAGGAAGATGCCCTTGAACCTGGGGATTTGGGACCCATGGGATGGGTACCAAGCAGTATTACTTTAAAGGGTCTGCGTTTGCTAACCCAACCTCACCAAACCTCTCAGCCCCAAGAGTGACCACCCTTATGTCTCATCCAGCTGTGGGTGTAGATATGGTCAATCCAGGTTGCATCACAGCCCCTGAACGAATTTTGTAAGAATTTCTCTCTCTTTCACTGTCTTTGTTTTACGGGTTTTTAAAAGTAATTTATTTTCATAATGGGGTTTAGCTGCTTTTCACGGCTGTGTTTATGCGTCTTTACACCCACTTGACTCACTTCCAGATAGATATCAATACATAGGTTTTAAGTTTCTTACTAGTCAGATATATTGTTGTGCGGTGAATAGGGGGTGTTGATTCCAGTTCACTGAACAAGGAGTAGGTCTTGTCTATTACATATTGGGTGTATGGAACGGTATCTGAGCGAATTTGAAACCCTTGTTTTATGCATCACCCCACCTCACCTTTCCCGTTAAGCAGCCATAGTGTGTTTTCTAAACGTGTGACTCTGTTCTGTTTTGTAATTCAGTTCAAGTGTAGCGGTTTTTACATTCCTTCTATAAGTGATAGCTTATGATAAGTGTCTTTTTCTGTGTGACTTATTTCACTTAGAATCGTCGTACCTGACTCCACTCATCTTGCTTCTACTAGCCTTATGACATTGATTTCATGTCTGAGTGATATTCCATTGTACATAAGGACCACAACTTCTTTATCCATTTTTCTCTTTCCTGGGATATTTAAGGTGTCATGAAGTGGAGGTTCTTGTCAACAGAGCAGCCCTAAACTTTGGGGTGCCTGTGTCTTGCTGATTTTTAGTTTTCCCAATTTATACGCCCATGAGTGGACGTGCCCTATGCTCCCTTAGCTGTGTTTTTTCGATGTTTCAGGACACACCGTACACTTCTCCAGAGTGGCTGTTGGCAATTTACATCCCGACCATCAGCGTAGCAAGGCTGCCATTTCTCCATGGCTTGTCCTGCATTTCTGGTTTTGACACTTTTTGCAGCATGGCCCTTTTGACCGATGGGAAGCGAGACTTCTTTGTAGCGCTGATTTGCCTTTCCAGGTTGCTTGGTAGGCCAAAAAGGGCGTATGCGTTTTTTCCTGAATATATTCAGGAAAAAACGCATACGCCCTTTTTGGCCAAGGGCATCATTGGCGACATTTTGCCACTTTTCATGTGCTTTAAAGGCGATTCGAATCTACCTCCTGAAACCTGTTTCCTGCAATTCTGCCTTGCTTTCAAATCCTCTTCGTTGCCTTCCCTCAATATATTTGTGGATGAGAGTTATCATTTATAACTCAGCAGGTTTGTGAATGGCAGTGCCCCTGAGCTCCATTTTTCAACAATTTTTTTGGTAGCTGGCGGCAAAAGCACGGGATTGCCTCAGGCCCTATTCTGGTTCCCGGCGGCAGGCTGAGCCTGTGGTTAATTCTTCTTCCTGATGGGAAAATAGAGTGACCTGTGCCTGTCCCAACACCTAGACCTAGTCTCTCATTGGTTGCCCCTCTTCCCTTTCATCCTCAGGACAAATTGCAACCTGTACGGAACAGGAGGTTAAAGGTGCTGATTCTCCAAGTAGGGAGATTGTTAGTCAAGTAGCTGGAATGGCGAACCCGAACACAAGGAGATGATAAATGAGGTGCGTTTTAGAAACCTTTCAAAATCACACGGTGTACCATCTTCTGTTTTTCTCATGCATGTTTTCGATGTAGGAAGATGCCCTTGAACCTGGAGATTTGGGACCCATGGGATGGGTACCACGCAGTATTACTTTAAAGGGTCTGCGTTTGCTCACCCAACCTCACCAAACCTCTCAGCCCCAAGAGTGACCACCCTTATGTCTCATCCAGCTGTGGGTGTAGATATGGTCAATCCAGGTTGCATCACAGCCCCTGAACGAATTTTGTAAGAATTTCTCTCTCTTTCACTGTCTTTGTTTTACGGGTTTTTAAAAGTAATTTATTTTCATAATGGGGTTTAGCTGCTTTTCACGGCTGTGTTTATGCGTCTTTACACCCACTTGACTCACTTCCAGATAGATATCAATACATAGGTTTTAAGTTTCTTACTAGTCAGATATATTGTTGTGCGGTGAATAGGGGGTGTTGATTCCAGTTCACTGAGCAAGGAGTAGGTCTTGTCTATTACATATTGGGTGTATGGAACGGTATCTGAGCGAATTTGAAACCCTTGTTTTATGCATCACCCCACCTCACCTTTCCCGTTAAGCAGCCATAGTGTGTTTTCTAAACGTGTGACTCTGTTCTCTTTTGTAATTCAGTTCAAGTGTAGCGGTTTTTACATTCCCTCTATAAGTGATAGCTTATGATAAGTGTCTTTTTCTGTGTGACTTATTTCACTTAGAATCGTCGTACCTAACTCCACTCATCTTGCTTCTACTAGCCTTATGACATTGATTTCATGTCTGAGTGATATTCCATTGTACATAAGGACCACAACTTCTTTATCCATTTTTCTCTTTCCTGGGATATTTAAGGTGTCATCAAGTGGAGGTTCTTGTCAACAGAGCAGCCCTAAACGTCGGGGTGCCTGTGTCTTGCTGATTTTTAGTTTTCCCAATTTATACGCCCATGAGTGGACGTGCCCTATGCTCCCTTAGCTGTGTTTTTTCGATGTTTCAGGACACACCGTACACTTCTCCAGAATGGCTGTTGGCAATTTACATCCCGACCATCAGCGTAGCAAGGCTGCCATTTCTCCATGGCCTGTCCTGCATTTCTGGTTTTGACACTTTTTGCAGCATGGCCCTTTTGACCGATGGGAAGCGAGACTTCTTTGTAGCGCTGATTTGCCTTTCCAGGTTGCTTGGTAGGCCAAAAAGGGCGTATGCGTTTTTTCCTGAATATATTCAGGAAAAAACGCATACGCCCTTTTTGGCCAAGGGCATCATTGGCGACGTTTTGCCACTTTTCATGTGCTTTAAAGGCGATTCGAATCTACCTCCTGAAACCTGTTTCCTGCAATTCTGCCTTGCTTTCAAATCCTCTTCGTTGCCTTCCCTCAATATATTTGTGGATGAGAGTTATCATTTATAACTCAGCAGGTTTGTGAATGGCAGTGCCCCTGAGCTCCATTTTTCAACAATTTTTTTGGTAGCTGGCGGCAAAAGCACGGGATTGCCTCAGGCCCTATTCTGGTTCCCGGCGGCAGGCTGAGCCTGTGGTTAATTCTCCTTCCTGATGGGAAAATAGAGTGACCTGTGCCTGTCCCAACACCTAGACCTAGTCTCTCATTGGTTGCCCCTCTTCCCTTTCATCCTCAGGACAAATTGCAACCTGTACGGAACAGGAGGTTAAAGGTGCTGATTCTCCAAGTAGGGAGATTGTTAGTCAAGTAGCTGGAATGGCGAACCCGAACACAAGGAGATGATAAATGAGGTGCGTTTTAGAATCCTTTCAAAATCACACGGTGTACCATCTTCTGTTTTTCTCATGCATGTTTTCGATGTAGGAAGATGCCCTTGAACCTGGAGATTTGGGACCCATGGGATGGGTACCACGCAGTATTACTTTAAAGGGTCTGCGTTTGCTCACCCAACCTCACCAAACCTCTCAGCCCCAAGAGTGACCACCCTTATGTCTCATCCAGCTGTGGGTGTAGATATGGTCAATCCAGGTTGCATCACAGCCCCTGAACGAATTTTGTAAGAATTTCTCTCTCTTTCACTGTCTTTGTTTTACGGGTTTTTAAAAGTAATTTATTTTCATAATGGGGTTTAGCTGCTTTTCACGGCTGTGTTTATGCGTCTTTACACCCACTTGACTCACTTCCAGATAGATATCAATACATAGGTTTTAAGTTTCTTACTAGTCAGATATATTGTTGTGCGGTGAATAGGGGGTGTTGATTCCAGTTCACTGAGCAAGGAGTAGGTCTTGTCTATTACATATTGGGTGTATGGAACGGTATCTGAGCGAATTTGAAACCCTTGTTTTATGCATCACCCCACCTCACCTTTCCCGTTAAGCAGCCATAGTGTGTTTTCTAAACGTGTGACTCTGTTCTCTTTTGTAATTCAGTTCAAGTGTAGCGGTTTTTACATTCCCTCTATAAGTGATAGCTTATGATAAGTGTCTTTTTCTGTGTTACTTATTTCACTTAGAATCGTCGTACCTAAATCCACTCATATTGCTTCTACTAGCCTTATGACATTCATTTCATGTCTGAGTGATATTCCATTGTACATAAGGACCACAACTTCTTTATCCATTTTTCTCTTTCCTGGGATATTTAAGGTGTCATCAAGTGGAGGTTCTTGTCAACAGAGCAGCCCTAAACGTCGGGGTGCCTGTGTCTTGCTGATTTTTAGTTTTCCCAATTTATACGCCCATGAGTGGACGTGCCCTATGCTCCCTAAGCTGTGTTTTTTCGATGTTTCAGGACACACCGTACACTTCTCCAGAGTGGCTGTTGGCAATTTACATCCCGCCCATCAGCGTAGCAAGGCTGCCATTTCTCCATGGCCTGTCCTGCATTTCTGGTTTTGACACTTTTTGCAGCATGGCCCTTTTGACCGATGGGAAGCGAGACTTCTTTGTAGCGCTGATTTGCCTTTCCAGGTTGCTTGGTTGGCCAAAAAGGGCGTATGCGTTTTTTCCTGAATATATTCAGGAAAAAACGCATACGCCCTTTTTGGACAAGTGCATCATTGGCGACGTTTTGCCACTTTTCATGTGCTTTAAAGGCGATTCGAATCTACCTCCTGAAACCTGTTTCCTGCAATTCTGCCTTGCTTTCAAATCCTCTTCGTTGCCTTCCCTCAATATATTTGTGGATGAGAGTTATCATTTATAACTCAGCAGGTTTGTGAATGGCAGTGCCCCTGAGCTCCATTTTTCAACTATTTTTTTGGGAGCTGGCGGCAAAAGCACGAGATTGCCTCAGGCCCTATTCTGGTTCCCGGCGGCAGGCTGAGCCTGTGGTTAATTCTTCTTCCTGATGGGAAAATAGAGTGACCTGTGCCTGTCCCAACACCTAGATCTAGTCTCTCATTGGTTGCCCCTCTTCCCTTTCATCCTCAGGACAAATTGCAACCTGTACGGAACAGGAGGTTAAAGGTGCTGATTCTCCAAGTAGGGAGATTGTTAGTAAAGTAGCTGGAATGGCGAACCCGAACACAAGGAGATGAGAAATGAGGTGCGTTTTAGAAACCTTTCAAAATCACACGGTGTACCATCTTCTGTTTTTCTCATGCATGTTTTCGATGTAGGAAGATGCCCTTGAACCTGGGGATTTGGGACCCATGGGATGGGTACCACGCAGTATTACTTTAAAGGGTCTGCGTTTGCTCACCCAACCTCACCCAACCTCTCAGCCCCAAGAGTGTCCACCCTTATGTCTCATCCAGGTGTGGGTCTAGATATGGTCAATCCAGGTTGCATCACAGCCTCTGAACGAATTTTGTAAGAATTTCTCTCTCTTTCACTGTCTTTGTTTTACGGGTTTTTAAAAGTAATTTATTTTTATAATGGGGTTTAGCTGCTTTTCATGGTTGTGTTTATGCGGCTTTACACCCACTTGACTCACTTCCAGACAGATATCAATACATAGGTTTTAAGATTCTTACTAGTCACATATATTCTTGTGCGGTGAATAGGGGGTGTTGAGTCCAGTTCACTGAGCAAGGAGTAGGTCTTGTCTATTATATATTGGGTGTATGGAACGGTATCTGAGCGAATTTGAAACCCTTGTTTTATGCATCACCCCACCTCACCTTTCCCGTTAAGCAGCCATAGTGTGTTTTCTAAACGTGTGACTCTGTTCTCTTTTGTAATTCAGTTCAAGTGTAGCGGTTTTTACATTCCCTCTATAAGTGATAGCTTATGATAAGTGTCTTTTTCTGTGTGACTTATTTCACTTAGAATCGTCGTACCTAACTCCACTCATCTTGCTTCTACTAGCCTTATGACATTGATTTCATGTCTGAGTGATATTCCATTGTACATAAGGACCACAATTTCTTTATCCATTTTTCTCTTTCCTGGGATATTTAAGGTGTCATGAAGTGGAGGTTCTTGTCAACAGAGCAGCCCTAAACTTTGGGGTGCCTGTGTCTTGCAGATTTTTAGTTTTCCCAATTTATACGCCCATGAGTGGACGTGCCCTATGCTCCCTAAGCTGTGTTTTTTCGATGTTTCAGGACACACCTTACACTTCTCCAGAGTGGCTGTTGGCAATTTACATCCCGCCCATCAGCGTAGCAAGGCTGCCATTTCTCCATGGACTGTCCTGCATTTCTGGTATTGAAACTTTTTGCAGCATCACCCTTTTGACCGATTGGAAGCGAGACTTCTTTGTAGCGCTGATTTGCCTTTCCAGGTTGCTTGGTTGGCCAAAAAGGGCGTATGCGTGTTTTCCTGAATATACTCAGGAAAAAACGCATAAGCCCTTTTTGGCCAAGGGCATCATTGTCGACGTTTTGCCGCTTTTCATGTGCTTTCAAGGCGATTCGAATCTACCTCCTGAAATCTGTTTCCTGCAATTCTGCCTTGTTTTCAAATCCTCTTCGTTGCCTTCCCTCAATATATCTGTGGATGAGAGTTATCATTTATAACTCTGCGGGTTTGTGAATTGCAGTGTCCCTGATCTCCATTTTTCAACTCTCTTTTTTGGGAGCTGGCCGCAAAAGTGCGGGATTGCCTCAGGCCTTATTCTGCTTCTGGGCGGCAGGCTGAGCCTGTGGTTAATTCTTCTTCCTGATGGGAAAATAGAGTGACCTGTGCCTGTCCCAACACCTAGATCTAGTCTCTCATTGGTTGCCCCTCTTCCCGTTCATCCTCAGGACATATTGTAACCTGTAGGGAACAGGAGCTTAATGGTGCTGATTCTCCAAGTAGGGAGATTGCTAGTAAAGTAGCTGGAAAGGCGAACCCGAGCACAAGGAGATGAGAAGTGAGATGCATTTTAAAAACCTTTCAAAATCACACGGTGTACCATCTTCTGGGTTTCTCATGCATGTTTTCGATGTAGGAAGATGCCCTTGAACCTGGGGATTTGGGACCCATGGGATGGGTACCAAGCAGTATTACTTTAAAGGGTCTGCGTTTGCTCACCCAACCTCACCAAACCTCTCAGCCCCAAGAGTGACCACCCTTATGTCTCATCCAGCTGTGGGTGTAGATATGGTCAATCCAGGTTGCATCACAGCCCCTGAACGAATTTTGTAAGAATTTCTCTCTCTTTCACTGTCTTTGTTTTACGGGTTTTTAAAAGTAATTTATTTTCATAATGGGGTTTAGCTGCTTTTCACGGCTGTGTTTATGCGTCTTTACACCCACTTGACTCACTTCCAGATAGATATCAATACATAGGTTTTAAGTTTCTTACTAGTCAGATATATTGTTGTGCGGTGAATAGGGGGTGTTGATTCCAGTTCACTGAGCAAGGAGTAGGTCTTGTCTATTACATATTGGGTGTATGGAACGGTATCTGAGCGAATTTGAAACCCTTGTTTTATGCATCACCCCACCTCACCTTTCCCGTTAAGCAGCCATAGTGTGTTTTCTAAACGTGTGACTCTGTTCTGTTTTGTAATTCAGTTCAAGTGTAGCGGTTTTTACATTCCCTCTATAAGTGATAGCTTATGATAAGTGTCTTTTTCTGTGTGACTTATTTCACTTAGAATCGTCGTACCTAACTCCACTCATCTTGCTTCTACTAGCCTTATGACATTGATTTCATGTCTGAGTGATATTCCATTGTACATAAGGACCACAACTTCTTTATCCATTTTTCTCTTTCCTGGGATATTTAAGGTGTCATGAAGTGGAGGTTCTTGTCAACAGAGCAGCCCTAAACTTTGGGGTGCCGGTGTCTTGCTGATTTTTAGTTTTCCCAATTTATACGCCCATGAGTGGACGTGCCCTATGCTCCCTTAGCTGTGTTTTTTCGATGTTTCAGGACACACCGTACACTTCTCCAGAGTGGCTGTTGGCAATTTACATCCCGACCATCAGCGTAGCAAGGCTGCCATTTCTCCATGGCCTGTCCTGCATTTCTGGTTTTGACACATTTTGCAGCATGGCCCTTTTGACCGATGGGAAGCGAGACTTCTTTGTAGCGCTGATTTGCCTTTCCAGGTTGCTTGGTAGGCCAAAAAGGGCGTATGCGTTTTTTCCTGAATATATTCAGGAAAAAACGCATACGCCCTTTTTGGCCAAGGGCATCATTGGCGACGTTTTGCCACTTTTCATGTGCTTTAAAGGCCATTCGAATCTACCTCCTGAAACCTGTTTCCTGCAATTCTGCCTTGCTTTCAAATCCTCTTCGTTGCCTTCCCTCAATATATTTGTGGATGAGAGTTATCATTTATAACTCAGCAGGTTTGTGAATGGCAGTGCCCCTGAGCTCCATTTTTCAACTATTTTTTTGGTAGCTGGCGGCAAAAGCACGGGATTGCCTCAGGCCCTATTCTGGTTCCCGGCGGCAGGCTGAGCCTGTGGTTAATTCTTCTTCCTGATGGGAAAATAGAGTGACCTGTGCCTGTCCCAACACCTAGACCTAGTCTCTCATTGGTTGCCCCTCTTCCCTTTCATCCTCAGGAAAAATTGCAACCTGTACGGAACAGGAGGTTAAAGGTGCTGATTCTCCAAGTAGGGAGATTGTTAGTCAAGTAGCTGGAATGGCGAACCCGAACAGAAGGAGATGATAAATGAGGTGCGTTTTAGAAACCTTTCAAAATCACACGGTGTACCATCTTCTGTTTTTCTCATGCATGTTTTCGATGTAGGAAGATGCCCTTGAACCTGGAGATTTGGGACCCATGGGATGGGTACCACGCAGTATTACTTTAAAGGGTCTGCGTTTGCTCACCCAACCTCACCAAACCTCTCAGCCCCAAGAGTGACCACCCTTATGTCTCATCCAGCTGTGGGTGTAGATATGGTCAATCCAGGTTGCATCACAGCCCCTGAACGAATTTTGTAAGAATTTCTCTCTCTTTCACTGTCTTTGTTTTACGGGTTTTTAAAAGTAATTTATTTTCATAATGGGGTTTAGCTGCTTTTCACGGCTGTGTTTATGCGTCTTTACACCCACTTGACTCACTTCCAGATAGATATCAATACATAGGTTTTAAGTTTCTTACTAGTCAGATATATTGTTGTGCGGTGAATAGGGGGTGTTGATTCCAGTTCACTGAGCAAGGAGTAGGTCTTGTCTATTACATATTGGGTGTATGGAACGGTATCTGAGCGAATTTGAAACCCTTGTTTTATGCATCACCCCACCTCACCTTTCCCGTTAAGCAGCCATAGTGTGTTTTCTAAACGTGTGACTCTGTTCTCTTTTGTAATTCAGTTCAAGTGTAGCGGTTTTTACATTCCCTCTATAAGTGATAGCTTATGATAAGTGTCTTTTTCTGTGTGACTTATTTCACTTAGAATCGTCGTACCTAAATCCACTCATATTGCTTCTACTGGCCTTATGACATTCATTTCATGTCTGAGTGATATTCCATTGTACATAAGGACCACAACTTCTTTATCCATTTTTCTCTTTCCTGGGATATTTAAGGTGTCATCAAGTGGAGGTTCTTGTCAACAGAGCAGCCCTAAACGTCGGGGTGCCTGTGTCTTGCTGATTTTTAGTTTTCCCAATTTATACGCCCATGAGTGGACGTGCCCTATGCTCCCTAAGCTGTGTTTTTTCGATGTTTCAGGACACACCGTACACTTCTCCAGAGTGGCTGTTGGCAATTTACATCCCGACCATCAGCGTAGCACGGCTGCCATTTCTCCATGGCCTGTCCTGCATTTCTGGTTTTGACACTTTTTGCAGCATGGCCCTTTTGACCGATGGGAAGCGAGACTTCTTTGTAGCGCTGATTTGCCTTTCCAGGTTGCTTGGTTGGCCAGAAAGGGCGTATGCGTTTTTTCCTGAATATATTCAGGAAAAAACGCATACGCCCTTTTTGGACAAGTGCATCATTGGCGACGTTTTGCCACTTTTCATGTGCTTTAAAGGCGATTCGAATCTACCTCCTGAAACCTGTTTCCTGCAATTCTGCCTTGCTTTCAAATCCTCTTCGTTGCCTTCCCTCAATATATTTGTGGATGAGAGTTATCATTTATAACTCAGCAGGTTTGTGAATGGCAGTGCCCCTGAGCTCCATTTTTCAACTATTTTTTTGGGAGCTGGCGGCAAAAGCACGAGATTGCCTCAGGCCCTATTCTGGTTCCCGGCGGCAGGCGGAGCCTGTGGTTAATTCTTCTTCCTGATGGGAAAATAGAGTGACCTGTGCCTGTCCCAACACCTAGATCTAGTCTCTCATTGGTTGCCCCTCTTCCCTTTCATCCTCAGGAGAAATTGCAACCTGTACGGAACAGGAGGTTAAAGGTGCTGATTCTCCAAGTAGGGAGATTGTTAGTAAAGTAGCTGGAATGGCGAACCCGAACACAAGGAGATGAGAAATGAGGTGCGTTTTAGAAACCTTTCAAAATCACACGGTGTACCATCTTCTGTTTTTCTCATGCATGTTTTCGATGTAGGAAGATGCCCTTGAACCTGGAGATTTGGGACCCATGGGATGGGTACCACGCAGTATTACTTTAAAGGGTCTGCGTTTGCTCACCCAACCTCACCCAACCTCTCAGCCCCAAGAGTGTCCACCCTTATGTCTCATCCAGGTGTGGGTCTAGATATGGTCAATCCATGTTGCATCACAGCCTCTGAACGAATTTTGTAAGAATTTCTCTCTCTTTCACTGTCTTTGTTTTACGGGTTTTTAAAAGTAATTTATTTTTATAATGGGGTTTAGCTGCTTTTCATGGTTGTGTTTATGCGGCTTTACACCCACTTGACTCACTTCCAGACAGATATCAATACATAGGTTTTAAGATTCTTACTAGTCACATATATTCTTGTGTGGTGAATAGGGGGTGTTGAGTCCAGTTCACTGAGCAAGGAGTAGGTCTTGTCTATTATATATTGGGTGTATGGAACGGTATCTGAGCGAATTTGAAACCCTTGTTTTATGCATCACCCCACCTCACCTTTCCCGTTAAGCAGCCATAGTGTGTTTTCTAAACGTGTGACTCTGTTCTCTTTTGTAATTCAGTTCAAGTGTAGCGGTTTTTACATTCCCTCTATAAGTGATAGCTTATGATAAGTGTCTTTTTCTGTGTGACTTATTTCACTTAGAATCGTCGTACCTAACTCCACTCATCTTGCTTCTACTAGCCTTATGACATTGATTTCATGTCTGAGTGATATTCCATTGTACATAAGGACCACAACTTCTTTATCCATTTTTCTCTTTCCTGGGATATTTAAGGTGTCATGAAGTGGAGGTTCTTGTCAACAGAGCAGCCCTAAACTTTGGGGTGCCGGTGTCTTGCTGATTTTTAGTTTTCCCAATTTATACGCCCATGAGTGGACGTGCCCTATGCTCCCTTAGCTGTGTTTTTTCGATGTTTCAGGACACACCGTACACTTCTCCAGAGTGGCTGTTGGCAATTTACATCCCGACCATCAGCGTAGCAAGGCTGCCATTTCTCCATGGCCTGTCCTGCATTTCTGGTTTTGACACATTTTGCAGCATGGCCCTTTTGACCGATGGGAAGCGAGACTTCTTTGTAGCGCTGATTTGCCTTTCCAGGTTGCTTGGTAGGCCAAAAAGGGCGTATGCGTTTTTTCCTGAATATATTCAGGAAAAAACGCATACGCCCTTTTTGGCCAAGGGCATCATTGGCGACGTTTTGCCACTTTTCATGTGCTTTAAAGGCCATTCGAATCTACCTCCTGAAACCTGTTTCCTGCAATTCTGCCTTGCTTTCAAATCCTCTTCGTTGCCTTCCCTCAATATATTTGTGGATGAGAGTTATCATTTATAACTCAGCAGGTTTGTGAATGGCAGTGCCCCTGAGCTCCATTTTTCAACTATTTTTTTGGTAGCTGGCGGCAAAAGCACGGGATTGCCTCAGGCCCTATTCTGGTTCCCGGCGGCAGGCTGAGCCTGTGGTTAATTCTTCTTCCTGATGGGAAAATAGAGTGACCTGTGCCTGTCCCAACACCTAGACCTAGTCTCTCATTGGTTGCCCCTCTTCCCTTTCATCCTCAGGAAAAATTGCAACCTGTACGGAACAGGAGGTTAAAGGTGCTGATTCTCCAAGTAGGGAGATTGTTAGTCAAGTAGCTGGAATGGCGAACCCGAACAGAAGGAGATGATAAATGAGGTGCGTTTTAGAAACCTTTCAAAATCACACGGTGTACCATCTTCTGTTTTTCTCATGCATGTTTTCGATGTAGGAAGATGCCCTTGAACCTGGAGATTTGGGACCCATGGGATGGGTACCACGCAGTATTACTTTAAAGGGTCTGCGTTTGCTCACCCAACCTCACCAAACCTCTCAGCCCCAAGAGTGACCACCCTTATGTCTCATCCAGCTGTGGGTGTAGATATGGTCAATCCAGGTTGCATCACAGCCCCTGAACGAATTTTGTAAGAATTTCTCTCTCTTTCACTGTCTTTGTTTTACGGGTTTTTAAAAGTAATTTATTTTCATAATGGGGTTTAGCTGCTTTTCACGGCTGTGTTTATGCGTCTTTACACCCACTTGACTCACTTCCAGATAGATATCAATACATAGGTTTTAAGTTTCTTACTAGTCAGATATATTGTTGTGCGGTGAATAGGGGGTGTTGATTCCAGTTCACTGAGCAAGGAGTAGGTCTTGTCTATTACATATTGGGTGTATGGAACGGTATCTGAGCGAATTTGAAACCCTTGTTTTATGCATCACCCCACCTCACCTTTCCCGTTAAGCAGCCATAGTGTGTTTTCTAAACGTGTGACTCTGTTCTCTTTTGTAATTCAGTTCAAGTGTAGCGGTTTTTACATTCCCTCTATAAGTGATAGCTTATGATAAGTGTCTTTTTCTGTGTGACTTATTTCACTTAGAATCGTCGTACCTAAATCCACTCATATTGCTTCTACTGGCCTTATGACATTCATTTCATGTCTGAGTGATATTCCATTGTACATAAGGACCACAACTTCTTTATCCATTTTTCTCTTTCCTGGGATATTTAAGGTGTCATCAAGTGGAGGTTCTTGTCAACAGAGCAGCCCTAAACGTCGGGGTGCCTGTGTCTTGCTGATTTTTAGTTTTCCCAATTTATACGCCCATGAGTGGACGTGCCCTATGCTCCCTAAGCTGTGTTTTTTCGATGTTTCAGGACACACCGTACACTTCTCCAGAGTGGCTGTTGGCAATTTACATCCCGACCATCAGCGTAGCACGGCTGCCATTTCTCCATGGCCTGTCCTGCATTTCTGGTTTTGACACTTTTTGCAGCATGGCCCTTTTGACCGATGGGAAGCGAGACTTCTTTGTAGCGCTGATTTGCCTTTCCAGGTTGCTTGGTTGGCCAGAAAGGGCGTATGCGTTTTTTCCTGAATATATTCAGGAAAAAACGCATACGCCCTTTTTGGACAAGTGCATCATTGGCGACGTTTTGCCACTTTTCATGTGCTTTAAAGGCGATTCGAATCTACCTCCTGAAACCTGTTTCCTGCAATTCTGCCTTGCTTTCAAATCCTCTTCGTTGCCTTCCCTCAATATATTTGTGGATGAGAGTTATCATTTATAACTCAGCAGGTTTGTGAATGGCAGTGCCCCTGAGCTCCATTTTTCAACTATTTTTTTGGGAGCTGGCGGCAAAAGCACGAGATTGCCTCAGGCCCTATTCTGGTTCCCGGCGGCAGGCGGAGCCTGTGGTTAATTCTTCTTCCTGATGGGAAAATAGAGTGACCTGTGCCTGTCCCAACACCTAGATCTAGTCTCTCATTGGTTGCCCCTCTTCCCTTTCATCCTCAGGAGAAATTGCAACCTGTACGGAACAGGAGGTTAAAGGTGCTGATTCTCCAAGTAGGGAGATTGTTAGTAAAGTAGCTGGAATGGCGAACCCGAACACAAGGAGATGAGAAATGAGGTGCGTTTTAGAAACCTTTCAAAATCACACGGTGTACCATCTTCTGTTTTTCTCATGCATGTTTTCGATGTAGGAAGATGCCCTTGAACCTGGAGATTTGGGACCCATGGGATGGGTACCACGCAGTATTACTTTAAAGGGTCTGCGTTTGCTCACCCAACCTCACCCAACCTCTCAGCCCCAAGAGTGTCCACCCTTATGTCTCATCCAGGTGTGGGTCTAGATATGGTCAATCCATGTTGCATCACAGCCTCTGAACGAATTTTGTAAGAATTTCTCTCTCTTTCACTGTCTTTGTTTTACGGGTTTTTAAAAGTAATTTATTTTTATAATGGGGTTTAGCTGCTTTTCATGGTTGTGTTTATGCGGCTTTACACCCACTTGACTCACTTCCAGACAGATATCAATACATAGGTTTTAAGATTCTTACTAGTCACATATATTCTTGTGTGGTGAATAGGGGGTGTTGAGTCCAGTTCACTGAGCAAGGAGTAGGTCTTGTCTATTATATATTGGGTGTATGGAACGGTATCTGAGCGAATTTGAAACCCTTGTTTTATGCATCACCCCACCTCACCTTTCCCGTTAAGCAGCCATAGTGTGTTTTCTAAACGTGTGACTCTGTTCTCTTTTGTAATTCAGTTCAAGTGTAGCGGTTTTTACATTCCCTCTATAAGTGATAGCTTATGATAAGTGTCTTTTTCTGTGTGACTTATTTCACTTAGAATCGTCGTACCTAACTCCACTCATCTTGCTTCTACTAGCCTTATGACATTGATTTCATGTCTGAGTGATATTCCATTGTACATAAGGACCACAACTTCTTTATCCATTTTTCTCTTTCCTGGGATATTTAAGGTGTCATGAAGTGGAGGT
Organism: Eschrichtius robustus; assembly: GCF_028021215.1. Lineage (NCBI taxonomy): Eukaryota > Metazoa > Chordata > Mammalia > Artiodactyla > Eschrichtiidae > Eschrichtius > Eschrichtius robustus. Next base: position 1,009,344 of record NW_027175712.1, on the reverse strand, counting down.
TCTTGTCTACAGAGCAGCCCTAAACTTTGGGGTGCCTGTGTCTTGCAGATTTTTAATTTTCCCAATTTATACGCCCATGAGTGGACGTGCCCTATGCTCCCTAAGCTGTGTTTTTTCGATGTTTCAGGACACACCTTACACTTCTCCAGAGTGGCTGTTGGCAATTTACATCCCGCCCATCAGCGTAGCAAGGCTGCCATTTCTCCATGGACTGTCCTGCATTTCTGGTATTGAAACTTTTTGCAGCATCACCCTTTTGACCGATGGGAAGCGAGACTTCTTTGTAGCGCTGATTTGCCTTTCCAGGTTGCTTGGTTGGCCAAAAAGGGCGTATGCGTGTTTTCCTGAATATACTCAGGAAAAAACGCATAAGCCCTTTTTGGCCAAGGGCATCATTGTCGACGTTTTGCCGCTTTTCATGTGCTTTCAAGGCGATTCGAATCTACCTCCTGAAATCTGTTTCCTGCAATTCTGCCTTGTTTTCAAATCCTCTTCGTTGCCTTCCCTCAATATATCTGTGGATGAGAGTTATCATTTATAACTCTGCGGGTTTGTGAATTGCAGTGTCCCTGATCTCCATTTTTCAACTCTCTTTTTTGGGAGCTGGCCGCAAAAGTGCGGGATTGCCTCAGGCCTTATTCTGCTTCTGGGCGGCAGGCTGAGCCTGTGGTTAATTCTTCTTCCTGATGGGAAAATAGAGTGACCTGTGCCTGTCCCAACACCTAGATCTAGTCTCTCATTGGTTGCCCCTCTTCCCGTTCATCCTCAGGACAAATTGTAACCTGTAGGGAACAGGAGCTTAATGGTGCTGATTCTCCAAGTAGGGAGATTGCTAGTAAAGTAGCTGGAAAGGCGAACCCGAGCACAAGGAGATGAGAAGTGAGATGCATTTTAAAAACCTTTCAAAATCACACGGTGTACCATCTTCTGGGTTTCTCATGCATGTTTTCGATGTAGGAAGATGCCCTTGAACCTGGGGATTTGGGACCCATGGGATGGGTACCAAGCAGTATTACTTTAAAGGGTCTGAGTTTGCTCACCCAACCTCACCAAACCTCTCAGCCCCAAGAGTGACCACCCTTATGTCTCATCCAGCTGTGGGTGTAGATATGGTCAATCCAGGTTGCATCACAGCCCCTGAACGAATTTTGTAAGAATTTCTCTCTCTTTCACTGTCTTTCTTTTACGGGTTTTTAAAAGTAATTTATTTTCATAATGGGGTTTAGCTGCTTTTCACGGCTGTGTTTATGCGTCTTTACACCCACTTGACTCACTTCCAGATAGATATCAATACATAGGTTTTAAGTTTCTTACTAGTCAGATATATTGTTGTGCGGTGAATAGGGGGTGTTGATTCCAGTTCACTGAGCAAGGAGTAGGTCTTGTCTATTACATATTGGGTGTATGGAATGGTATCTGAGCGAATTTGAAACCCTTGTTTTATGCATCACCCCACCTCACCTTTCCCGTTAAGCAGCCATAGTGTGTTTTCTAAACGTGTGACTCTGTTCTGTTTTGTAATTCAGTTCAAGTGTAGCGGTTTTTACATTCCCTCTATAAGTGATAGCTTATGATAAGTGTCTTTTTCTGTGTGACTTATTTCACTTAGAATCGTCGTACCTAACTCCACTCATCTTGCTTCTACTAGCCTTATGACATTGATTTCATGTCTGAGTGATATTCCATTGTACATAAGGACAACAACTTCTTTATCCATTTTTCTCTTTCCTGGGATATTTAAGGTGTCATGAAGTGGAGGTTCTTGTCAACAGAGCAGCCCTAAACTTTGGGGTGCCTGTGTCTTTCTGATTTTTAGTTTTCCCAATTTATACGCCCATGAGTGGACGTGCCCTATGCTCCCTTAGCTGTGTTTTTTCGATGTTTCAGGACACACCGTACACTTCTCCAGAGTGGCTGTTGGCAATTTACATCCCGACCATCAGCGTAGCAAGGCTGCCATTTCTCCATGGCCTGTCCTGCATTTCTGGTTTTGACACTTTTTGCAGCATGGACCTTTTGACCGATGGGAAGCGAGACTTCTTTGTAGCGCTGATTTGCTTTTCCAGGTTGCTTGGTTGGCCAAAAAGGGCGTATGCGTTTTTTCCTGAATATATTCAGGAAAAAACGCATACGCCCTTTTTGGCCAAGGGCATCATTGTCGACGTTTTGCCGCTTTTCATGTGCCTTAAAGGCGATTCGAATCTACCTCCTGAAACCTGTTTCCTGCAATTCTGCCTTGCTTTCAAATCCTCTTCGTTGCCTTCCCTCAATATATTTGTGGATGAGAGTTATCATTTATAACTCAGCAGGTTTTTGAATGGCAGTGCCCCTGAGCTCCATTTTTCAACTATTTTTTTGGGAGCTGGCGGCAAAAGCACGGGATTGCCTCAGGCCCTATTCTGGTTCCCGGCGGCAGGCTGAGCCTGTGGTTAATTCTTCTTCCTGATGGGAAAATAGATTGACCTGTGCCTGTCCCAACACCTAGACCTAGTCTCTCATTGGTTGCCCCTCTTCCCTTTCATCCTCAGGACAAATTGCAACCTGTACGGAACAGGAGGTTAAAGGTGCTGATTCTCCAAGTAGGGAGATTGTTAGTCAAGTAGCTGGAAAGGCGAACCCGAGCACAAGGAGATGAGAAATGAGGTGCATTTTAAAAACCTTTCAAAATCACACGGTGTACCATCTTCTGGGTTTCTCATGCATGTTTTCGATGTAGGAAGATGCCCTTGAACCTGGGGATTTGGGACCCATGGGATGGGTACCAAGCAGTATTACTTTAAAGGGTCTGCGTTTGCTCACCCAACCTCACCAAACCTCTCAGCCCCAAGAGTGACCACCCTTATGTCTCATCCAGCTGTGGGTGTAGATATGGTCAATCCAGGTTGCATCACAGCCCCTGAACGAATTTTGTAAGAATTTCTCTCTCTTTCACTGTCTTTCTTTTACGGGTTTTTAAAAGTAATTTATTTTCATAATGGGGTTTAGCTGCTTTTCACGGCTGTGTTTATGCGTCTTTACACCCACTTGACTCACTTCCAGATAGATATCAATACATAGGTTTTAAGTTTCTTACTAGTCAGATATATTGTTGTGCGGTGAATAGGGGGTGTTGATTCCAGTTCACTGAGCAAGGAGTAGGTCTTGTCTATTACATATTGGGTGTATGGAATGGTATCTGAGCGAATTTGAAACCCTTGTTTTATGCATCACCCCACCTCACCTTTCCCGTTAAGCAGCCATAGTGTGTTTTCTAAACGTGTGACTCTGTTCTCTTTTGTAATTCAGTTCAAGTGTAGCGGTTTTTACATTCCCTCTATAAGTGATAGCTTATGATAAGTGTCTTTTTCTGTGTGACTTATTTCACTTAAAATCGTCGTACCTAAATCCACTCATCTTGCTTCTACTAGCCTTATGACATTCATTTCATGTCTGAGTGATATTCCATTGTACATAAGGACCACAACTTCTTTATCCATTTTTCTCTTTCCTGGGATATTTAAGGTGTCATGAAGTGGAGGTTCTTGTCAACAGAGCAGCCCTAAACGTCGGGGTGCCTGTGTCTTGCTGATTTTTAGTTTTCCCAATTTATACGCCCATGAGTGGACGTGCCCTATGCTCCCTAAGCTGTGTTTTTTCGATGTTTCAGGACACACCGTACACTTCTCCAGAGTGGCTGTTGGCAATTTACATCCCGACCATCAGCGTAGCACGGCTGCCATTTCTCCATGGCCTGTCCTGCATTTCTGGTTTTGACACTTTTTGCAGCATGACCCTTTTGACCGATGGGAAGCGAGACTTCTTTGTAGCGCTGATTTGCCTTTCCAGGTTGCTTGGTTGGCCAGAAAGGGCGTATGCGTTTTTTCCTGAATATATTCAGGAAAAAACGCATACGCCCTTTTTGGACAAGTGCATCATTGGCGACGTTTTGCCACTTTTCATGTGCTTTAAAGGCGATTCGAATCTACCTCCTGAAACCTGTTTCCTGCAATTCTGCCTTGCTTTCAAATCCTCTTCGTTGCCTTCCCTCAATATATTTGTGGATGAGAGTTATCATTTATAACTCAGCAGGTTTGTGAATGGCAGTGCCCCTGAGCTCCATTTTTCAACTATTTTTTTGGGAGCTGGCGGCAAAAGCACGAGATTGCCTCAGGCCCTATTCTGGTTCCCGGCGGCAGGCGGAGCCTGTGGTTAATTCTTCTTCCTGATGGGAAAATAGAGTGACCTGTGCCTGTCCCAACACCTAGATCTAGTCTCTCATTGGTTGCCCCTCTTCCCTTTCATCCTCAGGAGAAATTGCAACCTGTACGGAACAGGAGGTTAAAGGTGCTGATTCTCCAAGTAGGGAGATTGTTAGTAAAGTAGCTGGAATGGCGAACCCGAACACAAGGAGATGAGAAATGAGGTGCGTTTTAGAAACCTTTCAAAATCACACGGTGTACCATCTTCTGTTTTTCTCATGCATGTTTTCGATGTAGGAAGATGCCCTTGAACCTGGAGATTTGGGACCCATGGGATGGGTACCACGCAGTATTACTTTAAAGGGTCTGCGTTTGCTCACCCAACCTCACCCAACCTCTCAGCCCCAAGAGTGTCCACCCTTATGTCTCATCCAGGTGTGGGTCTAGATATGGTCAATCCATGTTGCATCACAGCCTCTGAACGAATTTTGTAAGAATTTCTCTCTCTTTCACTGTCTTTGTTTTACGGGTTTTTAAAAGTAATTTATTTTTATAATGGGGTTTAGCTGCTTTTCATGGTTGTGTTTATGCGGCTTTACACCCACTTGACTCACTTCCAGACAGATATCAATACATAGGTTTTAAGATTCTTACTAGTCACATATATTCTTGTGTGGTGAATAGGGGGTGTTGAGTCCAGTTCACTGAGCAAGGAGTAGGTCTTGTCTATTATATATTGGGTGTATGGAACGGTATCTGAGCGAATTTGAAACCCTTGTTTTATGCATCACCCCACCTCACCTTTCCCGTTAAGCAGCCATAGTGTGTTTTCTAAACGTGTGACTCTGTTCTCTTTTGTAATTCAGTTCAAGTGTAGCGGTTTTTACATTCCCTCTATAAGTGATAGCTTATGATAAGTGTCTTTTTCTGTGTGACTTATTTCACTTAGAATCGTCGTACCTAACTCCACTCATCTTGCTTCTACTAGCCTTATGACATTGATTTCATGTCTGAGTGATATTCCATTGTACATAAGGACCACAACTTCTTTATCCATTTTTCTCTTTCCTGGGATATTTAAGGTGTCATGAAGTGGAGGTTCTTGTCAACAGAGCAGCCCTAAACTTTGGGGTGCCTGTGTCTTGCAGATTTTTAATTTTCCCAATTTATACGCCCATGAGTGGACGTGCCCTATGCTCCCTAAGCTGTGTTTTTTCGATGTTTCAGGACACACCTTACACTTCTCCAGAGTGGCTGTTGGCAATTTACATCCCGCCCATCAGCGTAGCAAGGCTGCCATTTCTCCATGGACTGTCCTGCATTTCTGGTATTGAAACTTTTTGCAGCATCACCCTTTTGACCGATGGGAAGCGAGACTTCTTTGTAGCGCTGATTTGCCTTTCCAGGTTGCTTGGTTGGCCAAAAAGGGCGTATGCGTGTTTTCCTGAATATACTCAGGAAAAAACGCATAAGCCCTTTTTGGCCAAGGGCATCATTGTCGACGTTTTGCCGCTTTTCATGTGCTTTCAAGGCGATTCGAATCTACCTCCTGAAATCTGTTTCCTGCAATTCTGCCTTGTTTTCAAATCCTCTTCGTTGCCTTCCCTCAATATATCTGTGGATGAGAGTTATCATTTATAACTCTGCGGGTTTGTGAATTGCAGTGTCCCTGATCTCCATTTTTCAACTCTCTTTTTTGGGAGCTGGCCGCAAAAGTGCGGGATTGCCTCAGGCCTTATTCTGCTTCTGGGCGGCAGGCTGAGCCTGTGGTTAATTCTTCTTCCTGATGGGAAAATAGAGTGACCTGTGCCTGTCCCAACACCTAGATCTAGTCTCTCATTGGTTGCCCCTCTTCCCGTTCATCCTCAGGACAAATTGTAACCTGTAGGGAACAGGAGCTTAATGGTGCTGATTCTCCAAGTAGGGAGATTGCTAGTAAAGTAGCTGGAAAGGCGAACCCGAGCACAAGGAGATGAGAAGTGAGATGCATTTTAAAAACCTTTCAAAATCACACGGTGTACCATCTTCTGGGTTTCTCATGCATGTTTTCGATGTAGGAAGATGCCCTTGAACCTGGGGATTTGGGACCCATGGGATGGGTACCAAGCAGTATTACTTTAAAGGGTCTGAGTTTGCTCACCCAACCTCACCAAACCTCTCAGCCCCAAGAGTGACCACCCTTATGTCTCATCCAGCTGTGGGTGTAGATATGGTCAATCCAGGTTGCATCACAGCCCCTGAACGAATTTTGTAAGAATTTCTCTCTCTTTCACTGTCTTTCTTTTACGGGTTTTTAAAAGTAATTTATTTTCATAATGGGGTTTAGCTGCTTTTCACGGCTGTGTTTATGCGTCTTTACACCCACTTGACTCACTTCCAGATAGATATCAATACATAGGTTTTAAGTTTCTTACTAGTCAGATATATTGTTGTGCGGTGAATAGGGGGTGTTGATTCCAGTTCACTGAGCAAGGAGTAGGTCTTGTCTATTACATATTGGGTGTATGGAATGGTATCTGAGCGAATTTGAAACCCTTGTTTTATGCATCACCCCACCTCACCTTTCCCGTTAAGCAGCCATAGTGTGTTTTCTAAACGTGTGACTCTGTTCTGTTTTGTAATTCAGTTCAAGTGTAGCGGTTTTTACATTCCCTCTATAAGTGATAGCTTATGATAAGTGTCTTTTTCTGTGTGACTTATTTCACTTAGAATCGTCGTACCTAACTCCACTCATCTTGCTTCTACTAGCCTTATGACATTGATTTCATGTCTGAGTGATATTCCATTGTACATAAGGACAACAACTTCTTTATCCATTTTTCTCTTTCCTGGGATATTTAAGGTGTCATGAAGTGGAGGTTCTTGTCAACAGAGCAGCCCTAAACTTTGGGGTGCCTGTGTCTTGCTGATTTTTAGTTTTCCCAATTTATACGCCCATGAGTGGACGTGCCCTATGCTCCCTTAGCTGTGTTTTTTCGATGTTTCAGGACACACCGTACACTTCTCCAGAGTGGCTGTTGGCAATTTACATCCCGACCATCAGCGTAGCAAGGCTGCCATTTCTCCATGGCCTGTCCTGCATTTCTGGTTTTGACACTTTTTGCAGCATGGACCTTTTGACCGATGGGAAGCGAGACTTCTTTGTAGCGCTGATTTGCTTTTCCAGGTTGCTTGGTTGGCCAAAAAGGGCGTATGCGTTTTTTCCTGAATATATTCAGGAAAAAACGCATACGCCCTTTTTGGCCAAGGGCATCATTGGCGACGTTTTGCCACTTTTCATGTGCTTTAAAGGCCATTCGAATCTACCTCCTGAAACCTGTTTCCTGCAATTCTGCCTTGCTTTCAAATCCTCTTCGTTGCCTTCCCTCAATATATTTGTGGATGAGAGTTATCATTTATAACTCAGCAGGTTTGTGAATGGCAGTGCCCCTGAGCTCCATTTTTCAACTATTTTTTTGGGAGCTGGCGGCAAAAGCACGGGATTGCCTCAGGCCCTATTCTGGTTCCCGGCGGCAGGCTGAGCCTGTGGTTAATTCTTCTTCCTGATGGGAAAATAGATTGACCTGTGCCTGTCCCAACACCTAGACCTAGTCTCTCATTGGTTGCCCCTCTTCCCGTCCATCCTCAGGACAAATTGCAACCTGTACGGAACAGGAGGTTAAAGGTGCTGATTCTCCAAGTAGGGAGATTGTTAGTCAAGTAGCTGGAAAGGCGAACCCGAGCACAAGGAGATGAGAAATGAGGTGCATTTTAAAAACCTTTCAAAATCACACGGTGTACCATCTTCTGGGTTTCTCATGCATGTTTTCGATGTAGGAAGATGCCCTTGAACCTGGGGATTTGGGACCCATGGGATGGGTACCAAGCAGTATTACTTTAAAGGGTCTGCGTTTGCTCACCCAACCTCACCAAACCTCTCAGCCCCAAGAGTGACCACCCTTATGTCTCATCCAGCTGTGGGTGTAGATATGGTCAATCCAGGTTGCATCACAGCCCCTGAACGAATTTTGTAAGAATTTCTCTCTCTTTCACTGTCTTTGTTTTACGGGTTTTTAAAAGTAATTTATTTTCATAATGGGGTTTAGCTGCTTTTCACGGCTGTGTTTATGCGTCTTTACACCCACTTGACTCACTTCCAGATAGATATCAATACATAGGTTTTAAGTTTCTTACTAGTCAGATATATTGTTGTGCGGTGAATAGGGGGTGTTGATTCCAGTTCACTGAGCAAGGAGTAGGTCTTGTCTATTACATATTGGGTGTATGGAACGGTATCTGAGCGAATTTGAAACCCTTGTTTTATGCATCACCCCACCTCACCTTTCCCGTTAAGCAGCCATAGTGTGTTTTCTAAACGTGTGACTCTGTTCTCTTTTGTAATTCAGTTCAAGTGTAGCGGTTTTTACATTCCCTCTATAAGTGATAGCTTATGATAAGTGTCTTTTTCTGTGTGACTTATTTCACTTAAAATCGTCGTACCTAACTCCACTCATCTTGCTTCTACTAGCCTTATGACATTCATTTCATGTCTGAGTGATATTCCATTGTACATAAGGACCACAACTTCTTTATCCATTTTTCTCTTTCCTGGGATATTTAAGGTGTCATGAAGTGGAGGTTCTTGTCAACAGAGCAGCCCTAAACGTCGGGGTGCCTGTGTCTTGCTGATTTTTAGTTTTCCCAATTTATACGCCCATGAGTGGACGTGCCCTATGCTCCCTAAGCTGTGTTTTTTCGATGTTTCAGGACACACCGTACACTTCTCCAGAGTGGCTGTTGGCAATTTACATCCCGACCATCAGCGTAGCACGGCTGCCATTTCTCCATGGCCTGTCCTGCATTTCTGGTTTTGACACTTTTTGCAGCATGGCCCTTTTGACCGATGGGAAGCGAGACTTCTTTGTAGCGCTGATTTGCCTTTCCAGGTTGCTTGGTTGGCCAAAAAGGGCGTATGCGTTTTTTCCTGAATATATTCAGGAAATACGCATACGCCCTTTTTGGCCAAGTGCATCATTGGCGACGTTTTGCCACTTTTCATGTGCTTTAAAGGCGATTCGAATCTACCTCCTGAAACCTGTTTCCTGCAATTCTGCCTTGCTTTCAAATCCTCTTCGTTGCCTTCCCTCAATATATTTGTGGATGAGAGTTATCATTTAAAACTCAGCAGGTTTGTGAATGGCAGTGCCCCTGAGCTCCATTTTTCAACTATTTTTTTGGGAGCTGGCGGCAAAAGCACGGGATTGCCTCAGGCCCTATTCTGGTTCCCGGCGGCAGGCTGAGCCTGTGGTTAATTCTTCTTCCTGATGGGAAAATAGATTGACCTGTGCCTGTCCCAACACCTAGACCTAGTCTCTCATTGGTTGCCCCTCTTCCCTTTCATCCTCAGGACAAATTGCAACCTGTACGGAACAGGAGATTAAAGGTGCTGATTCTCCAAGTAGGGAGATTGTTAGTCAAGTAGCTGGAATGGCGAACCCGAACACAAGGAGATGAGAAATGAGGTGCGTTTTAGAAACCTTTCAAAATCACACGGTGTACCATCTTCTGTTTTTCTCATGCATGTTTTCGATGTAGGAAGATGCCCTTGAACCTGGAGATTTCGGACCCATGGGATGGGTACCACGCAGTATTACTTTAAAGGGTCTGCGTTTGCTCACCCAAACTCTCAACCCCAAGAGTGTCCACCCTTATGTCTCATCCAGCTGTGTGTCTAGATATGGTCAATTCAGGTTGCATCACAGCCTCTGAACGAATTTTGTAAGAATTTCTATCTTTCACTGTCTTTATTTTAAGGGTTTTTAAAAGTAATTTATTTTTATAATGGGGTTTAGCTGCTTTTCACGGCTGTGTTTATGCGGCTTTACACCCACTTGACTCACTTCCAGACAGATATCAATACATAGGTTTTAAGATTCTTACTAGTCACATATATTCTTGTGCGGTGAATAGGGGGTGTTGAGTCCAGTTCACTGAGCAAGGAGTAGGTCTTGTCTATTACATATTGGGTGTATGGAACGGTATCTGAGCGAATTTGAAACCCTTGTTTTATGCATCACCCCACCTCACCTTTCCCGTTAAGCAGCCATAGTGTGTTTTCTAAACGTGAGACTCTGTTCTGTTTCGTAATTCAGTTCAAGTGTAGCGGTTTTTACATTCCCTCTATAAGTGATAGCTTATGATAAGTGTCTTTTTCTGTGTTACTTATTTCACTTAGAATCGTCGTACCTAAATCCACTCATCTTGCTTCTACTAGCCTTATGACATTGATTTCATGTCTGAGTGATATTCCATTGTACATAAGGACCACAACTTCTTTATCCATTTTTCTCTTTCCTGGGATATTTAAGGTGTCATGAAGTGGAGGTTCTTGTCTACAGAGCAGCCCTAAACGTCGGGGTGCCTGTGTCTTGCTGATTTTTAGTTTTCCCAATTTATACGCCCATGAGTGGACGTGCCCTATGCTCCCTAAGCTGTGTTTTTTCGATGTTTCGGGACACACCGTACACTTCTCCAGAGTGGCTGTTGGCAATTTACATCCCGACCATCAGCGTAGCATGGCTGCCATTTCTCCATGGCCTGTCCTGCATTTCTGGTTTTGACATTTTTTGCAGCATGGCCCTTTTGACCGATGGGAAGCGAGACTTCTTTGTAGCGCTGATTTGCCTTTCCAGGTTGCTTGGTTGGCCAAAAAGGGCGTATGCGTTTTTTCCTGAATATATTCAGGAAAAAACGCATACGCCCTTTTTGGCCAAGTGCATCATTGGCGACGTTTTGCCACTTTTCATGTGCTTTAAAGGCGATTCGAATCTACCTCCTGAAACCTGTTTCCTGCAATTCTGCCTTGCTTTCAAATCCTCTTCGTTGCCTTCCCTCAATATATTTGTGGACGAGAGTTATCATATATAACTCTGCAGGTTTGTGAATTGCAGTGCCCCTGAGCTCCATTTTTCAACTGTCTTTTTTGGGAGCTGGCCGCAAAGCGCGGGATTGCCTCAGGCCCTATTCTGCTTCTGGGCGGCAGGCTGAGCCTGTGGTTAATTCTTCTTCCTGATGGGAAAATAGAGTGACCTGTGCCTGTCCCAACACCTAGATCTAGTCTCTCATTGGTTGCCCCTCTTCCCGTTCATCCTCAGGACAAATTGCAACCTGTAGGGAACAGGTGGTTAAAGGTGCTGATTATCCAAGTACGGAGATTGCTAGTAAAGTAACTGGAATGGCGAACCAGAGCACAAGGAGATGAGAAATGAGGTGCGTTTTAGAAACCTTTCAAAATCACACGGTGTACCATCTTCTGGGTTTCTCATGCATGTTTTCGATGTAGGAAGATGCCCTTGAACCTGGAGATTTGGGACCCATGGGATGGGTACCACGCAGTATTACTTTAAAGGGTCTGCGTTTGCTCACCCAAACTCTCAACCCCAAGAGTGTCCACCCTTATGTCTCATCCAGCTGTGTGTCTAGATATGGTCAATTCAGGTTGCATCACAGCCTCTGAACGAATTTTGTAAGAATTTCTCTCTTTCATTGTCTTTATTTTAAGGGTTTTTAAAAGTAATTTATTTTTATAATGGGGTTTAGCTGCTTTTCACGGCTGTGTTTATGCGGCTTTACACCCACTTGACTCACTTCCAGACAGATATCAATACATAGGTTTTAAGATTCTTACTAGTCACATATATTCTTGTGCGTTGAATAGGGGGTGTTGAGTCCAGTTCACTGAGCAAGGAGTAGGTCTTGTCTATTACATATTGGGTGTATGGAACGGTATCTGAGCGAATTTGAAACCCTTGTTTTATGCATCACCCCACCTCACCTTTCCCGTTAAGCAGCCATAGTGTGTTTTCTAAACGTGTGACTCTGTTCTGTTTTGTAATTAAGTTCAAGTGTAGCGGTTTTTACATTCCCTCTATAAGTGATAGCTTATGATAAGTGTCTTTTTCTGTGTGTCTTATTTCACTTAGAATCGTCGTACCTAACTCCACTCATCTTGCTTCTACTAGCCTTATGACATTGATTTCATGTCTGAGTGATATTCCATTGTATATAAGGACTACAACTTCTTTATCCATTTTTCTCTTTCCTGGGATATTTAAGGTGTCATGAAGTGGAGGTTCTTGTCAACAGAGCAGCCCTAAATTTTCGGGTGCCTGTGTCTTGCTGATTTTTAGTTTTCCCAATTTATACGCCCATGAGTGGACGTGCCCTATGCTCCCTAAGCTGTGTTTTTTCGATGTTTCAGGACACACCGTACACTTCTCCAGAGTGGCTGTTGGCAATTTACATCCCGCCCATCAGCGTAGCAAGGCTGCCATTTCTCCATGGCCTGTCCTGCATTTCAGGTTTTGACACTTTTTGCAGCATGGCCCTTTTGACCGATGGGAAGCGAGACTTCTTTGTAGCGCTGATTTGCCTTTCCAGGTTGCTTGGTTGGCCAAAAAGGGCGTATGCGTTTTTTCCTGAATATATTCAGGAAAAAACGCATACGCACTTTTTGGCCAAGGGCATCATTTTCGAAGTTTTGCCACTTTTCATGTGCTTTAAAGGCGATTCGAATCTACCTCCTGAAACCTGTTTCCTGCAATTCTGCCTTGCTTTCAAATCCTCTTCGTTGCCTTCCCTCAATATATTTGTGGACGAGAGTTATCATTTATAACTCAGCAGGTATGAGAATGGCAGTGCCCCCTAGCTCCATTTTTCAACTGTCTTTTTGGGAGCTGGCCGCAAAAGCGCGGGATTGCCTCAGGCCCTATTCTGGTTCCCGGCGGCAGGCTGAGCCTGTGGTTAATTCTTCTTCCTGATGGGAAAATAGAGTGACCTGTGCCTGTCCCAACACCTAGACCTAGTCTCTCATTGGTTGCCCCTCTTCCCTTTCATCCTCAGGACAAATTGCAACCTGTACGGAACAGGAGGTTAAAGGTGCTGATTCTCCAAGTAGGGAGATTGTTAGTAAAGTAGCTGGAAAGGCGAACCCGAGCACAAGGAGATGAGAAATGTGGTGCGTTTTAGAAACCTTTCAAAATCACACGGTGTACCATCTTCTGTTTTTCTCATGCATGTTTTCAATGTAGGAAGATGCCCTTGAACCTGGAGATTTGGGACCCATGGGATGGGTACCACGCAGTATTACTTTAAAGGGTGCGCTTTTGCTCACCCAAACTCTCAACCCCAAGAGTGTCCACCCTTATGTCTCATCCAGCTGTGTGTCTAGATATGGTCAATTCAGGTTGCATCACAGCCTCTGAACGAATTTTGTAAGAATTTCTCTCTTTCACTGTCTTTATTTTAAGGGTTTTTAAAAGTAATTTATTTTTATAATGGGGTTTAGCTGCTTTTCACGGCTGTGTTTATGCGGCTTTACACCCACTTGACTCACTTCCAGACAGATATCAATACATAGGTTTTAAGATTCTTACTAGTCACATATATTCTTGTGCGGTGAATAGGGGGTGTTGAGTCCAGTTCACTGAGCAAGGAGTAGGTCTTGTCTATTACATATTGGGTGTATTGAACGGTATCTGAGCGAATTTGAAACCCTTGTTTTATGCATCACCCCACCTCACCTTTCCCGTTAAGCAGCCATAGTGTGTTTTCTAAACATGTGACTCTGTTCTGTTTTGTAATTCAGTTCAAGTGTAGCGGTTTTTACATTCCCTCTATAAGTGATAGCTTATGATAAGAGTCTTTTTCTGTGTGACTTATTTCACTTAAAATCGTCGTACCTAAATCCACTCATCTTGCTTCTACTAGCCTTATGACATAGATTTCATGTCTGAGTGATATTCCATTGTACATAAGGACCACAACTTCTTTATCCATTTTTCTCTTTCCTGGGATATTTAAGGTGTCATGAAGTGGAGGTTCTTGTCAACAGAGCAGCCCTAAACTTTGGGGTGCCTGTGTCTTGCTGATTTTTAGTTTTCCCAATTTATACGCCCATGAGTGGACGTGCCCTATGCTCCCTAAGCTGTGTTTTTTCGATGTTTCACGACACACCGTACACTTCTCCAGAGTGGCTGTTGGCAATTTACATCCCGCCCATCAGCGTAGCAAGGCTGCCATTTCTCCATGGCCTGTCCTGCATTTCTGGTTTTGACACTTTTTGCAGCATGGCCCTTTTGACCGATGGGAAGCGAGACTTCTTTGTAGCGCTGATTTGCCTTTCCAGGTTGCTTGGTTGGCCAAAAAGGGCGTATGCGTTTTTTCCTGAATATATTCAGGAAAAAACGCATACGCCCTTTTTGGCCAAGGGCATCATTGGCGACGTTTTGCCACTTTTCATGTGCTTTAAAGGCGATTCGAATCTACCTCCTGAAACCTGTTTCCTGCAATTCTGCCTTGCTTTCAAATCCTCTTCGTTGCCTTCCCTCAATATATTTGTGGACGAGAGTTATCATTTATAACTCAGCAGATATGTGAATGGCAGAGCCCCCTAGCTCCATTTTTCAACTGTCTTTTTGGGAGCTGGCCGCAAAAGCGCAGGATTGCCTCAGGCCCTATTCTGGTTCCCGGCGGCAGGCTGAGCCTGTGGTTAATTCTTCTTCCTGATGGGAAAATAGAGTGACCTGTGCCTGTCCCAACACCTAGATCTAGTCTCTCATTGGTTGCCCCTCTTCCCTTTCATCCTCAGGACAAATTGCAACCTGTAGGGAACAGGAGGTTAAAGGTGCTGATTCTCCAAGTAGGGAGATTGTTAGTAAAGTAGCTGGAATGGCAAACCCGAACACAAGGAGATTAGAAATGAGGTGCGTTTTAGAAACCTTTCAAAATCACACGGTGTACCATCTTCTGTTTTTCTCATGCATGTTTTCGATGTAGGAAGATGCCCTTGAACCTGGAGATTTGGGACCCATGGGATGGGTACCACGCAGTATTACTTTAAAGGGTCTGCGTTTGCTCACCCAAACTCTCAACCCCAAGAGTGTCCACCCTTATGTCTCATCCAGCTGTGTGTCTAGATATGGTCAATCCAGGTTGCATCACAGCCTCTGAACGAATTTTGTAAGAAGTTCTCTCTTTCACTGTCTTTATTTTAAGGGTTTTTAAAAGTAATTTAGTTTTATAATGGGGTTTAGCTGCTTTTCACGTCTGTGTTTATGCGGCTTTACACCCACTTGACTCACTTCCAGACAGATATCAATACATAGGTTTTAAGATTCTTACTAGTCACATAAATTCTTGTGCGGTGAATAGGGGGTGTTGAGTCCAGTTCACTGAGCAAGGAGTAGGTCTTGTCTAGTACATATTGGGTGTATGGAACGGTATCTGAGCGAATTTGAAACCCTTGTTTTATGCATCACCCCACCTCACCTTTCCCGTTAAGCAGCCATAGTGTGTTTTCTAAACGTGTGACTCTGTTCTCTTTTGTAATTCAGTTCAAGTGTAGCGGTTTTTACATTCCCTCTATAAGTGATAGCTTATGATAAGTGTCTTTTTCTGTGTGACTTATTTCACTTAGAATCGTCGTACCTAACTCCACTCATCTTGCTTCTACTAGCCTTATGACATTGATTTCATGTCTGAGTGATATTCCATTGTACATAAGGACCACAACTTCTTTATCCATTTTTCTCTTTCCTGGGATATTTAAGGTGTCATGAAGTGGAGGTTCTTGTCAACAGAGCAGCCCTAAACTTTGGGGTGCCTGTGTCTTGCTGATTTTTAGTTTTCCCAATTTATACGCCCATGAGTGGACGTGCCCTATGCTCCCTAAGCTGTGTTTTTTCGATGTTTCAGGACACACCTTACACTTCTCCAGAGTGGCTGTTGGCAATTTACATTCCGCCCATCAGCGTAGCAAGGCTGCCATTTCTCCATGGACTGTCCTGCATTTCTGGTATTGAAACTTTTTGCAGCATCACCCTTTTGACCGATGGGAAGCGAGACTTCTTTGTAGCGCTGATTTGCCTTTCCAGGTTGCTTGGTTGGCCAAAAAGGGCGTATGCGTGTTTTCCTGAATATACTCAGGAAAAAACGCATAAGCCCTTTTTGGCCAAGGGCATCATTGTCGACGTTTTGCCGCTTTTCATGTGCTTTCAAGGCGATTCGAATCTACCTCCTGAAATCTGTTTCCTGCAATTCTGCCTTGTTTTCAAATCCTCTTCGTTGCCTTCCCTCAATATATCTGTGGATGAGAGTTATCATTTATAACTCTGCGGGTTTGTGAATTGCAGTGTCCCTGATCTCCATTTTTCAACTCTCTTTTTTGGGAGCTGGCCGCAAAAGTGCGGGATTGCCTCAGGCCTTATTCTGCTTCTGGGCGGCAGGCTGAGCCTGTGGTTAATTCTTCTTCCTGATGGGAAAATAGAGTGACCTGTGCCTGTCCCAACACCTAGATCTAGTCTCTCATTGGTTGCCCCTCTTCCCGTTCATCCTCAGGACAAATTGTAACCTGTAGGGAACAGGAGCTTAATGGTGCTGATTCTCCAAGTAGGGAGATTGCTAGTAAAGTAGCTGGAAAGGCGAACCCGAGCACAAGGAGATGAGAAGTGAGATGCATTTTAAAAACCTTTCAAAATCACACGGTGTACCATCTTCTGGGTTTCTCATGCATGTTTTCGATGTAGGAAGATGCCCTTGAACCTGGGGATTTGGGACCCATGGGATGGGTTCCAAGCAGTATTACTTTAAAGGGTCTGCGTTTGCTCACCCAACCTCACCAAACCTCTCAGCCCCAAGAGTGACCACCCTTATGTCTCATCCAGCTGTGGGTGTAGATATGGTCAATCCAGGTTGCATCACAGCCCCTGAACGAATTTTGTAAGAATTTCTCTCTCTTTCACTGTCTTTGTTTTACGGGTTTTTAAAAGTAATTTATTTTCATAATGGGGTTTAGCTGCTTTTCACGGCTGTGTTTATGCGTCTTTACACCCACTTGACTCACTTCCAGATAGATATCAATACATAGGTTTTAAGTTTCTTACTAGTCAGATATATTGTTGTGCGGTGAATAGGGGGTGTTGATTCCAGTTCACTGAGCAAGGAGTAGGTCTTGTCTATTACATATTGGGTGTATGGAACGGTATCTGAGCGAATTTGAAACCCTTGTTTTATGCATCACCCCACCTCACCTTTCCCGTTAAGCAGCCATAGTGTGTTTTCTAAACGTGTGACTCTGTTCTGTTTTGTAATTCAGTTCAAGTGTAGCGGTTTTTACATTCCCTCTATAAGTGATAGCTTATGATAAGTGTCTTTTTCTGTGTGACTTATTTCACTTAGAATCGTCGTACCTAACTCCACTCATCTTGCTTCTACTAGCCTTATGACATTGATTTCATGTCTGAGTGATATTCCATTGTACATAAGGACCACAACTTCTTTATCCATTTTTCTCTTTCCTGGGATATTTAAGGTGTCATGAAGTGGAGGTTCTTGTCAACAGAGCAGCCCTAAACTTTGGGGTGCCTGTGTCTTGCTGATTTTTAGTTTTCCCAATTTATACGCCCATGAGTGGACGTGCCCTATGCTCCCTAAGCTGTGTTTTTTCGATGTTTCAGGACACACCGTACACTTCTCCAGAGTGGCTGTTGGCAATTTACATCCCGACCATCAGCGTAGCAAGGCTGCCATTTCTCCATGGCCTGTCCTGCATTTCTGGTTTTGACACTTTTTGCAGCATGGCCCTTTTGACCGATGGGAAGCGAGACTTCTTTGTAGCGCTGATTTGCCTTTCCAGGTTGCTTGGTTGGCCAAAAAGGGCGTATGCGTTTTTTCCTGAATATATTCAGGAAAAAACGCATACGCCCTTTTTGGCCAAGGGCATCATTGGCGACGTTTTGCCACTTTTCATGTGCTTTAAAGGCGATTCGAATCTACCTCCTGAAACCTGTTTCCTGCAATTATGCCTTGCTTTCAAATCCTCTTCGTTGCCTTCCCTCAATATATTTGTGGATGAGAGTTATCATTTATAACTCAGCAGGTTTGTGAATGGCAGTGCCCCTGAGCTCCATTTTTCAACTATTTTTTTGGTAGCTGGCGGCAAAAGCACTTGATTGCCTCAGGCCCTATTCTGGTTCCCTGCGGCAGGCTAAGCCTGTGGTTAATTCTTCTTCCTGATGGGAAAATAGAGTGACCTGTGCCTGTCCCAACACCTAGACCTAGTCTCTCATTGGTTGCCCCTCTTCCCTTTCATCCTCAGGACAAATTGCAACCTGTACGGAACAGGAGGTTAAAGGTGCTGATTCTCCAAGTAGGGAGATTGTTAGTCAAGTAGCTGGAATGGCGAACCCGAACACAAGGAGATGATAAATGAGGTGCGTTTTAGAAACCTTTCAAAATCACACGGTGTACCATCTTCTGTTTTTCTCATGCATGTTTCGATGTAGGAAGATGCCCTTGAACCTGGAGATTTGGGACCCATGGGATGGGTACCACGCAGTATTACTTTAAAGGGTCTGCGTTTGCTCACCCAACCTCACCAAACCTCTCAGCCCCAAGAGTGACCACCCTTATGTCTCATCCAGCTGTGGGTGTAGATATGGTCAATCCAGGTTGCATCACAGCCCCTGAACGAATTTTGTAAGAATTTCTCTCTCTTTCACTGTCTTTGTTTTACGGGTTTTTAAAAGTAATTTATTTTCATAATGGGGTTTACCTGCTTTTCACTGCTGTGTTTATGCGTCTTTACACCCACTTGACTCACTTCCAGATAGATATCAATACATAGGTTTTAAGTTTCTTACTAGTCAGATATATTGTTGTGCGGTGAATAGGGGGTGTTGATTCCAGTTCACTGAGCAAGGAGTAGGTCTTGTCTATTACATATTGGGTGTATGGAACGGTATCTGAGCGAATTTGAAACCCTTGTTTATGCATCACCCCACCTCACCTTTCCCGTTAAGCAGCCATAGTGTGTTTTCTAAACGTGTGACTCTGTTCTCTTTTGTAATTCAGTTCAAGTGTAGCGGTTTTTACATTCCCTCTATAAGTGATAGCTTATGATAAGTGTCTTTTTCTGTGTTACTTATTTCACTTAGAATCGTCGTACCTAAATCCACTCATATTGCTTCAACTAGCCTTATGACATTCATTTCATGTCTGAGTGATATTCCATTGTACATAAGGACCACAACTTCTTTATCCATTTTTCTCTTTCCTGGGATATTTAAGGTGTCATTAAGTGGAGGTTCTTGTCAACAGAGCAGCCCTAAACGTCGGGGTGCCTGTGTCTTGCTGATTTTTAGTTTTCCCAATTTATACGCCCATGAGTGGACGTGCCCTATGCTCCCTAAGCTGTGTTTTTTCGATGTTTCAGGACACACCGTACACTTCTCCAGAGTGGCTGTTGGCAATTTACATCCCGACCATCAGCGTAGCACGGCTGCCATTTCTCCATGGCCTGTCCTGCATTTCTGGTTTTGACACTTTTTGCAGCATGGCCCTTTTGACAGATGGGAAGCGAGACTTCTTTGTAGCGCTGATTTGCCTTTCCAGGTTGCTTGGTTGGCCAAAAAGGGCGTATGCGTTTTTTCCTGAATATATTCAGGAAAAAACGCATACGCCCTTTTTGGACAAGTGCATCATTGGCGACGTTTTGCCACTTTTCATGTGCTTTAAAGGCGATTCGAATCTACCTCCTGAAACCTGTTTCCTGCAATTCTGCCTTGCTTTCAAATCCTCTTCGTTGCCTTCCCTCAATATATTTGTGGATGAGAGTTATCATTTATAACTCAGCAGGTTTGTGAATGGCAGTGCCCCTGAGCTCCATTTTTCAACTATTTTTTTGGGAGCTGGCGGCAAAAGCACGAGATTGCCTCAGGCCCTATTCTGGTTCCCGGCGGCAGGCTGAGCCTGTGGTTAATTCTTCTTCCTGATGGGAAAATAGAGTGACCTGTGCCTGTCCCAACACCTAGATCTAGTCTCTCATTGGTTGCCGCTCTTCCCTTTCATCCTCAGGACAAATTGCAACCTGTATGGAACAGGAGGTTAAAGGTGCTGATTCTCCAAGTAGGGAGATTGTTAGTAAAGTAGCTGGAATGTCGAACCCGAACACAAGGAGATGAGAAATGAGGTGCGTTTTAGAAACCTTTCAAAATCACACGGTGTACCATCTTCTGTTTTTCTCATGCATGTTTTCGATGTAGGAAGATGCCCTTGAACCTGGAGATTTGGGACCCATGGGATGGGTACCACGCAGTATTACTTTAAAGGGTCTGCGTTTGCTCACCCAACCTCACCCAACCTCTCAGCCCCAAGAGTGTCCACCCTTATGTCTCATCCAGGTGTGGGTCTAGATATGGTCAATCCAGGTTGCATCACAGCCTCTGAACGAATTTTGTAAGAATTTCTCTCTCTATCACTGTCTTTGTTTTACGGGTTTTTAAAAGTAATTTATTTTTATAATGGGGTTTAGCTGCTTTTCATGGTTGTGTTTATGCGGCTTTACACCCACTTGACTCACTTCCAGACAGATATCAATACATAGGTTTTAAGATTCTTACTAGTCACATATATTCTTGTGCGGTGAATAGGGGGTGTTGAGTCCAGTTCACTGAGCAAGGAGTAGGTCTTGTCTATTATATATTGGGTGTATGGAACGGTATCTGAGCGAATTTGAAACCCTTGTTTTATGCATCACCCCACCTCACCTTTCCCGTTAAGCAGCCATAGTGTGATTTCTAAACGTGTGACTCTGTTCTCTTTTGTAATTCAGTTCAAGTGTAGCGGTTTTTACATTCCCTCTATAAGTGATAGCTTATGATAAGTGTCTTTTTCTGTGTGACTTATTTCACTTAGAATCGTCGTACCTAACTCCACTCATCTTGCTTCTACTAGCCTTATGACATTGATTTCATGTCTGAGTGATATTCCATTGTACATAAGGACCACAACTTGTTTATCCATTTTTCTCTTTCCTGGGATATTTAAGGTGTCATGAAGTGGAGGTTCTTGTCAACAGAGCAGCCCTAAACTTTGGGGTGCCTGTGTCTTGCAGATTTTTAGTTTTCCCAATTTATACGCCCATGAGTGGACGTGCCCTATGCTCCCTAAGCTGTGTTTTTTCGATGTTTCAGGACACACCTTACACTTCTCCAGAGTGGCTGTTGGCAATTTACATCCCGCCCATCAGCGTAGCAAGGCTGCCATTTCTCCATGGACTGTCCTGCATTTCTGGTATTGAAACTTTTTGCAGCATCACCCTTTTGACCGATGGGAAGCGAGACTTCTTTGTAGCGCTGATTTGCCTTTCCAGGTTGCTTGGTTGGCCAAAAAGGGCGTATGCGTGTTTTCCTGAATATACTCAGGAAAAAACGCATAAGCCCTTTTTGGCCAAGGGCATCATTGTCGACGTTTTGCCGCTTTTCATGTGCTTTCAAGGCGATTCGAATCTACCTCCTGAAATCTGTTTCCTGCAATTCTGCCTTGTTTTCAAATCCTCTTCGTTGCCTTCCCTCAATATATCTGTGGATGAGAGTTATCATTTATAACTCTGCGGGTTTGTGAATTGCAGTGTCCCTGATCTCCATTTTTCAACTCTCTTTTTTTGGAGCTGGCCGCAAAAGTGCGGGATTGCCTCAGGCCTTATTCTGCTTCTGGGCGGCAGGCTGAGCCTGTGGTTAATTCTTCTTCCTGATGGGAAAATAGAGTGACCTGTGCCTGTCCCAACACCTAGATCTAGTCTCTCATTGGTTGCCCCTCTTCCCGTTCATCCTCAGGACAAATTGTAACCTGTAGGGAACAGGAGCTTAATGGTGCTGATTCTCCAAGTAGGGAGATTGCTAGTAAAGTAGCTGGAAAGGCGAACCCGAGCACAAGGAGATGAGAAGTGAGATGCATTTTAAAAACCTTTCAAAATCACACGGTGTACCATCTTCTGGGTTTCTCATGCATGTTTTCGATGTAGGAAGATGCCCTTGAACCTGGGGATTTGGGACCCATGGGATGGGTACCAAGCAGTATTACTTTAAAGGGTCTGAGTTTGCTCACCCAACCTCACCAAACCTCTCAGCCCCAAGAGTGACCACCCTTATGTCTCATCCAGCTGTGGGTGTAGATATGGTCAATCCAGGTTGCATCACAGCCCCTGAACGAATTTTGTAAGAATTTCTCTCTCTTTCACTGTCTTTGTTTTACGGGTTTTTAAAAGTAATTTATTTTCATAATGGGGTTTAGCTGCTTTTCACGGCTGTGTTTATGCGTCTTTACACCCACTTGACTCACTTCCAGATAGATATCAATACATAGGTTTTAAGTTTCTTACTAGTCAGATATATTGTTGTGCGGTGAATAGGGGGTGTTGATTCCAGTTCACTGAGCAAGGAGTAGGTCTTGTCTATTACATATTGGGTGTATGGAACGGTATCTGAGCGAATTTGAAACCCTTGTTTTATGCATCACCCCACCTCACCTTTCCCGTTAAGCAGCCATAGTGTGTTTTCTAAACGTGAGACTCTGTTCTGTTTCGTAATTCAGTTCAAGTGTAGCGGTTTTTACATTCCCTCTATAAGTGATAGCTTATGATAAGAGTCTTTTTCTGTGTGACTTATTTCACTTAGAATCGTCGTACCTAACTCCACTCATCTTGCTTCTACTAGCCTTATGACATTGATTTCATGTCTGAGTGATATTCCATTGTACATAAGGACCACAACTTCTTTATCCATTTTTCTCTTTCCTGGGATATTTAAGGTGTCATGAAGTGGAGGTTCTTGTCAACAGAGCAGCCCTAAACTTTGGGGTGCCTGTGTCTTTCTGATTTTTAGTTTTCCCAATTTATACGCCCATGAGTGGACGTGCCCTATGCTCCCTAAGCTGTGTTTTTTCGATGTTTCAGGACACACCTTACACTTCTCCAGAGTGGCTGTTGGCAATTTACATCCCGCCCATCAGCGTAGCAAGGCTGCCATTTCTCCATGGACTGTCCTGCATTTCTGGTATTGAAACTTTTTGCAGCATCACCCTTTTGACCGATGGGAAGCGAGACTTCTTTGTAGCGCTGATTTGCCTTTCCAGGTTGCTTGGTTGGCCAAAAAGGGCGTATGCGTGTTTTCCTGAATATACTCAGGAAAAAACGCATAAGCCCTTTTTGGCCAAGGGCATCATTGTCGACGTTTTGCCGCTTTTCATGTGCTTTCAAGGCGATTCGAATCTACCTCCTGAAATCTGTTTCCTGCAATTCTGCCTTGTTTTCAAATCCTCTTCGTTGCCTTCCCTCAATATATCTGTGGATGAAAGTTATCATTTATAACTCTGCGGGTTTGTGAATTGCAGTGTCCCTGATCTCCATTTTTCAACTCTCTTTTTTGGGAGCTGGCCGCAAAAGTGCGGGATTGCCTCAGGCCTTATTCTGCTTCTGGGTGGCAGGCTGAGCCTGTGGTTAATTCTTCTTCCTGATGGGAAAATAGAGTGACCTGTGCCTGTCCCAACACCTAGATCTAGTCTCTCATTGGTTGCCCCTCTTCCCGTTCATCCTCAGGACAAATTGTAACCTGTAGGGAACAGGAGCTTAATGGTGCTGATTCTCCAAGTAGGGAGATTGCTAGTAAAGTAGCTGTAAAGGCGAACCCGAGCACAAGGAGATGAGAAGTGAGATGCATTTTAAAAACCTTTCAAAATCACACGGTGTACCATCTTCTGGGTTTCTCATGCATGTTTTCGATGTAGGAAGATGCCCTTGAACCTGGGGATTTGGGACCCATGGGATGGGTACCAAGCAGTATTACTTTAAAGGGTCTGCGTTTGCTCACCCAACCTCACCAAACCTCTCAGCCCCAAGAGTGACCACCCTTATGTCTCATCCAGCTGTGGGTGTAGATATGGTCAATCCAGGTTGCATCACAGACCCTGAACGAATTTTGTAAGAATTTCTCTCTCTTTCACTGTCTTTGTTTTACGGGTTTTTAAAAGTAATTTATTTTCATAATGGGGTTTAGCTGCTTTTCACGGCTGTGTTTATGCGTCTTTACACCCACTTGACTCACTTCCAGATAGATATCAATACATAGGTTTTAAGTTTCTTACTAGTCAGATATATTGTTGTGCGGTGAATAGGGGGTGTTGATTCCAGTTCACTGAGCAAGGAGTAGGTCTTGTCTATTACATATTGGGTGTATGGAACGGTATCTGAGCGAATTTGAAACCCTTGTTTTATGCATCACCCCACCTCACCTTTCCCGTTAAGCAGCCATAGTGTGTTTTCTAAACGTGAGACTCTGTTCTGTTTTGTAATTCAGTTCAAGTGTAGCGGTTTTTACATTCCCTCTATAAGTGATAGCTTATGATAAGTGTCTTTTTCTGTGTGACTTATTTCACTTAGAATCGTCGTACCTAACTCCACTCATCTTGCTTCTACTAGCCTTATGACATTGATTTCATGTCTGAGTGATATTCCATTGTACATAAGGACCACAACTTCTTTATCCATTTTTCTCTTTCCTGGGATATTTAAGGTGTCATGAAGTGGAGGTTCTTGTCAACAGAGCAGCCCTAAACTTTGGGGTGCCTGTGTCTTGCTGATTTTTAGTTTTCCCAATTTATACGCCCATGAGTGGACGTGCCCTATGCTCCCTAAGCTGTGTTTTTTCGATGTTTCAGGACACACCGTACACTTCTCCAGAGTGGCTGTTGGCAATTTACATCCCGACCATCAGCGTAGCAAGGCTGCCATTTCTCCATGGCCTGTCCTGCATTTCTGGTTTTGACACTTTTTGCAGCATGGCCCTTTTGACCGATGGGAAGCGAGACTTCTTTGTAGCGCTGATTTGCCTTTCCAGGTTGCTTGGTTGGCCAAAAAGGGCGTATGCGTTTTTTCCTGAATATATTCAGGAAAAAACGCATACGCCCTTTTTGGCCAAGGGCATCATTGGCGACGTTTTGCCACTTTTCATGTGCTTTAAAGGCGATTCGAATCTACCTCCTGAAACCTGTTTCCTGCAATTCTGCCTTGCTTTCAAATCCTCTTCGTTGCCTTCCCTCAATATATTTGTGGATGAGAGTTATCATTTATAACTCAGCAGGTTTGTGAATGGCAGTGCCCCTGAGCTCAATTTTTCAACTATTTTTTTGGTAGCTGGCGGCAAAAGCACTTGATTGCCTCAGGCCCTATTCTGGTTCCCGGCGGCAGGCTGAGCCTGTGGTTAATTCTTCTTCCTGATGGGAAAATAGAGTGACCTGTGCCTGTCCCAACACCTAGACCTAGTCTCTCATTGGTTGCCCCTCTTCCCTTTCATCCTCAGGACAAATTGCAACCTGTACGGAACAGGAGGTTAAAGGTGCTGATTCTCCAAGTTGGGAGATTGTTAGTCAAGTAGCTGGAATGGCGAACCCGAACACAAGGAGATGATAAATGAGGTGCGTTTTAGAAACCTTTCAAAATCACACGGTGTACCATCTTCTGTTTTTCTCATGCATGTTTTCGATGTAGGAAGATGCCCTTGAACCTGGAGATTTGGGACCCATGGGATGGGTACCACGCAGTATTACTTTAAAGGGTCTGCGTTTGCTCACCCAACCTCACCAAACCTCTCAGCCCCAAGAGTGACCACCCTTATGTCTCATCCAGCTGTGGGTGTAGATATGGTCAATCCAGGTTGCATCACAGCCCCTGAACGAATTTTGTAAGAATTTCTCTCTCTTTCACTGTCTTTGTTTTACGGGTTTTTAAAAGTAATTTATTTTCATAATGGGGTTTAGCTGCTTTTCACGGCTGTGTTTATGCGTCATTACACCCACTTGACTCACTTCCAGATAGATATCAATACATAGGTTTTAAGATTCTTACTAGTCAGATATATTGTTGTGCGGTGAATAGGGGGTGTTGATTCCAGTTCACTGAGCAAGGAGTAGGTCTTGTCTATTACATATTGGGTGTATGGAACGGTATCTGAGCGAATTTGAAACCCTTGTTTTATGCATCACCCCACCTCACCTTTCCCGTTAAGCAGCCATAGTGTGTTTTCTAAACGTGTGACTCTGTTCTCTTTTGTAATTCAGTTCAAGTGTAGCGGTTTTTACATTCCCTCTATAAGTGATAGCTTATGATAAGTGTCTTTTTCTGTGTTACTTATTTCACTTAGAATCGTCATACCTAAATCCACTCATATTGCTTCTACTAGCCTTATGACATTCATTTCATGTCTGAGTGATATTCCATTGTACATAAGGACCACAACTTCTTTATCCATGTTTCTCTTTCCTGGGATATTTAAGGTGTCATCAAGTGGAGGTTCTTGTCAACAGAGCAGCCCTAAACGTCGGGGTGCCTGTGTCTTGCTGATTTTTAGTTTTCCCAATTTATACGCCCATGAGTGGACGTGCCCTATGCTCCCTAAGCTGTGTTTTTTCGATGTTTCAGGACACACCGTACACTTCTCCAGAGTGGCTGTTGGCAATTTACATCCCGACCATCAGCGTAGCACGGCTGCCATTTCTCCATGGCCTGTCCTGCATTTCTGGTTTTGACACTTTTTGCAGCATGGCCCTTTTGACCGATGGGAAGCGAGACTTCTTTGTAGCGCTGATTTGCCTTTCCAGGTTGCTTGGTTGGCCAAAAAGGGCGTATGCGTTTTTTCCTGAATATATTCAGGAAAAAACGCATACGCCCTTTTTGGACAAGTGCATCATTGGCGACGTTTTGCCACTTTTCATGTGCTTTAAAGGCGATTCGAATCTACCTCCTGAAACCTGTTTACTGCAATTCTGCCTTGCTTTCAAATCCTCTTCGTTGCCTTCCCTCAATATATTTGTGGATGAGAGTTATCATTTATAACTCAGCAGGTTTGTGAATGGCAGTGCCCCTGAGCTCCATTTTTCAACTATTTTTTTGGGAGCTGGCGGCAAAAGCACGAGATTTCCTCAGGCCCTATTCTGGTTCCCGGCGGCAGGCTGAGCCTGTGGTTAATTCTTCTTCCTGATGGGAAAATAGAGTGACCTGTGCCTGTCCCAACACCTAGATCTAGTCTCTCATTGGTTGCCCCTCTTTCCTTTCATCCTCAGGACAAATTGCAACCTGTACGGAACAGGAGGTTAAAGGTGCTGATTCTCCACGTAGGGAGATTGTTAGTCAAGTAGCTGGAATGGCGAACCCGAACACAAGGAGATGAGAAATGAGGTGCGTTTTAGAAACCTTTCAAAATCACACGGTGTACCATCCTCTGGGTTTCTCATGCATGTTTTCGATGTAGGAAGATGCCCTTGAACCTGGAGATTTGGGATCCATGGGATGGGTACCACGCAGTATTACTTTAAAGGGTCTGCGTTTGCTCACCCAACCTCACCGAACCTCTCAGCCCCAAGAGTGTCCACCCTTATGTCTCATCCAGCTTGGGTCTAGATATGGTCAATCCAGGTTGCATCACAGCCTCTGAACAAATTTTGTAGGAATTTCTCTCTCTTTCACTGTCTTTGTTTTACGGGTTTTTTAAAGTAATTTATTTTTATAATGGGGTTTAGCTGCTTTTCACGGCTGTGTTTATGCGGCTTTACACCCACTTGACTCACTTCCAGACAGATATCAATACATAGGTTTTAAGATTCTTACTAGTCACATATATTCTTGAGCGGTGAATAGGGAGTGTTGAGTCCAGTTCACTGAGCAAGGAGTAGGTCTTGTCTATTACATATTGGGTGTATGGAACGGTATCTGAGCGAATTTGAAACCCTTGTTTTATGCATCACCCCACCTCACCTTTCCCGTTAAGCAGCCATAGTGTGTTTTCTAAACGTGAGACTCTGTTCTGTTTCGTAATTCAGTTCAAGTGTAGCGGTTTTTACATTCCCTCTATAAGTGATAGCTTATGATAAGAGTCTTTTTCTGTGTGACTTATTTCACTTAAAATCGTCGTACCTAAATCCACTCATCTTGCTTCTACTAGCCTTATGACATAGATTTCATGTCTGAGTGATATTCCATTGTACATAAGGACCACAACTTCTTTATCCATTTTTCTCTTTCCTGGGATATTTAAGGTGTCATGAAGTGGAGGTTCTTGTCAACAGAGCAGCCCTAAACTTTGGGGTGCCTGTGTCTTGCTGATTTTTAGTTTTCCCAATTTATACGCCCATGAGTGGACGTGCCCTATGCTCCCTAAGCTGTGTTTTTTCGATGTTTCACGACACACCGTACACTTCTCCAGAGTGGCTGTTGGCAATTTACATCCCGCCCATCAGCGTAGCAAGGCTGCCATTTCTCCATGGCCTGTCCTGCATTTCTGGTTTTGACACTTTTTGCAGCATGGCCCTTTTGACCGATGGGAAGCGAGACTTCTTTGTAGCGCTGATTTGCCTTTCCAGGTTGCTTGGTTGGCCAAAAAGGGCGTATGCGTTTTTTCCTGAATATATTCAGGAAAAAACGCATACGCCCTTTTTGGCCAAGGGCATCATTGGCGACGTTTTGCCACTTTTCATGTGCTTTAAAGGCGATTCGAATCTACCTCCTGAAACCTGTTTCCTGCAATTCTGCCTTGCTTTCAAATCCTCTTCGTTGCCTTCCCTCAATATATTTGTGGACGAGAGTTATCATTTATAACTCAGCAGGTATGTGAATGGCAGAGCCCCCTAGCTCCATTTTTCAACTGTCTTTTTGGGAGCTGGCCGCAAAAGCGCAGGATTGCCTCAGGCCCTATTCTGGTTCCCGGCGGCAGGCTGAGCCTGTGGTTAATTCTTCTTCCTGATGGGAAAATAGAGTGACCTGTGCCTGTCCCAACACCTAGATCTAGTCTCTCATTGGTTGCCCCTCTTCCGTTCATCCTCAGGACAAATTGCAACCTGTAGGGAACAGGAGGTTAAAGGTGCTGATTCTCCAAGTAGGGAGATTGTTAGTAAAGTAGCTGGAATGGCGAACCCGAACACAAGGAGATGAGAAATGAGGTGCGTTTTAGAAACCTTTCAAAATCACACGGTGTACCATCTTCTGTTTTTCTCATGCATGTTTTCGATGTAGGAAGATGCCCTTGAACCTGGAGATTTGGGACCCACGGGATGGGTACCACGCAGTATTACTTTAAAGGGTCTGCGTTTGCTCACCCAAACTCTCAACCCCAAGAGTGTCCACCCTTATGTCTCATCCAGCTGTGTGTCTAGATATGGTCAATCCAGGTTGCATCACAGCCTCTGAACGAATTTTGTAAGAAGTTCTCTCTTTCACTGTCTTTATTTTAAGGGTTTTTAAAAGTAATTTAGTTTTATAATGGGGTTTAGCTGCTTTTCACGGCTGTGTTTATGCGGCTTTACACCCACTTGACTCACTTCCAGACAGATATCAATACATAGGTTTTAAGATTCTTACTAGTCACATATATTCTTGTGCGGTGAATAGGGGGTGTTGAGTCCAGTTCACTGAGCAAGGAGTAGGTCTTGTCTATTATATATTGGGTGTATGGAACGGTATCTGAGCGAATTTGAAACCCTTGTTTTATGCATCACCCCACCTCACCTTTCCCGTTAAGCAGCCATAGTGTGTTTTCTAAATGTGTGACTCTGTTCTCTTTTGTAATTCAGTTCAAGTGTAGCGGTTTTTACATTCCCTCTATAAGTGATAGCTTATGATAAGTGTCTTTTTCTGTGTGACTTATTTCACTTAGAATCGTCGTACCTAACTCCACTCATCTTGCTTCTACTAGCCTTATGACATTGATTTCATGTCTGAGTGATATTCCATTGTACATAAGGACCAAAACTTCTTTATCCATTTTTCTCTTTCCTGGGATATTTAAGGTGTCATGAAGTGGAGGTTCTTGTCAACAGAGCAGCCCTAAACTTTGGGGTGCCTGTGTCTTGCTGATTTTTAGTTTTCCCAATTTATACGCCCATGAGTGGACGTGCCCTATGCTCCCTAAGGTGTGTTTTTTCGATGTTTCAGGACACACCTTACACTTCTCCAGAGTGGCTGTTGGCAATTTACATCCCGCCCATCAGCGTAGCAAGGCTGCCATTTCTCCATGGACTGTCCTGCATTTCTGGTATTGAAACTTTTTGCAGCATCACCCTTTTGACCGATGGGAAGCGAGACTTCTTTGTAGCGCTGATTTGCCTTTCCAGGTTGCTTGGTTGGCCAAAAAGGGCGTATGCGTGTTTTCCTGAATATACTCAGGAAAAAACGCATAAGCCCTTTTTGGCCAAGGGCATCATTGTCGACGTTTTGCCGCTTTTCATGTGCTTTCAAGGCGATTCGAATCTACCTCCTGAAATCTGTTTCCTGCAATTCTGCCTTGTTTTCAAATCCTCTTCGTTGCCTTCCCTCAATATATCTGTGGATGAGAGTTATCATTTATAACTCTGTGGGTTTGTGAATTGCAGTGTCCCTGATCTCCATTTTTCAACTCTCTTTTTTGGGAGCTGGCCGCAAAAGTGCGGGATTGCCTCAGGCCTTATTCTGCTTCTGGGCGGCAGGCTGAGCCTGTGGTTAATTCTTCTTCCTGATGGGAAAATAGAGTGACCTGTGCCTGTCCCAACACCTAGATCTAGTCTCTCATTGGTTGCCCCTCTTCCCATTCATCCTCAGGACAAATTGTAACCTGTAGGGAACAGGAGCTTAATGGTGCTGATTCTCCAAGTAGGGAGATTGCTAGTAAAGTAGCTGGAAAGGCGAACCCGAGCACAAGGAGATGAGAAGTGAGATGCATTTTAAAAACCTTTCAAAATCACACGGTGTACCATCTTCTGGGTTTCTCATGCATGTTTTCGATGTAGGAAGATGCCCTTGAACCTGGGGATTTGGGACCCATGGGATGGGTACCAAGCAGTATTACTTTAAAGGGTCTGCGTTTGCTAACCCAACCTCACCAAACCTCTCAGCCCCAAGAGTGACCACCCTTATGTCTCATCCAGCTGTGGGTGTAGATATGGTCAATCCAGGTTGCATCACAGCCCCTGAACGAATTTTGTAAGAATTTCTCTCTCTTTCACTGTCTTTGTTTTACGGGTTTTTAAAAGTAATTTATTTTCATAATGGGGTTTAGCTGCTTCTCACGGCTGTGTTTATGCGTCTTTACACCCACTTGACTCACTTCCAGATAGATATCAATACATAGGTTTTAAGTTTCTTACTAGTCAGATATATTGTTGTGCGGTGAATAGGGGGTGTTGATTCCAGTTCACTGAACAAGGAGTAGGTCTTGTCTATTACATATTGGGTGTATGGAACGGTATCTGAGCGAATTTGAAACCCTTGTTTTATGCATCACCCCACCTCACCTTTCCCGTTAAGCAGCCATAGTGTGTTTTCTAAACGTGTGACTCTGTTCTGTTTTGTAATTAGGTTCAAGTGTAGCGGTTTTTACATTCCTTCTATAAGTGATAGCTTATGATAAGTGTCTTTTTCTGTGTGACTTATTTCACTTAGAATCGTCGTACCTAACTCCACTCATCTTGCTTCTACTAGCCTTATGACATTGATTTCATGTCTGAGTGATATTCCATTGTACATAAGGACCACAACTTCTTTATCCATTTTTCTCTTTCCTGGGATATTTAAGGTGTCATGAAGTGGAGGTTCTTGTCAACAGAGCAGCCCTAAACTTTGGGGTGCCTGTGTCTTGCTGATTTTTAGTTTTCCCAATTTATACGCCCATGAGTGGACGTGCCCTATGCTCCCTTAGCTGTGTTTTTTCGATGTTTCAGGACACACCGTACACTTCTCCAGAGTGGCTGTTGGCAATTTACATCCCGACCATCAGCGTAGCAAGGCTGCCATTTCTCCATGGCCTGTCCTGCATTTCTGGTTTTGACACTTTTTGCAGCATGGCCCTTTTGACCGATGGGAAGCGAGACTTCTTTGTAGCGCTGATTTGCCTTTCCAGGTTGCTTGGTAGGCCAAAAAGGGCGTATGCGTTTTTTCCTGAATATATTCAGGAAAAAACGCATACGCCCTTTTTGGCCAAGGGCATCATTGGCGACGTTTTGCCACTTTTCATGTGCTTTAAAGGCGATTCGAATCTACCTCCTGAAACCTGTTTCCTGCAATTCTGCCTTGCTTTCAAATCCTCTTCGTTGCCTTCCCTCAATATATTTGTGGATGAGAGTTATCATTTATAACTCAGCAGGTTTGTGAATGGCAGTGCCCCTGAGCTCCATTTTTCAACTATTTTTTTGGTAGCTGGCGGCAAAAGCACGGGATTGCCTCAGGCCCTATTCTGGTTCCCGGCGGCAGGCTGAGCCTGTGGTTAATTCTTCTTCCTGATGGGAAAATAGAGTGACCTGTGCCTGTCCCAACACCTAGACCTAGTCTCTCATTGGTTGCCCCTCTTCCCTTTCATCCTCAGGACAAATTGCAACCTGTACGGAACAGGAGGTTAAAGGTGCTGATTCTCCAAGTAGGGAGATTGTTAGTCAAGTAGCTGGAATGGCGAACCCGAACACAAGGAGATGATAAATGAGGTGCGTTTTAGAAACCTTTCAAAATCACACGGTGTACCATCTTCTGTTTTTCTCATGCATGTTTTCGATGTAGGAAGATGCCCTTGAACCTGGAGATTTGGGACCCATGGGATGGGTACCACGCAGTATTACTTTAAAGGGTCTGCGTTTGCTCACCCAACCTCACCAAACCTCTCAGCCCCAATAGTGACCACCCTTATGTCTCATCCAGCTGTGGGTGTAGATATGGTCAATCCAGGTTGCATCACAGCCTCTGAACGAATTTTGTAAGAATTTCTCTCTCTTTCACTGTCTTTGTTTTACGGGTTTTTAAAAGTAATTTATTTTCATAATGGGGTTTAGCTGCTTTTCACGGCTGTGTTTATGCGTCTTTACACCCACTTGACTCACTTCCAGATAGATATCAATACATAGGTTTTAAGTTTCTTACTAGTCAGATATATTGTTGTGCGGTGAATAGGGGGTGTTGATTCCAGTTCACTGAGCAAGGAGTAGGTCTTGTTTATTACATATTGGGTGTATGGAACGGTATCTGAGCGAATTTGAAACCCTTGTTTTATGCATCACCCCACCTCACCTTTCCCGTTAAGCAGCCATAGTGTGTTTTCTAAACGTGTGACTCTGTTCTCTTTTGTAATTCAGTTCAAGTGTAGCGGTTTTTACATTCCCTCTATAAGTGATAGCTTATGATAAGTGTCTTTTTCTGTGTGACTTATTTCACTTAGAATCGTCGTACCTAACTCCACTCATCTTGCTTCTACTAGCCTTATGACATTGATTTCATGTCTCAGTGATATTCCATTGTACATAAGGACCACAACTTCTTTATCCATTTTTCTCTTTCCTGGGATATTTAAGGTGTCATCAAGTGGAGGTTCTTGTCAACAGAGCAGCCCTAAACGTCGGGGTGCCTGTGTCTTGCTGATTTTTAGTTTTCCCAATTTATACGCCCATGAGTGGACGTGCCCTATGCTCCCTTAGCTGTGTTTTTTCGATGTTTCAGGACACACCGTACACTTCTCCAGAATGGCTGTTGGCAATTTACATCCCGACCATCAGCGTAGCAAGGCTGCCATTTCTCCATGGCCTGTCCTGCATTTCTGGTTTTGACACTTTTTGCAGCATGGCCCTTTTGACCGATGGGAAGCGAGACTTCTTTGTAGCGCTGATTTGCCTTTCCAGGTTGCTTGGTAGGCCAAAAAGGGCGTATGCGTTTTTTCCTGAATATATTCAGGAAAAAACGCATACGCCCTTTTTGGCCAAGGGCATCATTGGCGACGTTTTGCCACTTTTCATGTGCTTTAAAGGCGATTCGAATCTACCTCCTGAAACCTGTTTCCTGCAATTCTGCCTTGCTTTCAAATCCTCTTCGTTGCCTTCCCTCAATATATTTGTGGATGAGAGTTATCATTTATAACTCAGCAGGTTTGTGAATGGCAGTGCCCCTGAGCTCCATTTTTCAACAATTTTTTTGGTAGCTGGCGGCAAAAGCACGGGATTGCCTCAGGCCCTATTCTGGTTCCCAGCGGCAGGCTGAGCCTGTGGTTAATTCTCCTTCCTGATGGGAAAATAGAGTGACCTGTGCCTGTCCCAACACCTAGACCTAGTCTCTCATTGGTTGCCCCTCTTCCCTTTCATCCTCAGGACAAATTGCAACCTGTACGGAACAGGAGGTTAAAGGTGCTGATTCTCCAAGTAGGGAGATTGTTAGTCAAGTAGCTGGAATGGCGAACCCGAACACAAGGAGATGATAAATGAGGTGCGTTTTAGAATCCTTTCAAAATCACACGGTGTACCATCTTCTGTTTTTCTCATGCATGTTTTCGATGTAGGAAGATGCCCTTGAACCTGGAGATTTGGGACCCATGGGATGGGTACCACGCAGTATTACTTTAAAGGGTCTGCGTTTGCTCACCCAACCTCACCAAACCTCTCAGCCCCAAGAGTGACCACCCTTATGTCTCATCCAGCTGTGGGTGTAGATATGGTCAATCCAGGTTGCATCACAGC
The DNA here is from genome assembly GCF_028021215.1 of Eschrichtius robustus. Lineage (NCBI taxonomy): Eukaryota > Metazoa > Chordata > Mammalia > Artiodactyla > Eschrichtiidae > Eschrichtius > Eschrichtius robustus. Next base: position 974,848 of record NW_027175712.1, on the reverse strand, counting down.
CCCTGAACGAATTTTGTAAGAATTTCTCTCTCTTTCACTGTCTTTGTTTTACGGGTTTTTAAAAGTAATTTATTTTCATAATGGGGTTTAGCTGCTTTTCACGGCTGTGTTTATGCGTCTTTACACCCACTTGACTCACTTCCAGATAGATATCAATACATAGGTTTTAAGTTTCTTACTAGTCAGATATATTGTTGTGCGGTGAATAGGGGGTGTTGATTCCAGTTCACTGAGCAAGGAGTAGGTCTTGTCTATTACATATTGGGTGTATGGAACGGTATCTGAGCGAATTTGAAACCCTTGTTTTATGCATCACCCCACCTCACCTTTCCCGTTAAGCAGCCATAGTGTGTTTTCTAAACGTGTGACTCTGTTCTCTTTTGTAATTCAGTTCAAGTGTAGCGGTGTTTACATTCCCTCTATAAGTGATAGCTTATGATAAGTGTCTTTTTCTGTGTTACTTATTTCACTTAGAATCGTCGTACCTAACTCCACTCATCTTGCTTCTACTAGCCTTATGACATTGATTTCATGTCTGAGTGATATTCCATTGTACATAAGGACCACAACTTCTTTATCCATTTTTCTCTTTCCTGGGATATTTAAGGTGTCATCAAGTGGAGGTTCTTGTCAACAGAGCAGCCCTAAACGTCGGGGTGCCTGTGTCTTGCAGATTTTTAGTTTTCCCAATTTATACGCCCATGAGTGGACGTGCCCTATGCTCCCTAAGCTGTGTTTTTTCGATGTTTCAGGACACACCTTACACTTCTCCAGAGTGGCTGTTGGCAATTTACATCCCGCCCATCAGCGTAGCACGGCTGCCATTTCTCCATGGACTGTCCTGCATTTCTGGTATTGAAACTTTTTGCAGCATCACCCTTTTGACCGATGGGAAGCGAGACTTCTTTGTAGCGCTGATTTGCCTTTCCAGGTTGCTTGGTTGGCCAAAAAGGGCGTATGCGTGTTTTCCTGAATATACTCAGGAAAAAACGCATAAGCCCTTTTTGGCCAAGGGCATCATTGTCGACGTTTTGCCGCTTTTTATGTGCTTTCAAGGCGATTCGAATCTACCTCCTGAAATCTGTTTCCTGCAATTCTGCCTTGTTTTCAAATCCTCTTCGTTGCCTTCCCTCAATATATCTGTGGATGAGAGTTATCATTTATAACTCTGCGGGTTTGTGAATTGCAGTGTCCCTGATCTCCATTTTTCAACTCTCTTTTTTTGGAGCTGGCCGCAAAAGTGCGGGATTGCCTCAGGCCTTATTCTGCTTCTGGGCGGCAGGCTGAGCCTGTGGTTAATTCTTCTTCCTGATGGGAAAATAGAGTGACCTGTGCCTGTCCCAACACCTAGATCTAGTCTCTCATTGGTTGCCCCTCTTCCCGTTCATCCTCAGGACAAATTGTAACCTGTAGGGAAGAGGAGCTTAATGGTGCTGATTCTCCAAGTAGGGAGATTGCTAGTAAAGTAGCTGGAAAGGCGAACCCGAGCACAAGGAGATGAGAAGTGAGATGCATTTTAAAAACCTTTCAAAATCACACGGTGTACCATCTTCTGGGTTTCTCATGCATGTTTTCGATGTAGGAAGATGCCCTTGAACCTGGGGATTTGGGACCCATGGGATGGGTACCAAGCAGTATTACTTTAAAGGGTCTGAGTTTGCTCACCCAACCTCACCAAACCTCTCAGCCCCAAGAGTGACCACCCTTATGTCTCATCCAGCTGTGGGTGTAGATATGGTCAATCCAGGTTGCATCACAGCCCCTGAACGAATTTTGTAAGAATTTCTCTCTCTTTCACTGTCTTTGTTTTACGGGTTTTTAAAAGTAATTTATTTTCATAATGGGGTTTAGCTGCTTTTCACGGCTGTGTTTATGCGTCTTTACACCCACTTGACTCACTTCCAGATAGATATCAATACATAGGTTTTAAGTTTCTTACTAGTCAGATATATTGTTGTGCGGTGAATAGGGGGTGTTGATTCCAGTTCACTGAGCAAGGAGTAGGTCTTGTCTATTACATATTGGGTGTATGGAACGGTATCTGAGCGAATTTGAAACCCTTGTTTTATGCATCACCCCACCTCACCTTTCCCGTTAAGCAGCCATAGTGTGTTTTCTAAACGTGAGACTCTGTTCTGTTTCGTAATTCAGTTCAAGTGTAGCGGTTTTTACATTCCCTCTATAAGTGATAGCTTATGATAAGAGTCTTTTTCTGTGTGACTTATTTCACTTAGAATCGTCGTACCTAACTCCACTCATCTTGCTTCTACTAGCCTTATGACATTGATTTCATGTCTGAGTGATATTCCATTGTACATAAGGACCACAACTTCTTTATCCATTTTTCTCTTTCCTGGGATATTTAAGGTGTCATGAAGTGGAGGTTCTTGTCAACAGAGCAGCCCTAAACTTTGGGGTGCCTGTGTCTTGCTGATTTTTAGTTTTCCCAATTTATACGCCCATGAGTGGACGTGCCCTATGCTCCCTAAGCTGTGTTTTTTCGATGTTTCAGGACACACCTTACACTTCTCCAGAGTGGCTGTTGGCAATTTACATCCCGCCCATCAGCGTAGCAAGGCTGCCATTTCTCCATGGACTGTCCTGCATTTCTGGTATTGAAACTTTTTGCAGCATCACCCTTTTGACCGATGGGAAGCGAGACTTCTTTGTAGCGCTGATTTGCCTTTCCAGGTTGCTTGGTTGGCCAAAAAGGGCGTATGCGTGTTTTCCTGAATATACTCAGGAAAAAACGCATAAGCCCTTTTTGGCCAAGGGCATCATTGTCGACGTTTTGCCGCTTTTCATGTGCTTTCAAGGCGATTCGAATCTACCTCCTGAAATCTGTTTCCTGCAATTCTGCCTTGTTTTCAAATCCTCTTCGTTGCCTTCCCTCAATATATCTGTGGATGAAAGTTATCATTTATAACTCTGCGGGTTTGTGAATTGCAGTGTCCCTGATCTCCATTTTTCAACTCTCTTTTTTGGGAGCTGGCCGCAAAAGCGCGGGATTGCGTCAGGCCTTATTCTGCTTCTGGGTGGCAGGCTGAGCCTGTGGTTAATTCTTCTTCCTGATGGGAAAATAGAGTGACCTGTGCCTGTCCCAACACCTAGATCTAGTCTCTCATTGGTTGCCCCTCTTCCCGTTCATCCTCAGGACAAATTGTAACCTGTAGGGAACAGGAGCTTAATGGTGCTGATTCTCCAAGTAGGGAGATTGCTAGTAAAGTAGCTGGAAAGGCGAACCCGAGCACAAGGAGATGAGAAGTGAGATGCATTTTAAAAACCTTTCAAAATCACACGGTGTACCATCTTCTGGGTTTCTCATGCATGTTTTCGATGTAGGAAGATGCCCTTGAACCTGGGGATTTGGGACCCATGGGATGGGTACCAAGCAGTATTACTTTAAAGGGTCTGCGTTTGCTCACCCAACCTCACCAAACCTCTCAGCCCCAAGAGTGACCACCCTTATGTCTCATCCAGCTGTGGGTGTAGATATGGTCAATCCAGGTTGCATCACAGCCCCTGAACGAATTTTGTAAGAATTTCTCTCTCTTTCACTGTCTTTGTTTTACGGGTTTTTAAAAGTAATTTATTTTCATAATGGGGTTTAGCTGCTTTTCACGGCTGTGTTTATGCGTCTTTACACCCACTTGACTCACTTCCAGATAGATATCAATACATAGGTTTTACGTTTCTTACTAGTCAGATATATTGTTGTGCGGTGAATAGGGGGTGTTGATTCCAGTTCACTGAGCAAGGAGTAGGTCTTGTCTATTACATATTGGGTGTATGGAACGGTATCTGAGCGAATTTGAAACCCTTGTTTTATGCATCACCCCACCTCACCTTTCCCGTTAAGCAGCCATAGTGTGTTTTCTAAACGTGTGACTCTGTTCTCTTTTGTAATTCAGTTCAAGTGTAGCGGTTTTTACATTCCCTCTATAAGTGATAGCTTATGATAAGTGTCTGTTTCTGTGTGACTTATTTCACTTAGAATCGTCGTACCTAACTCCACTCATCTTGCTTCTACTAGCCTTATGACATTGATTTCATGTCTGAGTGATATTCCATTGTACATAAGGACCACAACTTCTTTATCCATTTTTCTCTTTCCTGGGATATTTAAGGTGTCATGAAGTGGAGGTTCTTGTCAACAGAGCAGCCCTAAACTTTGGGGTGCCTGTGTCTTGCTGATTTTTAGTTTTCCCAATTTATACGCCCATGAGTGGACGTGCCCTATGCTCCCTAAGCTGTGTTTTTTCGATGTTTCAGGACACACCGTACACTTCTCCAGAGTGGCTGTTGGCAATTTACATCCCGACCATCAGCGTAGCAAGGCTGCCATTTCTCCATGGCCTGTCCTGCATTTCTGGTTTTGACACTTTTTGCAGCATGGCCCTTTTGACCGATGGGAAGCGAGACTTCTTTGTAGCGCTGATTTGCCTTTCCAGGTTGCTTGGTTGGCCAAAAAGGGCGTATGCGTTTTTTCCTGAATATATTCAGGAAAAAACGCATACGCCCTTTTTGGCCAAGGGCATCATTGGCGACGTTTTGCCACTTTTCATGTGCTTTAAAGGCGATTCGAATCTACCTCCTGAAACCTGTTTCCTGCAATTCTGCCTTGCTTTCAAATCCTCTTCGTTGCCTTCCCTCAATATATTTGTGGATGAGAGTTATCATTTATAACTCAGCAGGTTTGTGAATGGCAGTGCCCCTGAGCTCAATTTTTCAACTATTTTTTTGGTAGCTGGCGGCAAAAGCACTTGATTGCCTCAGGCCCTATTCTGGTTCCCGGCGGCAGGCTGAGCCTGTGGTTAATTCTTCTTCCTGATGGGAAAATAGAGTGACCTGTGCCTGTCCCAACACCTAGACCTAGTCTCTCATTGGTTGCCCCTCTTCCCTTTCATCCTCAGGACAAATTGCAACCTGTACGGAACAGGAGGTTAAAGGTGCTGATTCTCCAAGTTGGGAG